>NC_140484.1:61705760-61723260 GCF_964271855.1 Acomys minous
TCATTATCCGACTTGCTGGAGACCTCCCTGATTGGCTGGCTTGCCTGCCTGACCTGCAGCTGCGTCTCCATGTCCGAGGTTCTGGCATGGGAATGTTCCCTGCATTGTTCTCCCTGCTGTGTGAACGGTTAGTAGGTGCTTTTGACTCTGGGGTAAGTCAAGATTCTTTGTAACCAAAGTGTGTGTGTTTCTCGGTGGTTGAGGGGAGGGGGCACCTGAGTGGATTTTCCTTGCATTTCAGTAAGAGTCACTGAGCTATGCCCAGGGATGGTGGTGGGCAGGGCTGCCTTCTGCATCACTGAGTTTTGGGAGAAGTTACGAAATACAGCCTATTCCATGGTTGCTTTGCTGATGTCCTGCTAAGTTATGAAAGGAGATAGCCAGTCATTAAAAAGTGAATAGTTCACACTCATCTTCACTCATTAAATGAGTAAAAGGAAGATTTGGGTGCCACTCACCTGGCATGTGTTTCTGGACCCCACCTAGGGTTAGGGAGAGGAGACCGCAGAGGTCTTCGGAGGCGGGAAGTAGGTGGAGGTCCAGACAAGGCAACTGTGCTCCATAGTGAGGGCTGAGAGAAGTGATGAGGTGGCCTTGCTCCAGAGGGGAGTCTTTTACAGACAGTGCAGGGTCATGACCCAGTGTCCATCTACAATGGTATTTTCCTGCTCCCCAGTGCAGAAGCCCTCTAGTGGGTATCAGTGGGACAGCACTTCTGCGACATCAGCTCCAGTCCTGTCCTTTGAACCTCCGCATCCACCATGGACCTTATCCCACCTAGCATGACAGAAATGAGGTGGGGCAGCCAGCAGGTTTCCTCATGGGTCCCAACCCAGCCATCTGAACAGAGGAGATGCTTCTGTGTTCAGAAGCCAGGGGTTTGACAGCAAGCAGAGGTGTGTCCTGTCTTTGCAAGGAACTGGACAGGGCCTCTCTGTGGGGGGTAGCTGGTGTCCTTCCAGATTCTACCCTCTTGGAAAGCTGTGCTGGGAGGAGCAAACCTTCCCTCCAGGGGCTGTGAGGGAGGCGGGGCCTTTTCCATCTACCTCTGCTGTCATTCCTCTGGCCTGCTTGCTGCCATCTGTACAAAGCTATGGCATTCTTTGCTCACACTGGGGTTTTGATAATTCTCTACCTTTTTTTTTTTTTTGTAATTGCAGAATCATAAAATATTTTAATTTCAAGGTTAGCAATTTTCTCTTGCATACTTAATTTATAATTAGCTGGTTTATAAACCTGTTCTGCGCATATAATTTTACTGTTGCCAAATGTTCTTCATGAATAATTAAGGGCAAATCCCTATTTATCAAATTATTAATATACCTAATAGCCTTGTTTTCATAAACAATGCATCGGAGTTGGATTTAAAGAAAACCTTTTCAGAGGGATCTTATGTTGGGTTCCCACCGTGGCAGGCGGGCCTGTGCTGGGGACTCACACAGAGGAGCACTTGTGCTGTGCTGATGTCACAGCCTGGCCTTTTTCCCCCCCTGACAAAGGCACAGGTATCAGTAGCTGGACAAACACAATGGCTATTCAGCAGTGGGCCTGGGCCTCGGTGGCCACAAACAATGTTGTTGTTTGTTCTAGCAACTTAGCAGGAGTACCTCTGGAGGGAACCTAACAGTCGGAACCATTCTCCCAGGTCTCTGTAACTACCCCTATCCGTTCTTACTTCTGCACCCACTTTCAAAATGTTGGCAGCAACTCTTGCCTGTGGCTTGGCTACATAGATACACAAGATACACATGGTCTTGAATCCTTAGCCAGTGCGGACCCTGATCATAGGACGTTCAGGCCCTGAACCTTACCTAGGAGGATTCTAGAACACACGGTTCTGGTGGAGAGGAAGGGCGAGAACCATGCTGAAAGCGTAGGGGACTCGCACTTAGCTCTTGGAGATGCTCACTGGGCTATAACACTGGCCTTTCCCCCTGCCCCTGAGCTCAGATCAGTTTTGTAGACCGGGAGATCCCAGCCTACACCTGCCTACTGTTTTAGTAGTTGGAAAGAATGAAGTGCACTGGGTGGCTGGTTCAGAAATCCCTTTAAGCCAAACTTATGAAATGGACCACGAGAGTGTCTGCCTTATGCGTTTGGGCCAGCGCCTCCCTGCTGTGTGTGTGTGTGTGTGTGTGTGTGTGTGTGTGTGTGTGTGTGTGTGTGTGTGTCTTGGGGACTGAGTGCCTATCTGGAGCATGGAGTGGGCATGCCGGCAGGCTAGCCGGTTTCGTGTTTGCTTATTACGATTCTCCAGGTTTCTAGTCAACACTCTGAAAGGAGATAAGGCCTGGGCTTCTCGCTCCTTAGGGCTGGCGTGTGTGAGCCCACTCGCCATGTGTGACTCCGTGTGTATGATTCATTCCAGAGCAGTTTTAGTCCTCATAAAATATTCATTTTGGTTGTGCAGGGCCCTGTAATTGCCATCTCTCACCCTGAATTATTTATACCTTGCACAGACTGACAAAGCTTTGCCATGCGGCCCTGGATGAATCAGAAACACGGGTCTTTGCTGCCAACTGCATTATAGTTTCACAAAATATGGCCCCAACGTCATTCTGGGCTGCCTCATCTCTAAATCCAGCTTTTCTTGATTTGACATTTTCTTTACTCCTCCATTGTCTTAGTCAGGCAGAAAGGCCTCCTCTTAACTCTAAGCAGCAACCTTCTTGCTTGCATTATAGCCGCTGTGCTCCACAGAACTAATGTGTCTTTATTGCCCTTACTTTTTTATGCTCAGTAACAAGACAGCGCCCAGGCTCACTTTAGAGCCATATATTATACATTAGCGATAAAATGATGCAAATAGTCCTGAAGACTCTTCAAACAGATAGTGGAGATCAGCCCGGATCAAGCTGCTTGTCAAAAAAACAGAAAATAAAAGGTGACGTGTGAACTTGGGCCCAGTGCTCTGCTTCCCAGCTGTAGGCTGAGGCAAGCACAGGATGGAGGGTCCCAGATGGAGCTGGTGACTTTTATGAGCTTTTTTGTCGGCACCCCAAATGCATCTATTCACTGGCCACCCTCTTCCTCAGTCAGGATTACTCTGTGATCCCCACATTGCAGCTAGCTCTTGCCTGGTGTTTCCTTGTGTGTTTGCAATCTACTCTTGGGATCCTTCCTTGCCAGGGTATATGACTGTGCATCTTGTCTGTCTGTCTGCCTGTCTGCCTGTCTGCGTGTCTGTCTGCTTCTCCTGCAACCCACCCTGCAAGAGGGGAAGTGTTTGAAAGACTATCAGGACCACGCATGAAGATTTAGGGAAGCCATATCAATGGGGATTTGACACTGCTGGATGTAGCTCATCTCATCCACAGCCCCCATGAAACTAGGAAAGGGACCCCATCAGCTTGGGGTATCCTTGGATCTCATTTCTGAGCAGACAATGACAACCTACGAAGATACCAACGAAACATTCCTATATACTGCCCGACTGCTGAAGAGATAATATGTGAGATTCCAGCCTGATATCGTGGGGGGGAGGTGAGCGGGGTTTATCACGATTTTAACACCTTGGTCCTTCCTTAGCCCCAGAATGGAATTAATTTATGGCTCCTGGCTCATCAACAAAGGGAGGTGAAGAGAGCGGGCTCAGTGCTGTTCCGAGTAATGGATGCCCTGTACACACATCTCTCTTGTATATGTTGACACGCAGGAGTAATGAAGTTAAGGCTTTGCGCACATGTGCCCCTCATTAAGCTGCATTACCTGCATTAAAACTAATAATTGCCACTCAGAGCTGTGCTCCCATTAATCATTTATAATGTTTTAATAAGTTTTTAATCAGGACCTAAAAGGCTAGAGAGCCAGCATAGGCAGGTTCGACACTGACATCCTCCGTGCATGCACAGGCTTGATTTAAAATGTGATTTTTTTATTAATAATTCAGCCTACAAAGAGGATAGTTCTTAATTAAGCAAGCTGATGTGGATGGAGGGAAATAAATTTATGTCAAGCAGGAAAAAATGAACAAGATCTTTTCCACTTGAAGGTTGGGGGGAAAAAATAAAAACAAACAAACCCCAACCCAGCCTCGTGCCGGCTTCGGAAATAAGCTTGTAGGGGAGCTGGAACCAGGATGGCTGGCCAGACAAGGGTGGCCTTGATTCGAGATCCCCTCAACATACCCATAGATGGTAGAGAGAGGCCTGAAGCCCCAAGCAGGGCCATCTAATCTCTGTTCAACCTGTGTAAAAGTCTCCCCTGGAGCTGGCAACAAGTCAGGGGGTGTATCTGATGTGAGCCAAGTGATGCTGGCATTTTTCTTAAATAAGGAGCTTCGTGATCAGAGCTGGCAAATAGAGCAGTGTCCAGAGGGAGAGAAGAAGCTGTTTTAATGAGCCCACAGCGCAAGACAAAATACAGACTGATTGACAGGGCTAGTGATCTGCTGGGGAAATAATGTCAATGCGCTTTGCCCATTAGAAATAGAGAAATAGGTAAAGGGGGAACGGGAGATAGGCACTTGAAACAAGAGCCCCCTCTGTAAATATACTGCACTTCACATTTCTTTTGTGTTCTGTAGTTGACTTCTTTTAAACAGATAACCTTATCAAAACTATCACAAAATATCAGGGACTGTTAGAGAAAACACTAACTAGAGTGTTGACAGCCAGCCGAGGAGGGCGCAGACAAAGCCTGGAAGCCTGGGTATGTTTCGCTTTTAGAGTGTTGCCTGGGTTGTACTTATCTGAACACATTAAAACCACCCGGAAAAGTTTAATGCAAGTCTTACAGATTCCTCTGCACCGAGCACGTGGCGCAGATCTGCCGTGGAAGTGGGGTATCGAGCTGGCCGGCAAAGCCATTAAATCCCATCAGATCTCTTTGGCATCATTTTAATGAGAATCATCGCAAAAGTACAAGATCACAGTATCTGTAAGTGCCTCTTGACAGCTGCAGTTGAAATTGTGATGAACAGAAAAACCATTATAGCAGAAATTTAGCGATAAGGCTCTTTGGAGGGATGGCGGAGGGGCCTGCTCTGGCTGTAGAGCGCGAAGGGTTAATTTTCTAAACCTAATAATGTTCGATAGTGAGGTATTTGTCGGGAGATAAAGAAGTGATAGAATCTGGGAAGTGGGTCCCTTGGCGATTGTAGTACAAATATTGTTAATGCGGTGTGGTTACTACAGCGAAGGGAAGTAAAATAGCTCGAGTCCACCAGAGACGGGCTCAGCTACACCAGAGCCAGGATCCCCAGACAAAGGCCAGTAATTGTTGAACTGCAAGTCAAGCCATGGATATTCCCCAATCCTCTTTCATCTGCATTTACAATAGAGGACCATGCTTGCTGGGGGATGGGAGAAAGAATCCTGTGGACACCAGGTCTTCCCTGCCGGGCAGTCAGGCCACCTTGACCTCTTGCATGGAAACTAGGAGAGGGTGTCCTCCAACAAAGCATATATGTCAGTGCTGTAAAACTCAGTGCTGTCACCCTCTGGCCCCTTCCTGATGACGTCACTGAGGCACCACACGTCTATGAGACTCATAACTTGAAATGTACAAGAATTTAATAAGTCTGGTGTTAAGGCAATTTGTCATGGCATATTTGAAGAATAAATCAGACTAATGGAGCAGAATTCTCCTCCCGTATGGCATTAAAGAACATGAGCCCAGTCATCGCTAATGGCAGGAGTGAGAGGGAAAAAAAGAGGCCTGACATTAAGACCCTCGCATTTTGGAAATCCGATACGTATTGACCTGTGTACTATCTCAGTGCACAGATCTGATGTCAGCAGAATGTAGTCGTGTATAGGAACTGCTCATTACAGGTTTTGTGAGGGAGGCACATTGTCTCTGAAGCGCCTGGACCCGATCGGCTAGAATTGCTCAATAGTCAATACTTCAGCGACTGATGGCCCGGCGTGCACACACCACAGCTGTGACCACTGCTTTCAGGGACTTGCCAGCAATTAGCAGGAACCTCAAGGATCAGTAGGCCACTCTTATCAGTCAGGGGAAAGTCTCTTAAAGGCTCTATCTTTTCATTTGACTCTTAACTATTTCATTTCAGTAGCAGGTAAGGGTCTTAGGCACTGACATCTAAGAGGCCTGGGTACCGCCCCGCCCCTCTCATGCTCGGTCTCCTTTGGGGCGGGGACTTGTGAAGTGAAATCGACATAACACAGCATTAGCCATTTGGGAAGTGAACAGCTCAGTAGCACTTGGCACGCTCATGAGGCTGCAGGGCCAGCACCTCTCTCTAGCTTAGAAGAGTTTCTTTACCCCCAAAACCTGACAGTTGCCCCTCATCCTCCCCCCCCCCCCAAGCACCAGGCACCACAATGTCTGTCGCCTTTGAAGCTGAGTTTTCTGGTAGGTTGCCAGGACTACCCTCCCCCCCTTTTTTTCTCACTCAGGCTAGGATGTATTAAAATAGTAGTAACTTGAGTTGTGGGGGCCTATCTGCAACTGCTGGGTGTGTCCCTCCCTCCCTCCCTCCCTCGCGTCAGCACATCCTGACTTATATAAGGATTGCTTCGGGGTTTTGGGTCTGATGGACTGGAGCCTTACCCACCATCACCCAAGTGCATTGCTCATTAAAGGCTCAGACTTACAGCTAAGCGCGAGCCACTCAGCCTCATAAAAAAAGCACCCATGTTTCTCCTTCTGGCTTCCAGTTTCCCAGGCTGCACATGACTGTGGGCTACGAGAAGGTTGTGCTGCCAGCGCGCCAGCGACAGCCTGGAACCAGGTGTGGGAGGGATCCTGGAGAAGCCAGAGCTCTTTTTTTTTTTTTGGCATTTGGTTACACTTAACCTTTGAGAGGCCGGAGCACTTTGGGACTGCTTAGCGTGATCACGTGTCTTTCACGAGGACATTTGGGGGCTTAGTCGATCCTCTGCTGTGTTACTCACTCACATCTTCAAACTCTGGCAAAAACCAAACTCTGGAACAGTCTATTCCTTGACAACCAAAACTAAGTGAAAGTCCCTGAAGAGGACTGCAGAGCTTCAGAGGACCTGCGCCTTGCAAATAAATAGGCCACAGCCAAGTGGGCTTGAGGAGGCTGGCAGTGAGACCTCTTCCAAGTTCCTCTGTCTGCCTCAGTCACCAGGGTACACCCTCAGAGGCCGCCACATTTCTACAGAGCTGATCTATTTTCCTTTGACCAGAGGGAAAGAAATCATTACTGCATGATTAGTGGCTTCGGTTAGGTAAAAACATCAGTGTCAGAGAGGGAGGGAGGTGAGTGGTATTAATGACCTCACCCTTGCCGCCAGGCCGATTTTATCAGTGACTTGGCCACTGGTAGCTCAACTCTTGATGGACGTGGGTGAGTTCGGAGCCGCCTGGAAACGTGAAGGAAGGGTCGGTGTCAGATGAGAGGCATCTCATCAGCTTTTCTCTGACAAACCAAATTCATTCCTTATGTAATTGATAACGGCCTTGGCCAATTATTTCCCACATTACAATACACAGAGGCCCCCTTTACAGGTTTTGCAGGGCTGTAATTAGCTATGCTAATATCCCCTTTATTGGCCCTAATATTGCTCAACACCTTTTGCCATCCTGGAGCCCACTAGAGCCCCATGGCCTGTCAGGACTGCTGATTATTGAGAAGGATAGCTTTAATCAAACATAATTGCAGTTAATTTTTCTCTCCTGCTCTCTGTTGCCAGCGTCTAATGCCACGGACTCCTTGATATTCCATTAAATTACAATTAAACAGCCTCCTTTGTCTCTGATTGTCCTGAACACCACCACAAAGTTCTGTAGCCGTTTAAAGGAGAGCTGTTTGGTCCTAATTGCCTGCTAGCTCACAAAGGGCCAATTTACACAATACCCATGTAGAATTTAAACAGTTCATAATGTAATGGATATTACACAGGAGCCTAACACTACAATTAAAATGATTTTCATCAGATAGAGAAGCTTCGGTTAATCAGCTTCATAAAAGTAAATATAAATGAACTAATTCATAGCTTAAACACACAGAGATGGAGCCGACTTTGAAATTAGTTACTGGGGTGGGGGCTCTGCTCACCCCTTATTCTGGGGTACCCACATTGGGCTCTGGTGGGAATGGTGGGTCCCGTTACCTCTAGCCTCTTCTGAAGCAGCTTCATTCCTCTGCTGCCATGTGCTCACGCTAATATTGGCGTTGTTTGTTGGGTCTCTGATGCAACATCATCAAAACAAAACTCTGAGCACTCTTCATTGCGTACCATGGCCCACACCATTCCCCAGCAGGAGGATAAGTGGTCCCATTAGGAGAGGATTTCCAACTTAGACTATTGGGCTAGTCCTACTGTCCTTCCAGGCAAAGGCTTTTCTGCGCCCTTATGTACCCAGCCCAGGCAGGAGAATACCATCATGGCGTCTGTCCTCATCTGTGCAACACTGAGGACAGTCTATTTCCACAGTGATGGCATCTTGCTTTCTGCCTGAGAGCTTTCTGGAGTTTTTCATGATGTTTCCAAGTGGAATATTCCTAGGGACAGCTTGGCATGGAGCAGTTTGTCTTTCGCCACTGTCTTGCCCTCTGCCTGTAAGAAACAAGTAAATAAAGCCCATATTTCAAGCTTGATTTACTCTGGTACCTACTGTGAAAGATGATGAGTCTTTAGGGAAATAAAGACAGGGTCAGGGAATTAGTGCACATAACGGTCATTTTGACGTTGGGCCAGCAGATGCCAGGGAAACACTGTACACAATTAAGCATAATGTACTAATGACAGGTTAGAATTTTTATCGCCTCTTTGCGATCCAGCAGCAAATCTACATTTAGCAATAATAAAGAGTTTATTGGTGCTAAAGCCAAAGATTTTCTGACATAGGAAGGATTTTTTTCCTTTCATAACAGGAGTATTAAATCCTTTGTGTACCAGACTCTGGAAAGTGAGATATGTAAAGTGGTTGTCAGATATTTCTTAGGAAACAGCCAATTAAAGGGTAATTGAGTAAAGGATGTGGGAATTACCATTGGACTTCATGCGTGGGCATTCAGTTTCTCACCCCTTTCCCAAACATTGCAATAGCACACCTCATGGAGCGCGTCCACTCCCACGCAACAGTGCTCAGTGTCAGCAGGCTCGCCTCGGCTGGGCTGCGTTTCCCCACCTAAGAATCCTTAATTGTATCCTCGAATTAAATGGAAGCAAACTCAGGGTTAAAATAAGCACTTTTTGTGTTCCGTGTTCCCTTCGGCCTGGCAAGGTGCTGCTGGCTTATTCTGTACTTTGTGTCATTGGAGCCTGGGAGCTTGGGAAGGATCCTGTTCTGCGCAGGGGTTGCTCCCAGTAGATCTTTCTCGTGTATCCAGGACTGCTGCCGTTACACACTCTGCACAGAAGCAGAGCCGTGACTGCCACGTGCCGGAGAGACAGAGAGAGAAGAAGAAGCAGGAACATGTGTGTTTGATATACTGTGCCCACCTCTGCTCCCAGCCGCCCCCTGAAGTGCTCAGTGTGTTTGTGGCATCCTGCACCCAGTTTTGCTCTTCTGCTTTGTGAAGTGATGGCAGTTACAGTCCCACAATGCCCAAAGATGCTTAGGATACCTTTAAAACCCACTCAGCTGTCTTGGAGGCAAGAGCACCAAGCTGGCTAAACAGACATCAAGGAATTTAGAGCAACCTCTCCAGGAGTGGGGGGTGGGGGGGAGGAGAAATCTTCCATTTTACAAAACAAGCCCCCAACACCAGCTCCGTGCAGGCACCTTTGCGGATGAGCAGCTTCTCGGCCAGCGCCTGCTCAGAAGATTAGCTGGGTGGTAATGTGGGGCATAATTGCACCGTGTGGCTGTCCCTGAAGTGAAAACCTAATTGCCTGACAGGACGATAACTTTGTGGCGCCCTCACCTTGTTAGGCCTTTTCTGATGCAGTTCAAATGCAGTGTGGCCGCAGGTGCGCCTAATTTACCTCGCTGCAGAACGTGTGGAGTTTAATTGCACAGTGGTTGTTAGGAAAAATTGGTGGGTGGAATATCAAGTGACTTGCTCTAGCTGATGGCAGATGGTGTTAAGAGGCATTGTGAGCTAAGTGTAGAGGTGAGGTGAGTTAATAAAAGATGTAAATTCTGGCCCAAAGTAGCAAGGACTCATGGTATGTAAGAAAATTTAATTGAATGGCCACCGTTCTTAGCCTCATCAAAGGATTCGCTTCTGCCCTCCTTGGGTCTTCCAGGATGTGTTAGGAAGAGAAACGAGTCTTACCCTGTGGAGCCTTTTATTTTCTCATATTGTAATCACCAATGAAGAACCCTGAACATGAAAGACCGAATTCAAGGAAGTTTTATGAAGTACCATAAAACATCAATCACTTCTAAACAAGACAGATGACATTCGGGGAGAAAACAGAGTAGGTGTGTTATGAGGCCTTGCTGCACAGGCTCTTAGCCACAGGGGCGATGTGCTAGTGGGGCGGCTTCCGTCTCCACACTGTGGATGCGGCCTTTGCAAGTAGAGATGGAGACAGCGCAGGGGCAAGATCGCGTTCACCTGTTCATGCACATCTGCTCGTCACCGGGCAGGAATGGGGAGTCTCAGCACACTGTCAGGACTCCTGAGTCTTTCTGCCTCATACAAGGCCAGGTCTGATGGGTTGTGAAACTGGCTTCCATGCCTGGCCTCTTCACTCCCACCAGGCCTGGGGCCTGTTCCTCCTGTGCTCTGTTTGAGCAAAACTTTTTGTGAAAGTACCAAAAAACCCACCGGCTAGTTGCTTCATAACACACAGAGACCATCCACAACAATCATGGCAGCCCCGTACCCCATTCCCTTCTTGAGAGTTAACCTATTCTAACCAGTTTTTAAAATGAAATGTATCGTTTTGACTATTTTCTTGCTCCCACACCCCTACTGTAACTTTAAAACTTTGTCTTTGATAGTGTATTTTCTTTGGCTAGATAAACTCTGGTAACTGGGGTTTCCAGATAAATGTAGCACATTCAATAGAATTTCAACTTTGATATTTTTGCATAGATTCATTTTAGAATACTTTTATGCTAAAACTCAGTTGTTGCTTATCCAAAATTAAAATTTCACTAGGCATTCTGCATCTTCATTGGCTGATGCTGGTGTCCCTCTTTGGGGTGGGTGTTTCTCTAAAGGCTAATAGTTTGGCAAAGATCCTAGCAAGAAGCGGTCCCTCGGAAAGACACGGTTGTTATTATAAATCTTGGGAATCTGTAGTGTCAGACAGCTGTGCAAGTTGCCACTCATAATGGAGACCAGGAGCCTCTGCCTGCCAGTCGCACAGCTGCACTCAGCATCACCCCCTACACGGTAGCCAGCACAGCTGTGTGGTCTCTGCTGTTTATTTCTGTGCAAGTGTCTTCGCTGTTGTTGTTTTTTGTGGGCTAACCCTAACTATCCATGTTTTTGTGTGTTTTTGTAGATTCTTTCTAAAGTTCTTCCTCAAGTGCAATCAGAACTGCTTGAAGAATGCAGGCAACCCACGGGACATGCGGAGGTTCCAGGTATGGACCCTCCCCCTCCCCCTCCCCCACCCCCACCCCCTCCCCCACCCCCACCCCGAAACCCTTCAAGTTGCCAGCCCAGCTTGCCCTATCCTGCCAACATTTCAGAGTTCTCAATTGTTCAGAGAGCTCTTTAGTTTCCCCAAGGCTAGTAACACACTAAACTTGAATAGCTTGATCACAGTAAGCAAATGAGGGGCTGGCGAGATGGCTCTCAGTGGTTAAGAATACTTACTGTTCTTGCAGAGGGCCTGGGTTCAGTTCTCAGCACCCACGTAGAGGCTCACAGCTGTCTAGAACTCCAGCTCGGGGGGGGGGGGGCGTCTAGCACTTCTTCTGTCTTCCAAGGACACCTGCATTCACGTGCTCCATCCACTGTACTCAGGGACTTCCATGTACACATAAAATTAAGCAAACTATTTAAAAACAAACAAAAATATTTCCAGATGACCTAGTGTTTTCAGTACACCAGATCTATGAGTCTGTGCAAGGATGGGGAAGATGGGATGATTGTGTTTTCCACAGCCACCTGACACCAGCTCTGAAAACTTGGACAGGCTGATGGTCCACATATCAGGGATCAAATGGCTCATTGATTGAGTGTCGTTGTGTAAGGAGTTGACAGGTGGGAAGAGGACCATGATGCAACCTCTCTAGTATGTTCGGTGTCGAGAGCCTCCTCATCTGTACCCACTTAGCACAGAACCCCACAAATTCTTCTAGCCTCCTCCATTCAGAGTTCAGCCATTACTAGTCTGTTCTGGATCTAGGCTTGCACATGCCCGTTTGCAATGAGGATTTGGTCTGCAAGGGAGAGAGGTGCTTGTTGGCTTCAAAGACCAACTGTGGTAGCACCCATATTTTTCTTGTCTTTATGGATGACCAGAGGCTTGCTTAGGATCCTGGGCCCTCTATGTGTGAGATAGGCTGCCTTGCTGATTTCCATTGTAAAATTAGAAGAACCAAGTACTGATGGAAATGAATCCTACATTACTGAAGGAGTCTTATTTGGGATGTCAACTTAGTTGGCCGAGTAGCTCACAGTGTTTGTAAGGGTTCTTCAGGCCTTCAGAGAAGTATGTGGTGCCCATCTTCTGCCTTCTTGGCTCTACAGGGAAACAGGTCTCTAGTTCCACCCATACTGGGTTTCATGGCTGGGGATAACGTTTCTTGTAAACTACTGAGCCAGATCCCTCCCCCTCCCCCCCTTTCCCCTCACAAGAGACCACAAGGCATGGGCATGATGAGGTCACATCAGACTGAGTAGCAGGGTTCTGCTTGTCTCACCAGTGATGGAGCATAGCATCCATCCCTGTGCATTCTGACCATAATGACTCTGGTAACATTGATCTCCGCCACCTCTCAGAAGGTTTACCTGGCCTTTTGGCACATCATGGCTTACTTGATGCTCGCAATGATGCCAGAGTCCCTGTATCTTCCTATCAGTTAGCTGCAGGGTTGGCCCATACTTGACAATGCAGTGTGTTTGTTTGTTTTCTCTGTTTCCCTTGGTGACTAGTTTCTGTATAGATGACAGAGCACAGACAGTGTGTTTAAATGTTTTTTTATTCTTGCCTTGTCCTATGTCTTTTTCTTAACATATACTGGTCAGGTATATGTTTCAGTACTGGTCAAGCCACATGTTCCTGGAAGTTTTTTTTAGTGCTCAGGGCAGGGTATACAGGTAGACCCTGGGGAGATCCTTGGCAAACAGGAGCAGCCCCTGGGTCCCCCCAGGCAGAAATTGCTAGGCCATAGGTGATACCATCGTGGTGCCAGGGCACTCAAAGTAATGCCAGATCCTTCAGGACAGAGATGGGCAGCATGGCCGTACTGACCATGTGTTCAGTTCAGACAGTCTGACGTCACTGAGCCCTTGCTGTGCTGGCAGACACAAGAGGCAAAGATTTCAATAAGCGTGGCCCCGTAGCCGATGGAGTGTATAGTATCAGGCTCCTGCACTGCGATTTCATGGGGCTGGAGGTTATAAAAGTCAGTTTTTCACACACATATCCTTATATAAGCTTGTAGCATTGAGTCTCTTTTACGCCTAAAATACTTTTTATTTGTTTACTTGTTTGTGTGTGTTTCTTTGAGGTAGACTCTGGCTGTGTAGCTCAGGCTGGCCCTGAACTTACCATTTTTCCTTCTTTAGCTTCTGAAGTGCTAGGGTTATAGGTGTATACCACTATGTTCAGCAAAACTATCTATTTGTTTTTCATCAGCAAAAAAAAAAAAAAATCAATTTGCTTCATTTGTTTTATTAATAGGCTTTCTTGTAGTGCCATTTCAGGTTTGTAAAAGGTCTTTGCAGTGGTTTTGAGAGCTGCTGACGCCCTGGATCCCTTACCCTGGTTTCCCCTGTCATAAACATATTCGGTGCAATGCATTCTTATATCTGAAGGAGACTTTACTACTCACCAACGCTTACTGTAGCTTTGGTAGCCTTGGCTTGTTACCTTCAGTTTATCTGGCAGTCTTCACTCTGCCCCCCCCCCCCCCAGCCGCCCAGTGCTCTCAGGAGGAGCTGGCCCCACGACCTGGCCAGGCGGGCCTCTCGGAGTGCTCCAGCCAGGCATCCTTTATGCCAAACCCAGGCTCAAGTTCCACACTAAACGTAGACTCAGCCTTCTGCTTCTCCAGGCCCTCTGACCCAGCTGTGTTAGAAACACTGCAGCCAGGCCACCCCTGGGCTGCTGCCTGGGTCTGCTGAAGTGTGCCATTTCTAAGATGCTTCCTGTGACATCACAGGGATAAGGAGGGCTGGCACCAGCCGGATGGTCTCTCTGTGTGGTGGCTTCATTTTTCTCCTCCCATGAGGCAGTCAAGAGGCCTGCTTTGCCCTCTCTCCCTTAGCCATGCTCTCAGGCTCTCGGGGGCCCTTGCCGCCCTTCCTTATGAACTTGAGAAAGGATCATTTCCCTGGATTGAAAAACACTTGCACAATTTAAATTCAGGGTTTTTTTTTCCCAAGGTGTAAAAAATTTCATTCTTAGACATTAAACATAATTGTACAGTTGACCCAGGGGTCATTTGCTGATGAAATTGGAGTAGCAGGGGTAACAGTGAGAATCTTGATTTTATGAAGCTTTTTTTTTTTTTTTGGGAGGGGGACACAAATGAATTCTCCCACTTAGGTCTTCAAGAGAGGCTAGTCTCAAGTGAACTAATTTAAATTAGATAAACTATCTAATCAATATGTGAGCCGATCAATCAAAACAGAGGTTTTCAAATGAGTTGGCTAGAGGGGTGTTTCGGAAGCTAATGGCTAGGAGAATATTTCTCTGAATTGAATCCACTTGTTAGCATAATAAGAGATTAAATCCTAATTAGCGGAGCAGGTTTTCTTTTCTTTTTCTTTTTCTTTTTTGAAAAGAAGCAATCTCCAGTCAAAACAAAACAAAACAACTCACCCCCATTAGCCCAAAAAAAAAAAAAAAAAAAAAAAAAAGCTGTGAATGCACTTCAGCCAGTGGAGAGTTCCCAGAATAAGTGAAGTCTCCGCAGTGCAGCCTCTGAGCTGGCTTTTATCTCACTTGCACGGCACTGCCTGGGCTTTTCTGTGCCAACTGCATTTTCAAATCCACTTCGTCTTCACAGGTCGTTGTATCGACAACAGTCAACGTGGACGGCCACGTGCTGGCCGTGTCTGACAACATGTTTGTGCACAACAATTCCAAACACGGGAGGCGGGCCCGCCGCCTAGACCCGTCAGAAGGTACGGCCCCTTCTTATCTGGAAAATGGTAGGCACATGCTACATGTATTTTTTTTTTTTTTAAATTTGCAATGCTTCTTTTTTTCCTTTGTACCATCCTTTATGTTAATTCACATGGAGTAGTGCTCACCAGGCGACCAGACTGCCTCAGCCCCATGGGGCAGGGCTTAGCTGTCCTCAGGTGGAGATGGGCCAGGCCTGGCCAGTCTCCTCCTCCTCCACTTCCTCCTCCTCCTCTTCTCTCCTTAGTGGTCCTGCTTGATCCTCATGCCCTCTCACCTGCCATGGCCTTCATGTTACTGGTTTGTTTCTCAGCTTTGTTTTGCTCACAGTTTTTACTTGTTTGGTTTCATTTAGCTTGTGACAAGCTCCCATCCAAAATCTCACCCCATCTTCTCTGTGCATGCTTCCAAGGCTGGTTACTTCCTGGTCGAGCTAGCCCAGAGGGGGACTGTGTGGACCATTTCCTGTCCTTGGCGGGAGTCCTGTATATGTGTGTGCTTGTGTGCACACACAAGTGAGAGAGTAGGGGGTGGAGGGAGGGAGCGCACACAGGAACAAACACACACACACACACACACACACACACACACACACACACACAAAGGTAAAGAAAGAAAAGAAAGCATAAAATGTGTCTTTTAGAAAGAATCTTCAAGTGATCGACTCTTTGTTTTCCTTGTTAAGAGAGTTTTAGTGAGACAAGTAGGCAGAGTCAAAAACCACTTGGATATAACCCCCCCCCTTCTTCCTACTTGCTCAGAACTCATCCTGTACAAGAGCCACTTCCTCTATCAAACATCTTAGCAATCGCGAGACTCTGATCAGCAAGAATTACTGAGAAGGCAACACGAGGGTTTTTTATTAAGTGACGTGCAAACAAAACAACAGGATTAAATCCTTCAGAGTTAAGATCCTATAAAACTAAACGGTTATAAGACAAGTCCTCCATCCTGAGGTAACCGAATTCAAGAACTGTACACGAAGACGACAGATGCAGGGACGAAGGGGATGTGTGCGGGTTTTCCGAATGAAAGATGATGCTGACATAAAGAATGGAAGACAATTTATGAATCTGCTGTGGTCCACAAAAATAAACTAATTTGTTTTTCAACATTAATGGCTAAGGTATAGGAACAAAAATATAATAATTAAAGGTCGTCTTGAGCACCAGAGTCATTAGAGTCTGTGACGTATTGTTTATCTCTTTCCTATGCACTGAAGGTAGGTGTGTGTTTTGCTTAGCAACCGTCACTAATGAGGCTCACAATTAAGAAGGTTGAATCCCTGGTCCCTCAGTTCTTTGCTTCCCCAGAGAGCCCCGGCTTGCAATGTGATAGGCTCAAGGAAGCCTCCTCAGCCCTCTGGTGTTAGGTTGTAGTCTAAGTCCAAAAATCAGCCTTCTCTAATGAGCTATTATGATCTGAGCAAAGTACAAGTATTTATTTTTGTAAGTAGCATGAAAAAGCATTTGACTGTAAGCAGAAAATGTAGCATTTAGAAAAATAAAGGCCACAAGTGGATACCTCACAGATAGGACCTGTCTCATCATGAGCTATTTGTGGAAGCCTTGCTGTCCCTGCTTCGTTTATGTCTGCTTCTCAGTATTTTATTAAGATTGAAACTGAGGTCACTTTCTCTCCAGTGATCGCAGGGGCCGACCCATCCCAGAAAGCAGCTAAAGGTGTTAAAATGCAAATAGGTGACTCAGAGGAAAAGTCACCCCTCTTCAGCAGTGGGGCTGTTTTGTCTTGTTTTATTTTATTTCAATCAATGGCCAGTACTCAAGTGTCCTAGGAACACCACTAGTTTTCCACTCTTGATTTTGTCACTTCCTGAGAGAGCGGACACTTAGGACGTTCATTTTCAAATCTGGTCATTTGGTTCTAAGAGCCCACTGACCACTTGGGCCCAGTTTAGCCTATGTCCCAGGGGCGGGGTGCTGGCTTTGAGTCACTCCTATGTTCTTCAAGGAGAAAGTGCCCCGCAAACCACAGACCTCTGCTCCTGTGCAGCCGCTCCCCGCTAACGCCTCATTATCCAATCATCTAATATTCACCAGCACTGTGTACACACTTGCTGATGGTTTCCCAGTTAACTAATTCCCCCTGCTGCTGCGTGGATGCCTGCCACGGCGTCCTCTGAGCTCACAAAAAGCAAGGCCGATTATTTACAGTATTGAACCCAAGTGAGGGAAAACAGCCATTCCACCTTCCAGCACCACACTGTAGAACTCTGGCTTTCATTTTCTCTCCCTGTCACTTGTGCCCTCATAAACGACTCCAAACCCTGTTTAAACCTTCCCAGAGCCCTGCCCAGCACCGGGCCTGCAGCACAGAGGCGATTTGCATGCCAAGTG
>NC_140484.1:61725760-61745760 GCF_964271855.1 Acomys minous
GACAAAGGCAGGTCAGGCCAGCAGCTTGGGGATTCCTGTCGACAAACAATATTACATGTAAAATGTGTACCTTTGACAAAAGTATTAATATAGTGCTTTTGATTTTCTTCCTGATGAAAAGTGAAAAGTAGTAATTGTGAAGTGACAGAGGAAAATGAAGTTTTGAACCAAAAGGCAAAGTTCGCGGATGAAAAAACCGAACCCAATTAGCTGCTTATGGGGAATGGAAATACAAGGCATTTGCTCTTCCATCTCCTTCAACAGCCTTTTGATTGACTCTGCTTAGATCTGTACAGCAAAGCAGATAAATCGACGTGGCACATGCACACGAAGCTTAATCATTTGTAATAGTCATATTTGCCCTGACACATAATTTGCTATATCAAGACTTTTTTTTTTCTTGCTCTCTAGTATTCCGTGGCTTGGCCCTTGCTTTATAAAACATTTAATAGTTTGCTTTAAACACATCAACATGCTGATATATGATTGCCCTTTGCGGGTGCCCAGAGAAACAGCATGTCTCTCCTCCCATGGATGCCAGTGGAACGTGAGGTGGGCTGTGTGGGCCCATGATGTCAGGTCATGTTCTAAGGTGTCTGTCCTCTGTCTTGTGCACGCAGCCACTCCGTGCATCAAGGCCATCAGCCCCAGTGAAGGCTGGACCACGGGGGGCGCCACTGTGATCATAATTGGGGACAACTTCTTTGACGGTCTACAAGTTGTGTTCGGAACTATGTTGGTGTGGAGCGAGGTAAGCCTGTGAAATTGGCCTGCCTTGAGCAGTCCCCTCCTCTGTGAATGGTTTTGACAAGTAGCTTCTGGTGTAGGGATATGACACCTATTGCAAAGTTCCCTTTTACTGTTTGCGTATGGTGTGTTCTCCTGTGGGTGGGTCTGCCCCTCCTCCCAACAACCTTTGGGTTTAAAACCTGCTATAGGAGGTCCCCCAGTACCCTGGAACAATTAGTTCTAGAATTACTAGAAACAGGTTTAAGGAGACATATGGTGGCGATTTTCATATGAATGATGCCCTGTGGCCTTTCCTGCAAACTAAAACCCTGGAACATTTGCTGATCTTTTCCTTAAAGAACCATAGGCCCGGAGCCTCTGGATGACAGGGAGGGAGCATTCCGAGACGATGGTCCAATTTGTGCTCATTTTGTAATTATATCCAACTGGCAAGTGTCCGCCTCTCAAGGCCTGCACCACTGAGCGCCTGTTCATGTGTGGTTTCTGTAGCTCATCACCCCCCACGCCATCCGAGTGCAGACGCCGCCACGGCACATCCCTGGAGTTGTTGAAGTCACCCTCTCCTACAAGTCTAAGCAGTTCTGCAAAGGCGCTCCTGGACGCTTCGTCTACACTGGTGAGTACACAGCTTGAGCCTCCGTGGGACAGGGATGGGTGCTCCATCTCAGCGGGAGCCTCGTGGGGTGGGTGCCCAAGGGCCCCATGGGGAGGTACGAGTGAGGCCCATTGGCATGCTGTTGAGTTTTAGCAGGTGGGCATGCCCATCTGCATCTGAGACAGCTCATGATGGCCAGACAGATGCAGCAGTGTGACCTTGGCGTTCCCTCCCATCTGAAGGCCTTTGCCTCTCTCCAATAGAGCAAAGTGGTGCGCGGAGAGTTGTTGGTAACTGCAGCAGCTTCCATCTCCCCTGAGAGTGACTGCCTCACGCCTGGCTGCGTGCAAGGTCTTGTGCCCACCCACTTGTCAATCGGGCTCATCACTGCTTTTCAGTTGCTTGAGCTGTGACGGGGAAGGAGGGGTCATGGCCTGTCATATACCTGGCTTCCACTCTTTGCTGGAGCCTGGGATCTTAGCCCCTGCAGGGTGCTGCTGTTGCTTATAGAGGATCTAAGCTCCACAAGTCACATGTAGTTCGAGCCCCGGTGGGTAGATAGAATGTGTGGCCTGTGTGGCCCCCCATAAGCGGTCTATCAGAGGTGTTTATATGCTGCTTTGCCCACCCAAGTGCCTAATTGACATGATTTGTTTGAAATTGCCATGGAGAGATGCCACAAATCAACTTCACCTTAAGGAGGACACATCTGTAATCTCAGTCCATCCCATAGGCTGTAAGGCGGAAGGAATGGCTCTGAAGTTCAGGGACGGGGGAAGGGATGGGTACTTGTTGGTTATGTGTGGCTGTCTAGTGACTGGGTCACTTTCACATTGTAGGGCTCAGAGCCCTGGGACTGACCACTCTCTTACTGACTGAAGGCACCCTGGGGTTAGGCTCTACCCCACTGGGTGTCACCCTCTGCTCTGTCCAGCAGACAGGATTCATGGAGGTTTCCGATGCCCTTCCTTCCATACGCACTTTGAGGATCTGGATAATCTTGGCCTCCTGCAAATGAAACCCCAGTGCGCACGCGCACACACACACACACAAGTATCAAAACAACAACAAAACTGGGACATCTTTAAAAAAAAAAACTGTGTGCAGGTGGTTCCCTAAATTATAACACTTCTATTTATTTCTGACTTTCTTATGGGATGATGTGCCCACCTCATCATCACCAGCATGTTCTTTTTTTACTTTCAGCGTAGTGTTCAATAAACATGTGCAGTTCCACACTGTGTTATTAAATGGGCTTCACACTGGATAGTTTTTGCCACTGCTATATACATGGCTAAGGTAGGCTGTGCTGAGCGATGATGCTCATGGCATTAGATGCCTTAAATTCACATTTACCTTAAGCAGTTTTCAACTTGCAATATTAAATACTAACTTGTAGTCAGTTCAGGAACACCCATGTACTCCTGCAAATAAGTACCTTTGCTGTCCAGTGAAGGATGTCCAATTCTAGGGGAAGTAAGAAGTTGGAATCCTACCTTGGGTCTGATTGGGCAGCCCCAGCATCTTTGCCTTGGGGTCAGGTGTTTGAGTGAGCCCCCCCCCCCCCCCGACGCCACACACACATTCAACAGACCTCCTCAAGGCAGTGGATGGTGTGGGTACCACATATGCCTGAGTGTCTGCCCAGGAACTTCAAGCTATGGAGTCAGCAGGCCCTCTGCAAAGACCTAGAATATTTGGCTAGATAGCCCCATGCCTCAGGGTACTGGCTGTGAGACCATGTCGACTTGAACTCCTCTGAGTTCAATTTTTTTCCCCTCCTCTCTTCCTCATGGGGTTTTGGCAGGGATCAAGGAGACCTCAAAGTGTCAAGCATACAGAGTACCAGCAGTGAAAAGCTCCTGACATCTTGGGCTTCTGCTGAGGTCCATGGGAGTCTGTCACATCTCCAGCTCCTTGGATGTAGAGATGACGTGTGCTTGCTCTTGTACTAACAATGGCCTGTGGGAGACATAGCAGGGCTGGGTGTACTGAGTGAGTTCCTGTGCTACTCATGTGGCCTACCTTGGCGGGTGGCACCCAAGTGAGCTGGCAAGCCTGGCCTGCTCCTCACAAGCATGTCTTTCTTGTTCTCAAGCTAGATTGTTGTGGGGTCCTACTGGGTTACTTAGGGGTGGCTGTAGGTACGTTCTTTCAAGAGTCTTTGTACTTTTGGGTCTTTTATTTGAGTGTTGAAATGGGGACTTTTTTTTTTTTTAAATAGGCAGTTTGATGGCAGAGAGGTCCAGGTTCTATTTTCCCGCCTTTGCCTGCATTGGTCCCCTGTGGTGCAGACAAGTCCTGGTTTGAACACTTGTGAACAAATGTGGGCATGCAGGGTAGGAGGAGCTGCTTGTTATTGGCTGTCAGGGGTCATGTGGTAGCCTCCCCTGGTACCAGCTCTCCTAGGCTGGATGGGGAAGGACACTGTTTCTGAAGCTCCTTGCTCTCTGGCCAGGTGGAATGCCCTCCTTGCCCAGAGTGTCCATAGCCTCTCAAAAAAAAAATTAGTGTCCCCCTGGGCTTGCTATAGTCACACTGGCCTTTCTAGAGACGCACTGTCCATTCTGTGTGATTGCATCTATTTTCATGCTGACTGGACTTGTTAGGTCCCAAGACTCTGGTCCTCCTGCCCCCAGGTTGGGGATTTCCTGTTTCCCCATGTGTGAGCATTTTCTGTGAGAGTGTGTTAGCTCAGCCCTTCCTAGCGTGTGTGTGTGTGTGTGTGTGTGTGTGTGTGTGTGTGTGTGTGTGTATGTGTGTGTGTGTGTGTGTGTGTACATGTGTGAGTGTGTGTGTATACATGTGTGATCGTGTGTGCGCATGTGTGTGCGTGTGTTTGAGTGTGTTTGCCTGCTTGTGTATAAGTGTGTTCGAGTGTGCCTGTGTGCCTGTGTGTGTGTGTGCATGTGTGATCATTATGAGGAATATACATTTCACATGTGTGTATACTCTATACTCTCAGGGAGCCGAGGAAAGGTGGGGTCATAACCTGTCTGGCCTGGAAGCTTCTGTCTGATTTGCATTGCCCTGAAATTGATGAGGACAATGAGGTAATCACAGGGACTCACTCTCCCCAATGAAAACTGAGCCAGCCCCTCTGGATGTCACAACATGGCCGTCCCCTGGGCGTCTGGTTCCCATCAGTGTGCCCAGGCCCCGGAGGCTGCCGGGACACCTTCACATTTAACCTTCCCGGCATGAGGCCAGCTGTGGGGCCTTAGGGCCACTGGATAATGAACCTGGGCTTGGAGGAGGGGCTGCCACCAGCCTGCCAGGGGCTGGGAGGGACTTGGCAGAGGTCTAAATGAGCTGTTTACAGTGACCTGAGAAACACCAGATTTTTCAAAACCAGACCCTATTAAGTCAACCCAGAGTGGTCGTGCTCAGCCTCTGCCCCCGGAAGGGGAAGGCTGGCCAGGCCCCATCCATCTAGCCCCTTGGCTGCTGCTCATAGTCCCTCTCAAGTCACAATTACCTTGGGAGGCTGGGGCGGTTCAGTTGATTAGCACGGTGAATTAAAAGAATGAGCCACAAATGACATGTCCAGCTCTTCCATAGGAGTTCTCTGTATTCCCAGCGAGCCTCACCCCTGCTGTAAGAAGGTCAGAAATTAGAGAGAGAGAACAATTTTCAAGCGGCTAGCACTTAGGAGCAGAATTAACAATCACTGTGTATGTAATTGCCAGTTAATAGTAAATTGCCTTTAGACTGTAAAATGCAATATAAACTGGTGGGCACCTAAAATTAAATTAATGAGATATTTGCTGCATTTAAAAGCGAATAGTTCAAATTAATAACCAAGTGCAATGCTTGTTTTAATATTTGTCTAATAGCATACCATTGACTTGTTTAATAATAATTAAAACAGTCCTGGAATCGCCTACCTGAGGAACTCACCATACAGGCAAAATCAAGCAGCTTTTGCTTTCATATTTTCAGTGGTGCAAACACATCACATTGTTAAGAGTAATAAAAGAAATTATTTTTTAATTAGAATAGAAACATTATGGTGTTGCCTGATGAAGTTGGGTTGGAATTTGTATGCTTCTAATTGAGATTATGTTCTCATCAAAACTCCTTTTACAGACCTGTTTTCAAGTGTGAAGTATATGGCGCATGTGTGTGTGTGTGTGTGTGTGTGTGTGTGTGTGTGTGTGTGTGTGTGTGTTTCCTTAAAATGGACGTTTGGCAAACTGTTTCCTGATTAGCAAAAGAAAGAAGGCTGCTGGTGTGGCTTGGATTTAAACCTACTTCACAAGACACCAGGAATGGGACTCCAAGGCTTTTTCTGTTGACCTCTTGCCCTGAAGTTTGATCGACCCACCCTCATTTTAGAGACTTCTTTTTTGCTCAATTAAAGAAATTATCACAAATTACTGGGAGTCAACATGCCGCCAGTAACAGACTGAGCCCAGTCACTCAACAAGATTTTGGCAGGCAGCATAGACACATCTAAAGTGGACACACACGGCAGATACCTGGAAGGGCCCCAGGTCTGTGATGCGTTCATTGGATGGGAACATTTTCATACAGACATGTGTGCATTTGATGTCAGGCTTGGGTACCGGACCTCAGCCAGTAATTACAAGCAGTTTGTGTTCTTTCTGATATGGTTTTTATAGGTTTGTCTTTTTAGAAATAGGTCACACTGTGCCTTAAAACTGACTGCGTATTGAGGGGGCACCAGCTCTATCCTGCACCTGTCAGGAGAAGGTTTCCTGCTGAGTCTCCTGGCTGGCTTCTACCTCCCATGCCATTTCTCCTTCCCTGGGAAAGCCCTGTGTTTCTGGCGTGTAGAAAGGTAGCTTGTGAATACCTAGACATGATTCTGTCCACACTATGGAATCCAAACTCCCTTCCTTATAGCCGGATGGCTCCACTTTCCTCTCTCCCAAGCCTGGGGGTTCTCCCAACAAGTCACTTGTATCTGCAGAATAATTCTAAATTACCACCCACGATTTGTACCTTTGGACTCTGATAAACTTCATGTTAAGCGCAAACCACCCAGTTTGTTTCAGCCCTAAGCTCTGAGCCACCAGTGCTCACAATGCAGGAACACGTTCTGCCCGTCTGGCTCCTAGAATATGGGTATCTCAACCAAAGTCACCAGTGGTTCCATCCTCCCCTGCCAGGGCCACCAATTGCACCCTACTTCCCCTTCCTGTCCCCAGTGATCACACCTATCACCCATGCTGGCGGTTCACAGTCACTAGTGCTCGGGTATTTCAGGAAGTCTGGGCCCTCATCACACCCAGCCATCCCCTGGTAATGTATGCCTCTGGATACTTCGGCTCTTCTGCCAAGTTACTAATCTTGAAGTGCAGCATGGGGCTCTGCTCTCCGCTCAGGCCATCTTTAGGTTCCCAAATTTGAATCTTTGTCCAGCGGTTCCATGACTCAAAGAGCACCATTTTCTTCACAACCTCACCCTGCTCTTGTTTTTGTCACACGTCTAAGCATGGTTAGCAGAGGGTGGTGATTTTTTTCTGTTTTGTTTTTCACAAGGACTAGGTGCTTAAACATCCCTGCCTCAGCCCCTTCCCCTGGGAGTAGGGGAATGAAGGCTGTGGCTGGCTCCCTATAGAGCCCCAGGCAAGGAGGTAGCATTCACCTGCTGTCCTCCCTTGGGTGGCACATGGCCCTACCTGAGCCACAATCAGTGACACTGCTGCATGCCGACTGGGTGCTGGGGGTAAGGCTGGAGAATGGATCCCTTTAAAGAGGGTTGCGTGAAGGCTTCCTGTCCCTGTGGTCTCCTCTTTCCTGTCTCGAAGGAGGGCAGGAGAATGAGGCACAGCACAAGTAGACAATTTGTCCTAATCAGTGACACCCATTTACCAGAATTGCTTAAAATGAACTATACCTCATACAGAAATCGCACATTTAGAGAGTTCCATTTATCATGTGAAAATTGAGGGCCAGTAAACTTTTCTGCCCCTCCAGTGGGATCATAGGCATGCATCAAAATGTTAAAAATGATTGGTGAGACGGGGCTGTCACCCATTTATCAAGGAAAAGAACATTATTTGCTAATTTCCCAACCAGGCTGGTGACAGGGTGCTTCGTCTTTAGACCCACGGTGACCAGCGTGGCCTTTTTGTTATTAGTACAAGTCAAGTGCTTTTGGGCTGTTGCTAAGAAGACACATTTGTCTGTCATCACAGGGGCTTTGGTTGCTTTCCAACTGGCTGTGACCAGGGCTGCTCCATGTGCCCGATTGGCTGTGTATGTTGGGGCTGCGTGAACCCAAGAGGGGAGACGGACTGATAAATCACAAAGTTTCCATACCAAGGTGAAGGTATTGACTTCACAGCCCACCTGACAAGATGTGGCTTCGAGGAGATGGCCATTTGTCTTACCCAAAGGACAAAGGGGTCATTGGCTTCACTTAAGATAGGCCGGATGTGGATGGGAGAGACAGGCCTGACCCTCTTTCTTTGACACAGGCAGAGTCCCTGTCTCCTATCCTCCCTCCCTGGCAGCGCTATCTAGGGGACTTTTATTTTTCAGTTCTGGCTGGGAAAGACACTGAGGGCGGTGGGGTATGAGGGACAAATAGGAACTAATAGCCATTTAAAAGCCCAGTACAGTGAAGGTAGCCAAGCGCAGGGCAGGCGGAACAAAAGAATAGGTCTAAGATAAGATGGCAGGCAGGTCATTACAGGGGCACCTCCAGCAGGTTGGTCATGAGAAGCAGCGCGGCAGCAGAGCCAACATCTTGGTGGAGAACATTAAAAGGAAGAGGTTGTTCTGGCACTGCAAGGGAGGTGGGATAAACTGCCCTCTCTCATGGGGCCAAGGAGCATGGCCACTCCTCGCTTCTTGGAGTCATAGCCTAGTGCTTGGTGGGAGAGTGTTTTGCTCTGGAATGTTCTGTGCAGGCTGGCTCCTGGGACAGCTGAACCGAAGTCCCTGTGTGTCTCCATAGGCGGCTTGGGTTTCCAGAAAGTCTTAAGCCTCGTCCATACCCAGGGTATAAGTGGATGCTGGGGGTATGGCTGGAGACCAAGACTTGGGATACAAAAACAACATGAGAAGAGATATGTTCAAATAATTGTTGCTTGACTACTGGGCCTTTGAAATTTGCTGTGGAAAAATTATCAGGGTCTGTCTTTCTTCTCTTTGGGTGATTTTTAAGTCAACAACAAAACCGACGTCTGTGATGTGGGTTGTTGACCTTGGGTAGCTACAGAGGTCCCTGCTGCCCCGATGAGCAGATGGGAGAATTTGGTTTTGCAGGCATGGGCTGATGGAGTGGTACATATCTGTTGAAGGTGCAGTAAGGAACCTGTGACAATTTAAAACATAGTTCCCTGGGAACTATGAGCCACCACAGAATTACAGTAGGTTCATTAGGTTCAGAGATTTTTTTTTTTAAAGACATAGAATTATGCTGGGTCCCATTTTCATTCTCTCTACATTCTATCCTGAAAATCACTTCTTAATCTTTCACATGTGGAAAGCCTAGTGTTAGGCAAGGGCCCTGAGGTCTGCGTCCTCACAGGCCCAGATCCGCCCCTCTAGGTATCCTGTGGCCACAGAGAACTTGGAAGTCTGGAAGGCTGGATTTGGGTATTCTGCTAGAGCTCTGTCCCATAGATTCACCCCTTCCCCTTTTTCTCTTGATTGTCATCGCTCTGTGCGCTTTGGTCCTGGCCAAGATCATGTCAGTGTAGATGCCCCGATGTGTGAGTAATAGCTATTCGCCACCCCTCAGTGTTTTTCCTTTGATGACGGTACTCCCAATACAAAATCCCTCACAGAAGCTTAGGCCTGTTAGCACTCAGGGGCACACACACCAAGGGTCCCGGCTCCTGTAGTGTGTTCATGGCTGTGGCAGGTGGCTGCTGTGTGTGCCCTTGTCATCCAGCTGTGGTATGTCCTAAGCCAAAGATTGAAGAATTTACTTGTGTTCTTCCTGTGGGTGGAAACAGCAGTCGTTCCCCAAGTGAACTTAGCTTGCTACTTGTTAGTGAGACCAACCACAGCCTCACAGGACCCGCTGCCTTCTCCTAACGCTATGCCCACAGTGCTAACATTCTGTCTCGAACGGGGCCCCAGGTTCTGTTTGGTCTTTGTCATGGCATCCTTAGAGAAACTAGGTCCTGCACCCACCCATGGATGATGGACCTTCTCCTTGTTGCTCCTCAGCCAGGAGCTTGGGAAAGCCAGATGATTGGGATGCTCACCAATGGGAGCATGATGTCTCAGTTTTAAACACAGTGTGGCGGTGAAACACAGGTCACTGTGACTTGGGATTTGCCTTCTGGGGGCCAGTGTTTGTCTCGTGCGTATCTCGGTTGAGTTCTCAGTAGAGCACCACGGGTGACTCTTGGGAGGGAAAATCAGCGACCCTTTAGGTGTTCTGGGATGGGGGCATCTGCGTCAGGAGGAAACAGGAGGAGCAGTGGGCTCTTGCTGAGAGCAGGCGCCTCTTGTCTTCATCCGAGAAGCCCTCCTGGGATCTGCTTGGCCTGTGACAGACATCCAGCATGGACACTGCCGCAACCCACTGACTCGGTCTTGTGGGAAAGAAACAGGTGTAGAGAGCAGTTAATAAAAACAGCCTTAAGGTGGACAGTGCTCTCAGGTCCTGGGTTCAGGGGATAGAAATGGCACCCCGAGAACTTGGAGGTGGCCGAGCTGTGAGATTTCCTCTGGAAATGGCTCTGGAGGCTACACCGTAGATGCTCAGCAAGAGTGTGGAAGATTTCCAAGAAGAATGTGACCCCTTTTTGTGTGGCCGGGGAGCAAGTGGTGGGGCACGAGGAGCTATAAAGGGCACAAGTGATTACTTCTCAAGTTACAAGACAACTTGTGATCTCTAACACATATGAAATCAGAGTTTGGCTCTCCTCTCCCTCCCTCCCTCCCTCCCTCCCTCCCTCCTTCCCTCCTTCCTTCCTCTCATTCTCTCTTCTTGATTCTCTCTCCCTCCTCCTTTCCTAATTCTTTGATAATTTCATCTTGTGTATTATATACTTTAGGTTATTTTCACACTCTATCTTCTTTTCCCATTCCCTCTACAATTGAAAGCCATTTTCTTCCCAACTAGACCTCTTCCTATTTTCATGTCTTTTTTTAATCTCGCTATGTACCTAGCCCAGGCTGGCTTTCAATGCCTGATCCTCCTGCCTCTGCCTCCTGAGCGCCAGAATCACAGGCATGCAGCAGCACATCCGGCCATCAGGACTACTTTATTTGACACACATAGAGCGTAGCACCCTATGCTTACGTTAATCCTGGCCATGCCTTTAAAGGCTTTGCCTCCAAATATTTCTTTCCTTCTGTATCCAGCCTGAAAGACCTGGAATCAAGATGCCACTAGAAAGACCAAAAGGCAAACCGTGTTGTGAACTCCTAAGTGGGAGTCCCTTAGCCCGCAGCTGGGTTCTGCCTTCCTCAGCTGGCATGGGTCTCTGCTCACTCTGGAAGCACCTGTGCTGCATGCCCGGTAACATGCAGAAGAGCATTTTCCCCAACACAGGCATACCCAGATTAAAGCCCTTACTATCATTCCCTCCCCTACAGTAGCATTATGACATTTCCACACATTTATAGCACGTGATGCTCTGTCCTTCTCTCCTCCCATCACCACCTCCTACTCCTCCTCTGGCCCCCTTGGATCTGTTATGCCCCCTCTACTTCTTTTAATCTAAAAATTGCCTATGGGGAAAAACATATAACATTTGTCTGGCTTATTTCGCTTAGCATGGTGATCTTCAGTTCCATCCATTTTCCTGCAAATGCACGATTTCTGGTTTTTGTTTCATTTTGTTTTTTTCATGGCTAAGATTCCATAGTTGTATATGTGCTTTTTTCCTTACCTCAACTGCTGATGGAATCTAGGCTGGTTCTCTGTCTTGGCCATTGTGAATAGTGCCACAATCAACGTGGGAGGTGTGCAAACACTAGAGATCTCCCATCTGCTTCGATGACTCTTTAGGTGCAGTTCATCTACCAAGACACTCAGCAGGAGCTGAGAAACAAAAGGTTCTTTATATGCACAGTTGTTGCACAACCTATTTAAATGACTTTTATCCACTATATTCCACATGTGCACTTCTTCCTTCCATGCCTGGATTTGACAGCTACTTGTCTATCCCTCATCCCTGTAGATCTGCCTATCCTGGATTTTTCTAAGAGAAGATCATACAATATGTGTCCTTTGGAGCTGACTTCTTCCACTTAGCATACGATGTTCTCAGCTTCCACTGGGTCATGTGTCAAGATGGCATTTCTTTACATATCTGAAAAGTATTTCGTTGTATAGATGTACAACATGATTGCTTATGTGTTCATAGGTTGATGGACATGTAGCTATTAGGAAAACATCCATGTGGATGTAAGACAAACATATGTTCATTTTGTGCCTCTAAACTAGAGATGCTTGATAGCTTTACCATGTAGGCATGGTGTCTTCCAGAAGCCTGACCACCGTGGTGCCGCAGCACCTTTAAGCACCAGCTATATGCACTGCTTTGAACAAGGCAGGCATGTGATGTAGTGTCAACTTAAGTGACCCTCCTTACACTTTCTATGGAGTAGGGACACACTGCTCCCAAGAGGGACCTTTGTCTTAGGCCATGACCTGGGTGTCTGCAGCCAGAGAGAGCAGGTTTCCTGAGTTTGCTCCGCAACTTCCTTCTGTGTGGAGACTTTTCTGCTGGTTCTAATAATGTATGTACATCCATTGCCAACTGGCTGTCTACAGAGTGTGTTTCCCTCTTGGCTTTTAGGACCTGCTCTCTCCTCCCATGAAATCTCGGAGAGGATGAGGACATAGGGAGTTTGCTTTCCTGAAGGAGAAGGTGACATGTGGGAGCTTGAGGTGGTTGCATGATATTAAGGGTGGTTTTACTGACTGGTGTCTCCCTTTTGGACATGCCTATGTACCCAGAGAGCTGGGTAAAATGACAGGGCAGCTTTGGGGAGCAGGGTGCTACACCAATGATTGGCAGATCTTAGATCTTCGTTGGGGTGTGTCTCTGCTGGCCTACCGTGAGATGGATAGGTGTGCTGATGAGAGCTCAGGCTCCAGGGCCTGGGATTTCTTTAGCTGCAGGGCTGTGCTTGGTTGATGTAGTTCCCCCATGCCTATGCAAGCCACAATCCAATGCATTCTTTGAGGTATGTAAACAAAAGTGTTTGAATGCAGTCCAATAGTTGTCAGCAAGGGTATTATTTTGGTAACAAGGAAGATGGGCTGCCCCCTTTTCTGCGTTTGGTGTCACATCACAATGCTTCCATCCGCTGCCAGGCAGTGGTGAATGGAAGCAGGTCCCTGTGCAGGAGGCCTGGTTGGGCTGTCTGCATGAATACCAGAACAGCATTCCCCATGTGAGCAGGGAGGCTCCAGATCCCAATTAGAAGTCAACTATGGTGCTCTTCCTATTCCGAGAAGACATACTCATGGAACATGGTAGGTTCTGGATGAACTGATGGGAAACTGAGGCTAACCCTAGGTGGGTCTGGCTTGGGAATGTGCCCCCACAATGACCCACAGTAGACACCAGATAAGCCCATGCTACTCACAGGAGATGTCAAATTTTGGGTTGGCCTCCAGGTACAGAAGGATGACCTATGTCTTCCCTGTTTGTCCCTTAGCCAGGCCAGCACCCCAGTGAGCGATGTGGGGACCGCGTGGCCTTTGTGTTTCCCATGCACACCACAATGCCTAGCTCACCCTGCCCGGTTCTGTGATTGAAATTCATTGCCAAATTTATTGAGAAATTAATGAGAAAAGCTGCGAAGTATTGACTTTGAGAGGAAAACACAACTCATCTTGAATGAGGAGGAAAATGCAGCAATAATTTAGCCACTATTGATTTGGCCCTGTCCATGTATTGATCTTCATTTTACAATATTAATTTGCACCTGCAATCGGCTGCAAAGGGAACCGATTTCATTTTGTGGCTGTGTTAGTGTGCAAAGCATTAGGTGCTCTTAAGCAGGGAGGTCCACATGTTGGGTTGGGAAGGCGGATTTCCCCCCACCCCCCATTTCTGCTTGTTGCTGAAATAGACTAAAAATTAAAATTTTTTGTCCAACAAAATGTGAAGGCAAAAGCCCATGTATTCCGTGGCTCCCTCCCTGCTGCCCGGCTGCTTCTCATCCACGCGAGGAACCCTCAGCAGCCTGCGACTCCAGACACCCCTCATCATCATGCCCAGATCAGTTCAAAGTTCATGAAATTTCTATGAGCATTGATCTCGCCCCATTGATTTTTTTTTTTGCAGCAGATCTTTGAAATTTTAATTTCCTGAGCATCTGAATTTCTTATAGATGAAATGCGCTTGCAGGAGACAGTTGATGATAAAGTGGGGAACTTAGCATCATTTTAAAGCCTAAAAAAGGGGGAGAGAAAACCCAGGCATTTGGGGACTCTGTGTAGTGTTTTGAGGTGGAATGATGAAAGTGCTCTAGCTGAAAGGGGGGGCACCAGGGGGAGCTAAGTATCAATTTTGACTTCCAGAGCCACACATTTTTTAATGCAACTTTTTATACAGTCATTTTTGAAAGAAAAGCTATCTGGAGAAACAGCAGGACAGAGAAGCATTCTTCATGGGGCAATCGTTTGCTCACAGCAGTCTTTATCACCTGGTCAAGCTCACCTAGTTACTTATCAGTGGGACATTTAATAACCTCAAGGTGATATAATTGCTATTGGCATTTTTCCCCCTTGGATTCGGCTGGTTAATGTGTAAACTACTTGTCAGCAAATAGCACTTTGTCACTAAAATCACCAACACCCTCTAGAGGAATGTCTTTGTATTGAGCAATTTAATTTTACTTTATTTAATTTTTACACATTACAACCTGTGTTCATTCAGGCACACTGACGGCTTGTAGTCTGTTGGGGCAGGGTCTGGGTATCCGTGTTAGTAAAATATACTATATCTTATTTAACAAACCCATTGCCTTAATTGAAGCGCGTTCCTGTCCCTCGGAAAAGGAACTACAGATGTTCTTATTATGTAGTTATGTTGCTAATGTGAAAAACGGCCTCATTATGAGGATCTGTTTGTAGCAAGAAAATTACTGCATTATGACAAATGCATGATTGGGAAGTTACAGGAAGCCGATCATTATTGAAATGAAACTGGAGCTCACTTAATAGCTGCAGCCAGCAGCTGGAATGGAGCAAATGAATGCCTTCCTGTTGTTATTGTTGGAGTCAGGGTTTTTGGGCAGGAGACCCTGCCGCACCGCAACCTGCATTCTGGCTTGGGCTTCCAGGGTGGAAAGACAGTGCTAAAAGCAGCTGTTTCCTACCTGGGAGCCTCCCCCTCGTGTGTTTAATGTCACTGTTTTAAAGACACAACTGTGCTGCAGGAGCAATTACGCCAGCAGTCCCTTAAAGGCGGACCACTGCTCTCTGGCTGGCAGCCGGATCCAGGTCTCCCTGGAATGGAGGGGAGGTCTTCAGGAGGTTGTTGTTGCAATTAAGCTTTGTCACTGTGGCCCCTCCTTCACTCAATGGTCCCCTCCACTTTTACCCTCAAGGAGTCCCCCTCCCACCCCCCCCACCCCACCCCCACCCCCGGACTGGAGTGGGGGTGGGGCTGTCCACAGCAACACTTGCTGCTGCCCCTGAGGATAGGTTTCACACCAGGGGGAAGCAGGCACAATTGAGCCCTGGAAGGGTAGTAGCTGCTTAGTAAATTTCGGGTGAGTGGGTTGGGCTTCCAAAGATTCATGGAGAGCTTAGTTTCCGTTCCTAGGAGCTGTGCTCTGTAGGAAGCTATACTAGCCCTAAATATTAATTTGTTTTGATCTGCAATGTTTTCTATGTGTCATCCGTGGTCAGGAGCATGTCCCCTTATTCACTTAAGTGAATGGGGTTTACACACCAATGGATTAGCCATTGAGGTCTGACGGAAGCCATTTACATTTTAGGATGTTGGAGAACAGCATAGAACCCTGAGCAGGGCTGGCTGACAAAGACAGTTCAGTCATCAAAATGTAAACTCCAATGACTGATGTCACAAGAAAGAAACACCCAGCACTGCTGCCCATGGGTACGTTTCTAATTGCAGCAGGCCAGTTGGAGCTACTCTGGCCCCAGCTGCAGCTCAAAGCCTGATGCCATTTTCGGCTGCCACATTAGCTCTGGCAATCCCAACTTGAACCGACATCACAGACCGTTAAAATTTTATCAATTGCACTATGATTAATCCCCCAGTACATGGGCAGGACTTAAATATTTAGAACGCTTCTTCTGTTATGACTTCAATGCATGTAAAGTAACGAGATTAACTCCAGTACACTCAAATATATTTAAATATGCGTCCTTCCCAAGCTGCAGGCTATCCGGCGTGCGGAATGGAGTCTATGTGGCCATGTCAGGCTCTATTTGTAGGACCCAAGCTGGAGACTGGCCTGCATATGATAGCCGGATATCTGGCCTTTCACAGGCTGCCTGATTGCTTGCCTCATTTGGCATGGAATGTGATTCCCGGCCATTCTAGCTTCTGATTCATTCAGGTTTTATTGCTGTGTAATTTTCTTATTCTAAAATAAAAGCTCTCCAACAAAAATTACTATGCATTAGGCCACAGTAGCCTACTCAAATGGATATTAATACAGTTTATCTCCAAAAGGACGAATAATGTATTTGAAACAGATAAAAGGCCCTCCACTAAATGAGGAATGTTAATATCTTATGGCACAGTTAATAAAGAGATATTTCACAGGGGAGATTTGTTTTATGACTTTTGATACAACAGCCTTGTAATCTGACATATCTTAAACGATATAATTTCACACATACATTCATCTCCTACATGCAGCAGGCCATCTTAGCAAAATTTGAATTCAGGACAAATAATGGGCACTAATTACTTCCGGAGGGGGGGATTTATTTGAAGGCCCACCCTCCCTTTCACAGATTGACGGAAATCCATGCAGAAAGGTGCTAGCTTACAGATACATTTTTGATAAACGTTATTGTTTTTTCCCCTTCAGCAGAAAATAACATTTGTTTTGTTGTGTTTAAGGCAGAGTTTAAATTAATTTAACCCAGTGACACATGTTCGGAGACTAAGCACGCTGCTAAATAATTCCTTGGAATAAATTGCTCGGGAACCAAATGCATTAATTTATGGCTTTGCTGATGCTGACAGATGTGAGGGGCGGACCGACAAATATTAACATAAAACAAATTTGCTTTATTCTTCTTCATATTTCTTCTTCATCCCCGACTTGAGCTCGCCCGGGCTCCTTCTCTAATTATCCACGAGGTCAGTAAGCAAAATTGGGAAGAAGCTGGGAGATCAATACAAATTATCCCTGAGCAAACCAGTGCTGACAGTTTGAATTGCAGCATATGTTTACCCAAAATCAGGCAATTTATCTTAATATCAGCAAAGTAATGCAGTGCAGGTGAAAGGTCAGGCAATCTCTCCCCCTCATAATTACCCAGTTCTAAAACAGGAAAGTGGTATTGATTGGCCTGGCTCGGGGCTCTGTGACTGGACGTGCCAGTGCCTTGCCCTGGCTCGGCTGGGCTCTAGGCTGTAAACTCAACGCGCTGAGGGTTTATTAGATGTGCGGAGAGGTCTTGTGCTTTCTCCTCCAGTTGCAGAATTGGCCCGTGAGGATTGAACCAGTCTTCACCCAGCCATGGGTAGAGACAGGCTCCTTGAGGATCTGAGGGCTGTCAACTAGGGCAGGTCTTCATCAGGACCAGGCAATGTTCTAGGTCACCCGGAAGTACATGGGGGGGACCCCATTATGGGAGCAGAAACTCACGGGATTGTGAAGGCCTGCTGGTGCCCCTGCCATTAAAGAGGAGGCAGGTTCCAATAGTTCTGCTACGTAAACACATTTGAGATTCTGGAGGAGGGACATCTGGCTGGGACAGCAGCACTAGGTCTCTCGCTGCGTGGCTCATCTGGTCTGGTGGGGACTGGCCTTGCCACACTTTTGTACCTGAACTTTCCTGATGTGCCACACCTACTTACTTTGGTGGCGTATTCAATGCCTGTCGGTTTGAATCAAGAGATGGAGCGGGCGGGGGGGGGGGAATCTGTATTTATACGGCTTTATATGATGCTTTGGGTCATAGAAGAAGAATATCAGTTCAACTGAGACACTGGAGAATGTCTCTCAGAGTGAGTGTATGCTTATCACAAGTCATAAAGCTTCTGAAAGCTTGCATTAAAGCCCCTATCACCTGTCAGGGGCATTTGCATGAAATCAATAGCGGCTGCCCATCTATCTTTTCTGATCACCTTTCATCAGGCCGATTCATTAAGTCAAACAGCCATGGTGATTAGCTGGCAGAGAGGAGAAACCTGACATGTTAAGAATGCACATGGGCCACTCCCCCCCCCCCCCCGCAACACCCCGACCAAGAAACATAATACTTCATCTTACCCTTTTTGGACCAAGTCTTTCCCTGGGCCTGGAGCCCATCCTCCCTGATGCCCACACTGCATTTTTGCCTGACACCCTTGCCTGTGCCGAGGCAGAGACATGACAAATTGTCCCCCCAGTCAACGCTGACAGCTTCTGATGATTAATGGTCTGATTATGAAGTGGTTTTACACATATAGAATTTACATCACAGAGAGTTAGAAATTTTGCCATGTCACATACACCAAGGCATTTTGAAGGGTTTTACTATTTGCAAGGAAAAAAAAAGAGGGCAAAATCCCAGCAAAAGCCATGTCATGTAAAATCAATACATCGGATCAATGCTTTATTAACAAGAAAATGTCTTACTTCACATTCCTGTGCGGACCTTTGTCTCCAGGATGTATGATGGAATGTCAAATCATATTGTGGTCCTCAACTTTCGGGTGCATTATTGAGTGTACGTGTAAGGCGTCCTGGGTTGCTTACAAGATGCACAGACAGCTCAGCACTCGAGGATAATGGTGACCAATTATTGTGGAGAGCACTTTCCAAGGCAGCCCCAAGCTTCCTCCTAGGAAGCTATGGCCTTTTGTATTCTCCTGCACTCCGCAGACCTGGGTGGCGTTAATCATCAAATTACTAATGAGTGATGGCCCAAATTGCGGGCGGAGTAATGAATAGATGGCGGCAGGTCTTATTAGTCTCCGAAAACCTCCTGATTTATGTCGCGCCGTGCACCGTCGAGTTACTCCACAGAAAACGATATCTACATCAAGAAATAATGTACTCTAATAAGTATTTTCATCTTAACTCGCGTCCCCGGGCCTCCGGGCTCAGTTTTTGTTGGAGTCAGGCAGAGCCGTAATAAAGCCCGATGGCTCCTTATAAAGCTTGTTAAACACAGTGTGTGCAGTTGAATGGAGTCCCGGCTGTGATTCATGCACTGTACAGGGTGCATGTGCCTCTGATTTATGGCCATGCACAGTTCATAGTCAAAATTACAATTTGAGGGATAAAAAGATTAATTACTATTTGTGGCCGGCAATTTCGTGGGGCTGGTGGATTGCAGCTGGGGAATGATAGCGCTCTATATCAGTTTGTAGTCAGCCATTCACAGATTATTAAAGCTTTGCAAGAGTAAGTGTTCCTCCTGCCTGGTCTGTGCTCAGGCAATATGCTAGACAAAAAAGGACCACAGGGATAAATCTGAGGCTAGCAATAGCCGGACATATGTCATAATTGCCAGTTTCCCATAAATCCCTGGCTGGTGAGGAACGCACTGTGTGATGCAGACACCGCATCATGGCTGTGGTGATGGCTATATATGGCCTCAAGACCTGTCACTTCGGGACTGCACCGCCATTTTTACAATATACTGAGCCACCCTTTCTGACTTTCTTCCAGTCTAATTATAGATTAGAAATAATCATTGCTTTTATGTGCAAAAGAAAGTGGGGGTGCATGTGGAGTCTGTTCCTTAGGCAGAGCTAACATGCAGGGTGCTTCCCTGGAGGCATAGTTCAGAAGAACTGCACACCCGTGTGTAAGCATGCAATAAGTGCACAATGGATGACGTAACAGTGACTGACTTGCTGTGTGTTTATATGTCCTGTTGCAGCCCTTAATGAGCCAACCATAGATTACGGCTTCCAGAGGTTGCAGAAAGTGATACCCAGACATCCAGGTGACCCTGAAAGGTTACCCAAGGTTAGTACAAGACCACATGATGCCCCACACATGTTGGGGGCCACTGGCAGACTGGTTCTGGTTCAGGGGTGGTGGATACTCCGGGAAAGAAAATGCCAGACACCTCAAACCCTGTGCCCATGTCAAGGCCAACAGGTATGGGGAGCTTCCTGGCCCATACCTGTCCACTGCAGAGCTGGGCAGCAGGTGAGCGATGGTACACGGGCCCTCACTGTATGCTGCCTCTTTGGAGGGCCATCTCTTTAAAGGGAGGAGAGAAATGGCTTTTCTGATAACCAATATTTTGGATTCTGCAAGGGGGACATAAACTTCCGCGTAATGAAATAGTTCAATTAAACATTTTCCACTCCAGTAGTCTGCCCTGATTCCCATCTAGGCGGCTCCAGTCTGATCTGTGATTACTTGACTCTTGTTTTCTTTTCATTTTCTAAAGCTCGATTCAGTTTAATCTTTTGTTTACAAAGCTTTTGTTATAAGTCCCTGACTTAGCAGGCTAACAAATGAAGTCCACATATTAATATCTAGGGGACTTTTCATTTAAATCCAACAAAGACAAAAGCTGCCCCTGTTGTTTATGCACATC
>NC_140484.1:62435760-62440760 GCF_964271855.1 Acomys minous
TTTGAAAAACATGCGAGGGTGTGTGGATGAAGACAGATCTAGTGGGAACCTACCACATGGCTCCCTCTCAAAATGGGATTTCTGGAGGGCAAGATCAGAAGAGTCTACAGGATGGATTCCTTCAGCTCCCCTCAAGTAGTGGTACCCAAATAAGAAAATACTCCAAGCACTGATTAGCAGCCTCACTTCAGTCTCCTCACAGTGGTACTAGCATCTTGATTGGTCTTGACTCAGATCCCAATGCTATTTGCCTCCTGATTGGTTTAAGGCTGATTTAGAGTCTGTCTTTTACCTGTCTAGTGGTGCTTATTTAATGAAAGGCTAGTGTGCAGCTGCAGTGATGCCCCTTTGTCCTTGCTTTCTCTATCACTCTTTCTGTAATTGGCTTATTAATGCCACATTTATTAATATATCAATTCTGGTGTTCAGAAGAATATTCTTAGCAGAAAGAAATCCCTCTATGGCATTGCATCTAGTTTTGTGGTAGAAAAGTTAAGCGTTAGTGAGGGACACGGGAGGTTGAGTGACTTAGGATAAGATAAAGGACTTGCTGGGAAGGACAGTCTCCATGTGGGAACTCCTATGTGGAGGGTCCCCGTGGTACCAGAACCCTTTCCGAAAAGCTAGCTGCAGGTCTCAAACTGCCATTGACCACACAGCCTAGGAGACAGTGACCAAACAGAAAATCCTGACTGCATCCAAAGCTTGGTGGCCATTTATGGCAGAATGACACCAGCCAATGTAGAGCACTGTAGCCTGATGCAACTATAACATTGTACTGTAAAACAAGATAACAGGTTTTGAAATTTCCCATGTTCTTTCGTTGTCTTGTGACTATAAGGGGTGTTACCCTGCCTCAGTACCTCCTGAAAACCTCGAGTTACGTAACTAGAGTTAAGGATGATAAAACTACAAGGAGGGTACTATAGAGTGATGACGGTTCATTGCCTATTTGCCAACATGAGGACCTGAGTTCCATCCTCGGACCACAGAGGAGAGAACAGATGAACTCTGGGCTCCTTGATCCGTGCCAGCCTAGCCTAGTTGGTAAGTTCTAGACTAGTGATAGACCTTGTGTCGAAAGACAAGAAGGTGATGCCTAAGGAACAACACCTTCACTAATCTTCTGGCCTCCAAGTGCGCATGCGCACAGGAGTATTTTACACACACACACACACACTATCCTGTGATCCTTTGCCAAGCGTAGGGCGTTCGGATGATCTGTCATAATTACGGCATCAGCAGGAGGGCCTTAGGCATACCCACAGAGAAAGCGGCATGGCTTTACCAGAGGGGCCTATGCATGTATATCCTCTTCTACGCCACTTTATTAGCTAGCTTTGGCACCTAACTGATACTTCAGGAATATGCACGCCGTAAAGTGCAAAGATTCTGTGTGAGTGTGTGCTAAAAAGAATGAAGCTTCCTTTAGCACGGACATCACTTTGCAGGATTCACTTTGACAGGGAGCGAGCGGGTCAAGGAAGCTTCACAGAGAAAGAGAGACTGAGCAGGGGCTATGGCGGCCGGTAGAGAAGTTTGCCCAGATGAGGGTGACATTCTAAGCAGAGTCTAGGAGAGTTGTTTTTCTTCTTTAATAGATTCTCTGTGAGCAGCTAGGGCAGGTAGGCTGTTGGCTGCAGGAGGAGAATGGAGAAAGATGGGGGTTGGGGGGGGTGAGCTTTGAAAGTCAGGCAGGACTACACCATGATGCCCCACGTGCCAGGTCGAGGATCCTGAGAGCAGCACGAGGGAGGCAGGGCAGAGCTGTCAGGCAGAGAATGCTTCCGTCCAGATTTGCATTTTACAGAGATTTCCCCCCCAGCAGCCGTTGGGGGGCTCTGCCGCAGTTGTCCTTACTTTTATGTCTGTTTGGGCCACCCTCCAGGGACCCAAGCATTGTGGGGCCCACGTTGCACGCTGTCTCAATGCGAACGGGCAGCTGTGACAACATCTGGACCAAGCATGAGGGCGGCATTTGGCGCGGAGGAAAAACTGAGAGCAGGGAGGGAAATGAAACCAATAATGGGTTTTTTAAGCATTTGTTTTATTCTCGCTCTAAATGCGTGCCCTCCTTTAACCCTGTGGATGGGATTCTATTGTGTCCAAGTCCGCTGGCATTGCAGACTGCTCTTCAAGAAGCCTGTGTCTGGAAGGACAGAGGCTGTTCAGGGCCACCTTTCTTCAGCCCGCTGAGCTCTGGGGCCACTCAGCTGCCTGGTGCTCTAAAGAGTATTTTTAGAACTGTAGTCAGTGGGAGGAGAAAGGATTTGCCTTTTAAACACAGAGCAAGCTCCGTGGGCAGGAGGATACCTCTCGCATTGTGTTTAGAGCCTTTCCTTAGTCTAAATGCCAGGACAGAATCCTTTCTAGGAAGTGAAACCCACACGATAGATTTTTACTTATAAATAGCCCAGCCCTGCTCGTCAAGGAACAAAAATACCCACCCTGGCTCTCCTGCCACAAGCCCCAGCTTGGAAGGATGCTGTCATCGGATCACTGACACCCTTTCCCCAGTCATTGTGGGCAAAGACAATGCCATCTTCCCGAAAGGAAACAGCCATAAAACCTCCTCCACGACTTCCTAAAGAGCTTTCCCGTTCACACTGAACATCACAAGCCCCCTCCTTCCACCAAGCCCCTGGCCTCTGGGACCCTGAGACCACGGGCCACAATTCAAGGCTTAAATACCTGCCTCTCCCTGAGCAGGGCAGAGGAGGCTGCTTCACAGGCCTGCAAAGCTTTCTCTCACTCTCTTTTTCTTCTCTTTCTCCAAATTGCCTCTCCGCCTCCTACATCTGACAAGGACAGATGGATAAACCTGCAAATGTTTTCATAACTGGCCCAACTGGCTTAAGAATATTTCATGATTGCGGGTTTTTTTTTCATTAATAGGTAGAGATATTTTCCTTCCTTCCTTTTTTTTTTAAACTCCCTTTTAAACAAATACTCTGCTTTAGGGCAGCACAATCACACCACTTTACAGTATGGATAAACGCAGGTCCACCTGTGCTATAAACTCCACTTTACATGAAGCAGCCCATTCGTGTTTTATAGCCCATTTTTCACCCATTGTTGTCCAGCCATGTCATAGGTGCGCTGTAATGTGCTGGGAAGGTGGACGGCTTGGAGATCAGTTTAACAAAATGGTCTAATTTTGCCAACTTTAGTGCCAAAATCTGGATTGAAAAATGCAGGACTGGTACCCCAGGAGACACTCCGTATGATGTCACTTCCCCAGGAATGGCCAAGATAAACATCTATTTCCAGACCCCTTGCGCTCACCACACGAATTCAGCTTCATTTCAATCCCCAAATTACAGTTCCTGTTTTCTAACAATTTTAATGTTAACCTGGTTGACATTTGAACTTTCCCGACTTTTTCCTCAGACTCGAAGATTTTATTACATTGCTGGTGTAGGAGACGAAATTCCATTCCAAATCTAATGACACTTTTGGAGCCCATGAACCTGCAAACTTTTAAAAACAACGCAAGGCAGATTGAATGGTCCTGCCAGCAGGGAGTGGCAAGCACACAGATGGGTCCCACGGAGCTCTGCAAAGCGAGCCTGGAGACTCACAGCTTCCTAGCTGGGAAGAAGTGGGACCATTTGTTTTCCCTTCTTAAATGGGAAGGTAGGTCAGTTTGCACCAGTGTGAATCTGTGCACTTAGAGCAAGGTTCTTTGAATAAATTGAATGGTTATGGTAGGCCTGTTCCATTTGGCAATGCTCCCAGGATACACAATATATTGTACCTGTTGCTCACAGACAAAATGATTCGAGCAGCTGTGACGCACCAAGTCTCCCTGTGTACCACGCAATCCATATGAACTCTGTGCTGCATGAGGCTGTCACACTCATACTACAAGTCTATAGACTGAGGACTGCCTACACGAAAAGTTACACACATGTTGCTGTTGATGGTCCTACTGGCTCTTGGGGATGTTCACCTGTGATCTTATGGTACCCCGTCATGGCACACAGACAGGTTGCTTACATATCTTACAGGTGGGGCAGCTGTCAGTGAGAGAGGTGAGTGATGTGGCAGCATGAAGATGCACAGGCCACCTTAGCAGCCTGCTTAAGAGATTCCACAACGCACCAGGTTGTGTTCCCCTGATCATAAGGACAGGATGGTCATACCTCCAAGTACTCATGGGAAGATAGTGTGCTATCCAGAAGACCCAGAGAAGACCACCACATTGGTGAAGGCAAGAAGCAACCAAGGGCTAGAGATTGAAGGTGTGGTACAGAGTAAAACCATGATAAGGCGCTGGCCTGCTGTGACAGGGGTGTCCCGAGAGAGAGAGACAGAGAGAGACACACAGAGAGAGACTAGAATATTCTATTTACATATATGTTACATACATAGAGAACAAATGAAATGTTATTGGTTGGCATTTGTCGTGTAGATTTCCCAAGATAATTTGCCAGTCTCCAATTGCCCAATTGCAGGCTCTCTGTGCCTCTGTCTTCTACAGAAATGCATAGCTGGAAGGTGGCTCTGGCATGCAGACTGTCTATATTGGGTTTGCTGAGCTGTGTCTACATGGGGTAGTGGAGAGAGCCCTCTATACCTAAGCTCTGATGGGTTCCACCCTTCACCACTTCTTGTCCTGGGTGAGATGGCATGGAGTCATCTTGGTAGGGTAATATCATCTTGCCCTTCTTGGGGTGCTCAGGGGTTGGCCTGGCATTGTCTTCACTTCCCACTGGTTCAAAGGACGAAGGTAGATGACCGAAGAGTTGAAAGTTTAAAGGTCAGCATGGTGTTCACAGCCTATTTAAATAGAAGGTGGGCTCTCGTGGTTGACAACCTATCACAATGTGCTTTTGTGGTCAGCTGTGGTTCAGGTTTTTCCTGAGTCTCTTCTAGTCTCCTCAGCTGGAATGAACATCCTCCTCATGACTCTGCCATTGGTCCAGGTGGAGTCTGGTGACTTAGAACGTGGCCTGTCCTTAGCACTGAGGCTCACTTGGGCTGCGTGGGAAGGGGGG
>NC_140484.1:63045760-63470760 GCF_964271855.1 Acomys minous
CAGGTGATCTCTGTGAATTCAAGGCCAGCCTTGTCTACAAAGTGAGTCCAGGACAGCCAAGACTCTATTACACAGACAAACCTTGCCTTAGAAGAGAGAGACAGAGACAGACAGACAGACAGACAGGCAGGCAGAGACAGACAGAGACAGAGACAGATACAGAGAGACAGACAGAGAGACAGAGAGAGAGAGAGAGACAGAGAGAGAGAGAGAGAGAGAGAGAGAGAGAGAGAGAAGAAAGACAGGAAACAAATCTTTAAATTTTTTTAATTTAAATGAAAACTAGGAACTAAAAATGTTCTGGAATTTTCTACTCCTTTTTCAGAAAACTGTCTTGTGTAAGTGGTGTTCTCTGTGTGTGTCCTTGTAGAGGCAGGCTTATTTTTCTCCTATCCTTGAGTTGTCTTGGGTTTGCCACTAGACAAGCATTTCAGGCACAAGATAAGGATCAAAGGAGCAGATGGATTGTCCCTGCAGCACAGCACATTAGAAGTAGAGCTAGCCCCTGCTCAGGGCCTTCCTGAGTTCTTGGGAACTCCACACTTTGAGGAGCTGACTTCCCTCCCTCTGCCTGGCTGATGGCTGATGATGGCTCCAGCAGCGTGTTCTCCAGGTTCTGGTAGCTAGCACCCTCTTGGCTCAGGAAGAACAGACAAATTCTGAGAGGTCTTCCCCAGAGAGTTCCCTGAAGACATCCCCTTCCTTGACGAAAAGAAACGGGCCAGGTTGGTTCTTCAGTACACACAGTCCTATGCGCAGAAAACGTGGACAGAATGTCCTATGGCTGCCACCTGCGTGCGCTATGGTAGCCTCCGCTCCAACCTTGAGTCTTCGCTACCTTCTCATTTTTCTGGTCCCTCCCCATACATAGGAGAGGCCTAAGCTGTACCTAGGTCCTGAAAGCCGCCGACCCCACCTAGCCCACCCCAGAGACAACTTGGCTCAGTTCTTCTGAAAGCTGCTGATCTGTAGAAGCCAAGAGAGAGGAGGCTACAGCCTTGCCCAAGAGGCCCCTCCAGTTTTCTGCGTCCCCTAAGGAGTTAGAGGGCTCTCTGGCAACACCTTCTGGCCAGACCCAGAACTCCACCCACTAGTGACCGGGTGCTTCCCAGGGTCCCTGGGCTCTGGAAGGGTGCTGCTCCTCAGCGCTGAACCCCCGACTCTAAAACCATGGTTCCTCCAGATAGGGAGGCCTCTCTAACGCTTGCTTTAAGAAATTCTTATTCTCTCCTTCCGGGCTCAGAAGCCGTGAAGGCAAAGCTGCGCGCTTTCCATATCACAGTGACAGTAACATTTCTTTGAGACGTTTGCCGACATCCTGAGACCAAGCAGACAAATATGTACTTCCCTGACGCTTTCCCGCTTTGCCTTTGTTTTCTAAAGAAGCCCTTGTTTTTGCGTGACTGATGGGAGGCAGTGCGTGGGAACGCCTGTAAATCTGCAGGAAGGGAGCTGGGAGGGCAGCGGCATCCTTTATCCTGCTCCCCATCGATCGCCTCTAATGAGCACCAGTACAGCTGAGGCTAATGGTTCTGCGTCTGGTGTTAAGGGCAAACGTGGGAGAAGATTTTCAACCCAAGGGGCTTAACAGTTGCTGGACGGCCCCGGAGCCCTCGGGGCGAGGACGCACTTGAGAGGTCACTGAAGCAAATGAGGGGAGGATTTGGTGCCTCTGGAAGAAATGTGCAATACTGGGTTTGGGGTTCCCCCCCCCAACAGAGACTACAGGCATCAACAAAACCCTCACCTTCTCTTGCTAGTCATTAGTCCCTGACCCCAGCCCGAGAAGAAGGCACCTACTAGAGCTGCCTTACCCTAATTATGACTCATCAGATGGCAGCAATCCTACCCAATTAGTGGGGCTTAAGCGAGGGGCACTTCACAGACTGAGGTCCAAGGCCCGAGTGAGCCAGGGAAGGCCAGGCAGCGCCTGCTCCAGTGTCGTGGTCCCCCCCCCCCACACCCTGCTCTGTTCCTTACCTAGGGGTCCAGGCTGCCATTTGATCTGATGTGTTTGATATTTCTTCCTCTATGTTGCCTGCTGCCCCCCTACCTCAGAGATCTGAAAGGGGCCAGATGAGTGGCCATAAGACGGACAGAGGCCAGTGGCCTTCAAGGGACAACTAACTGGCGGATCCTATAGAATGCTTGCAGTCACATGTTCGCACAGACAGGGGGCCACAGGTATTAGACAAGATGAAAAACCAAGATTGGCAAATGCCTTCAGGGGTCAGGCTCTCCACACGTCCTGAACTTTAATAGCATAATGGAGTCGTTGCAGTTGGGAACAGAACCCTGAGCCAAGAGGGAGAAAGTGTGCTGAGGCTAGGGGATCAGACAGCAGGGGACAGGGCGGAGCATGATGGGGAACACATCCTCTGCTTTGCAAAATTGCCCAAATCATTATTTATTTTGATGCTGTAAATAAGCAATTTAAATAGTACCCTAGTTCCATAATAAGTAATGTGGTAATGTGATACCCTGAGGTTACAACAAATTATTTATTAGGGTGCTTTTTTTTTTAATTCTAAGGCAGTATCTTTATAGCTAGGAGATTTCCATGGGGTCAGATAATTAAAAATATGGATGCAGGTATGCCCCTTCTGTTAGGAGCACTACCCCCTGACACAAAGATTTCTACAAAGCTGCTATACAGCTGCAGAAAGCTCTTCAAAAAAAAAGCTCTCAAAAAAACTCAACCTGCATACACACACACACACACATTGGACAGTAAAAAAAAACCAAGAGTCCCAAGACCAGGCCTGACTTCCCAAGAAGCCTCTGAATTGAAGGCCGAGCACATTTAGAAAAAAAAAAAAAAAAAAAGAATGTCCCTGCCACATTGACACTGAATAGAGTGGTAGCAGAAGCAGCAAGTCTGAAATCAGAATGCTAGCTAATTGACAACCCAGTCTTTCCTGGTCTCAGCTTCCTTTTCTGTAGATAAAGTGTTGTAGATTAGAGGAACCCTTAAAAAAGAAAAAAGAATGGCTCAGAGTGGCAAGAATCCAGAAGTGCTTGCTCCTGCATTCCTGTGCCCAGGTCTGGAGGGCATCAAGTCTAACAAAGTCAGGGATCAGCTATCGCAGGTCAAAGGTCAAGAATTGCAGTAGAGCTTTTACCCGGAAAGCATCAAGGCCACCACCAAGAAGGAAGAACTGAGTCGCGTGCCACTGACTGAGTACTTGTGTATTCTTGGGGCAAATGCCCACATAGTTAGCTAAGGAACCCTTTTTTTTGTATCCCAGCAACAGGCAAGACCAGACACGCAAAGACGCAGAAGCACAAATCCAGAGCTCAGAAGTTTTGACAAACTCAAAGACCACTGCAAGCCAGCTGTGATTAGGACCCAAGGGAGAAGCACAAATCCAGTTGCTGGAGCCCCTGGATGCCAAGTGATGGAGAGGCAAGGGCTGCAGGCACTGGCCAGAGCAGAGCATACCCTAGAGCGGGCAGTGAAGAGGGTACAGGGTGGGAAAGCATCCCAGGTTGTGGTAAGACAAGCACAAAGCTTAGTTAAGCAGGCTGTTAGACGACATATAGAAGACTCCCTCAAATACATTAGCAAAAGTCTAGAGGGATACAGAAATGCAATGAAATGTATGTGTGAGTTGTGTGCTGTGAGCTTTCTTGATTTCTAAGCACTCTGCAATGAGTGCCCCTGAACATAAGGATGAGAAACACAGTTCATTCACAAACACTGCACTGAGAAGTTGTAAATGGAGTGAGTGGGCGTGGCCTGGAAGTGCGTGGGCGGGGTTAGCTGGTGTAGCTAGCTGATAGAAGCAGAATTGGAAGGAGGGACCTGGCCCAAGCCACAGTCCTAGCACAGTCCTAGAACAGCCCTGGCACTCTCCCAGAGGCACAGGAAGCACCACACAGGAGGTTCTGAATCTTGGCCATCCACAAATCCAGCTAACGTCAACATCATTGGCGGCACCTCCTCTAGCCCACGGAGCTGTACCTTAAGAGGCCTGCACTTGCATTGCTGCAAACAGCAGAGATACAAAGCAGGGTGGGAAATGAGGAATCTGATGGGGTAGATGCAGCTCATAGGCTTAAGGAAGCAAAAGTCAAGGGTCAAAGTCAGGAGCATTTCCAAGCACCGCCCCATCCCCAGATAGGACCAGAAACAAGAGCTTGGCTATCTGAGGAATGTGGCCTGCCCTGCCCCTTATGCAGCCCCTCGATCCCATGGCCCTTATGTGTCTCACATCTGTCCTTTATCTTGCAATAATTCAAGCAAGGCCCCTGTTCATCACATCTGTGGTGCAAGCCCTGACCAGACAATTATACTCTCATATTAGTAGATGCCTATCACACCCCAAAGCATCCCCATGCATCCTAAGCGGCATCAGTATTTCTGAATCCTCCTGTGTACAGAAGATGTACCATCTCAGAAGTGCTCTAAGACTCTTGCGTCCACAGAGGGCACATCACTGGTGTCCACGACAGATTCATACCATCATGACCATCATACAACGAACATCACAAGACTAATTAGACAGTGCATCTTTCCAAAAGCAATCCATAGAAACAGGGAGACACTCAGTTGAGCAACAAGAGATTTGGGGAGGGCTCCACAGAGGAGCAGGACCTTGGTCATGATGCATCATTAAAGGATGTCAGCCTACCTGGGCACCCTCTCCCCCAGCAACAGAGATTCACATTGGTGGCCTTGAAAGAAAAAGTAGATATTGAGGAACCTTGAGAGGGCCCTACAGCCTTGGGCAGAGCTACAGCTTCCCTCCTGTCTACACGCCATGCAGCCTAGGACTTTGCTCAAGTGACTGTCAGCAGCAAGCATCAAAATGTGGACAATGAGGACCTGAGTGGGATCTCCAGAAGCCAGGTAATAAAAAGCGGGAAAACGTGGCACACGTTTGTCATTGCAGTGTTGGTAAAGTAGCTCAGAGGCCAGCCAGACTAACATAAGCAGTGAGTGACAGACCTTGTCTCGATTTTTAAAAAGGGGAGTGGTGACCTCTGGCCACACACACACACACACACACACACACACACACACACACACACACACACACAGTCATGGTTTAAAGAACAGACATTCAGCAAGATGATGAAAAGGCCCAGTGAGACAGCGACAGAAGAGAAATAGAGTCTTGTAGACATTGCTCCCAAACTCGGTGCTGAAGCCTGCGGATTCCTAAAGGACAGTACAGCGATACCCTCCCCACCACAACACACACACACACACACACACACACACACACACACACACACACACAGAGAGAGAGAGAGAGCTGAACTGAATCTGCAAGGCTCAGTCCATCCAGGGGCCATCTTGTAAGAGGCATGAGGTCCTCCCAGTGGACACTCCGAGTCTTTGGTGGCGAATGCCATCATGCCCCAAGCAGGGATTTGTCTAACCCAGAGGAAATGGATGGACTAAGCAGAGGATGGCTAGCAGAGACCATAGCAGTCTCTAACACACAGCCTGGCATGCACCATGGCAACGCCATTTCAGATTTCCTATGCATGGGAACCCCGATCTGACCTCAGTGACAACATAATTAGGATCTGAGCCAACTACAAAGTTGCAGTCAGCTCACTGACTTCAGTCAGATAGATTCCAAGACCCTTGGTGGATCCCACCACACACAACTTCCGCACAGGACAGAGTGATGCAGTAACAGAATGGCTGCTGCTGCTCCCTTCTCACTGAGGAAAACCACAGGATTGCAGGCTCTTTGCACTGGGAAGTATTTTAGAAACAGCAAAGCCAGTCCCCTTCCTTCCCAGTGATTTGCCTGGGCTCCAGGAGCTGGCAAGAAGGGTAGCTGGTGTGAGTCCCTTGTGTCTGCAGCTGGGAGGCTTCCGACCTACCAGGGGCCTCACCACAGGGAAGGAAGACACATGAGATCCTGGGGCCCAGATACAGTCATCCTTCACCTCTGAGCCCTCTTGGTGGGAGACCCACCTATAACGCTGGACAAGGTGAAATAGCTCACACGGCCTTTAGGAAGCTGACCTCTTCACATCTGCCTTCACTTCCTGCTCTCTCAGACGCTGATCTACACACCCATCTCCGCTCTGCATGTTGCCTAAGTCTCGGCCTTGCTCTTACTGATCATCCTACCTTAGATACGTTTCTCTCTCCAGCTTGACTCCTATGGCCCAAACGTCAAGGGTGGCTGCCTGGAGGCCCGCGTTGCCTTTTTCCCTGATCGGTTAGCAGGGTGGACTCCCTGTGGAGCAACGATGGGCACAGAACTCTAGGAGCCAGTGAGATGGAAAGCCTTGATGTGTTTATGTTTGTATCTTCAGCATCTAACAAGTTCTTGGCCCATAGGAAATCCTTAGCATTGACGATGTCTGGGGATAAAAGCAAGTGTTCACCAATGGTCTCCTGTATAGACACAAACTCCATACTTATCCCAACAATGTACAAGGTACAGAAGTACGGAAGTGGAGACTTATTAACAAGGTGCACAGCAAAGATTCCCATTGTCCGGACGGGTACAGGACACTGAGACAGAGGCTTTAAGATAGAACAGCCTGCTTCTGTAGCACAGGTACCCTGGTCTTTACAATGAAGTTCATCCTCTCTCTCTAATGATTCACAGCTCTGAAAACATGACCTAAGAATGCTATCTAAAAACACCCCGGGGACTATGTGGATGCATGCAGAAGAAGATCAAGAGTTTGAAAATAGTTTTAGCGTTATCTCATCATTGCTGCACATTGAAATATGTGTGAGTAAACAACTGCCAAATTTAGAGACAGACAGGAATATGTGGAAGGGATGGAGGGAGAGGCGCTGGTGCTCCTTAGTGCCTGTCAGGTCCGTGAGCTGCAACAGGGAAGATCAGCACAGAGAAAACAAAACATACGTTATTCCTGAGGTTGGGGTCCCTGTTTCCCATCGGAAGACCCAAACTCTGCATTCACAGTAATGGGGGAGGTCGGTGGACACAAGTGTTGATGTGTGAAACACAACCTTGCTTCACTCTTCATGAAAGAAAAAAAAAGTCCTCTCTAAACATTGACAAATGCCAAGAAAACTGTTTAAATACTTCATTTCTTGAGGTGTCCAGAGGTCCCTATGATGGACTTGTCCTATACAGTAACAGTGCTGTGACTACTAAAATCTACAAAGGGGCTCAGAATGAAACACAAGCATAAGAAGGAGAATGTGAAAACGGCAAACCTGAGGCAAGTCAGCAGACTGCATGGATGCAACACCCTAGTGCTGAGAAGGGAAGATTGCTACAACTCGGTGCCACTGAACACAGTGCTCGGAGGGGAGCTCTGTGCTACTCTTTATCACTGTGCCTCTAAAGCTATCTCAGAATGAAACAGATGCCTCAGAGAAAGCAGACAGGACTTTGGACAACTTGGAAACCATGGTGCCAGTAGCAGGGGGCTGCTATTGCCATGTAAGACAAAGGCTTGCTTGCCTATGCGCCATGCTGCACTTCCAGTGTGCACTTTGCTACACCATCCCATCAACACCTGTTACTAGATGTGGCCTCTCTTCAGAGTCTGTCTCAAGAGCACAAGACAAGCATATCACACACAAAGTTCTTCTTGGTACAAATAAGCAAAGATCTATGTACTACATATTTTTACCATTTAAAAGTTAGAACCAAACAGAGGGTGTGGCTCAGTTGGTAGAGTTCTGAACTAGCATGAAGGAAGTCCTGGGTTCAATCCCCAGCACTGCACACACAAAGCATAAGATTTTGTTGGCTTCAAGATATGACACAGCAGGAAAAGCACTTGCTGCCCAAGCATGGGGACCAGAGTTCAGATCACCACGTGCCAGATAAAAGCCTGGCATGCACAGTGACCCACCTGTAATTCCAGCATGTTGGGAGGCAAAGACAGGAAATTCCAGGAACAAGCTGGTTAGTCAAGAATAGCAGAGCCAGCAAGAGGCCCCCACCCCAATATATAAAGAGAAGAGCAATAAAGATACCTGACCTCAGCCTCAGGCCTTCACGTGCATACCCACATATGTGCATGTGCACCTATGTGTGCATAAGTGAACATGCACACACATTACACACACACACATATATATACACACACAGATATATACATACATACACACACACATATACACACACATGCTAAAGAAATGCGAATTTCTTTAGATAAGAATTTATCCAAAGAGAATTTATTTGGATATCCGTGTATGTTCTATCCCTCTCTATTTCAAGCCCTGCACCCAAAGTGCAGAGTGGAAAAGCACATTCTAGGCCTTTCTATGGGTCATATGGTGTCTTCTCTAAAACATCAAAGGCCAATTCTAGAAGTCGGGACAGAACAGATAGTGCTGTGAGGATCCCGGGGATACTGGGGAGCATTGTCAGGTGCTCCTATGCAGATCATATGTGCTCCAGCTCCACAGGCCCTGCTACCACAGCTTATGCCTCTGCTTCCAAGCATGAGAGAACCACCACCCAATGAAGACCAGGCTTCCGGGGCTGGAGAGATGGCTCAGTGGTTAAGAGCACTGACTGCTCTTCCAGAGGTCATGAGTTCAATTCCCAGCAATCACATGGTGGCTCACAACCATCTATAATGTGATCTGATGCCCTTTTCAGCACTGTATGCATAATAATAAATAAATATTAAAAAAAAAAAAAAGAAGAAGAAGAAGACCAGGCTTCCAGCTGCAGAGCAGCTGCTGGCAAGTGGAGGGTTCACCACTACATGTCTGCCTTCGTGAGCATGGCTCAGATACTGGCTGATTCCCATTGTTGTTTTGACATTAAGTTTTAACTAGTCACTCATCTTACTCACTGATAGTGTTTTCCCACCTCACCTACTGTGTGCAGTGCAAGTGCGCAGTGAGTCCTGCATATGCAATGAGAAACAACTGGCTAAGCCTACATCTCAAAACAACAAACATAGTCTTGTACGCTACAACAGACCATGCCCCCAAAGCCTGGGGTTATGGCTTATGATTAGATCTTAAATGACCCCCCTAGAAGCTCACGTGCTAAAATAGTGGGTCCACAGTACAGTGATGCACAGAGATGGGGCCTTGGGAAACCTCTGGATCAGGATGCCTGGACCTCACTAAAGGCTGATGATGCACACGGTGGAGGGTGCAGTTTAATGGGCTGTTGGGAGACGGTGGGCCTTGGGAGAGTTGGGGCTCATTGAAGGAAGCAGGTTGCTGAAGGCGTGGCTTAGAGAGGTACATGTGTCCTCGGCCCTTCCTTCTGCATCTCTTTGCTTCCTAGCCATCATGAAGTGAGCATCTTTTTTGTACTGTGTCCTTCTTCCTTGGTATTCTGCCTCATCTCAGGCCCAGAGGATCAGGAGCAGAAATCCATGAAATCAAACCTCTGAAGCTGTAAACTAAAGCAAACCTGTCTTCTTTGTAAGTCAATCCTCTCAGGTATTTTGGTATAGCAATAAAGAGCTGGCTGGCAATTGCCTAAGAGTCTACCCAATCACAGTGTGTGGCCACTAGGGACTGGGGTGAGGGTGATAGAAAGAACACTCAAACTAAAATGTTCCACTTTAATATAATAGAGACCACCACCACCACCACCACCACCACCACCACCACCACCACCACCACCACCACCCGGCGAAGTAGAGGCAGAGACAGATGTGGATGTCCCTGTAGCCTGAGGGCCAGCCATCCAAATCACACCCTCCAGCTTAGCTTCCTTCCACCTGGCTTATTCTATGGCAGATTCCTCCATGTCCCAGGCTTTAGTTCCTCAAGTTTATGACCTCAGAGAAGCATCCTTCTGAAACCTCTGTCACAAGCCCTGAGCAGGATTCTGGAGGTCAAGTGGGGGCATGAGGCGATTTCAGGGCAGCCCTGGGGCTGCTGAGGTGGAGAACCCTGATTGACCATCAGGATTTGGGGGTCTTCCAGGTAAGGAATGAGGAAAAGGGGGGTGTCAGCTTACAATCAGAATCAGAGATTATTTTAGAATAAGAAAGGGGCTGTGTTGAAAAGACCAAGGATGTATAATCCATTCCCCACACTTACAACTCCTGAGGCTTGACTAGGAGCTGACTTCTGTAGGCATTGCCGATGTGATTCTATTTTTAAACATAAAAATCTTTCATTTTATGGTTCAGCCTCAGATAGCAGAGGAGAAAAAATAGAGTTTCAGAGAAGTTAATTTGCAAAATAGTCTAATCATAAGGAAAGGTGAGACCCAGCACTGTCTGTTCTTGTTTCTGGTTGAGTCATCTAGACACTATCATGGCTGCCCAGCTGTCTTGACTACAGAGAGTTCAGAAGCATGGTTGATACAAACTAATCCACATCATTCACAAACTAGGAAGCCTCCAAACACACTGGTGGAAATTCCAATAATATGTTTTCGTGTCTTCATGGAAATAAAACATTGCAAGGAGAATTTAAAAGTTGCTAACTGGTGTACCACGTTTCCTCTTGTGTGCAAAGATTTTCATGAACATGTACGTATGTATGTCCAGAGGGAAGAAGTTTTTAAATATTTTATGGAACAGATCCCTATCCATGTCACATAGAAGTGACATGGCTTTCTAAGGCTATACCACTCTAAATGCCCTGGGCTCTCCTGGTTGTAGAGAAAAGATGACATGGCAGCAGCAGAATTCTTTGTCCTCTGCACCACAGAAGTCTCTTCCTTTAGGAATAATACTTGGAAGTGAGTCCCCCTTCAGAATTTCTCTTCACCAAAACTCTGGGTACTACTGACCAAAACAAAGCCGAATGTTCTGTCGGTTGCTGCTCTACTTGCTTAGGCCAACTACAAGGCATGCAGATTGTGGGAGGAAGGGGGAGGTGATCCCGAAGTACTCCTTAAAGAATGGATACCATCTATCACGGTAGGAAAGGCTTGGCAGCAGTGACATGAGCCAACTGGACCCATTGTGTGCACGGTTGGGAAAAGGAGACCAGACAGGAGATACGTCTAGACTAAGAAACAAGTCCCATCCCAACCCCAGTCCTCCACTTTCTCTGGCTAGGCCCTATCTCAAAGTTCAACCTCAACTGAGATTGTTCCAAGCTAAGTTCTATTCCCCCTCCTTAAGCAGGAAGAGATAAAGGTGAGGAGTTTCACTGTGCTACCTCTCCAGGCTTCAGGATAGGACAGCAATACAGAAACATCACTTAACATCCAAGGAGCGAGAGGTCCATGTCCTGCCTGGGTGCTACACTTCCTGACATATTAAGGCATTTCACCAGTAGAGTGAGTCACCGTTCTGCTTCTTCAATTGGGAAAGTCCATTGTTCAATGACTTATTTGGCTTAACGCATTTGAATGACCCCTCTGCCTGGTAGTATTCTGAAAATTTCTGAATATGCAAAAGACATTTGAGGGGGGGGCGTCTGTGTGTATGTCTGTGTATGTCTGTCTGTGTGTGTGCATGTGTGCGTCTGTGTATGTGTGACGGATGTACACATACATGTGTGTGAAGTGCTCATGTCCGTGAGTTCACCAGGAAGACCCGAGAACATCAGTTATCCTGTTCTGTCACTCTCTGCCTCAATCCCTTGAGATGAGTCACTAAGCCCAGAGCTAGGTTGGTGGCCAGCAAGCTAGCTCAGTGAGCCTCCTTTCTCTGTCCCTAATAGTTATTCTGAGGTGAAGGGCACACATGCAGTCACATCAGCTTCTCACATACATGGCAGGTGGTGGTGCACACCTTTAATCTCAGCACTCAGGAGGCACAGGCAGGCAGTTCTCTCTGAGTTTGAGGCCAGTCTGGTCTACAGAGTGAGTTCTTGGAGAGACCAATTAAGAACTCTTGATAATTTTTATACCTTCCCAGTTACTGTGCTTAAGGCTTGTTTAAATACACCAATGGGTCTCTGTCTAGATCACTGGGAGGTTAGCTGGGTCACAGAATAGCCCTATAGAACTTAATAAATATTCAGCATCACGCTGTGATCTGAGCCCATTCACCATGCTTATGCAGCAAGTATATGCTCTTGCCAGTGAGACATCTCCCTCACAAGCTGTTCTTGTGGCTTTGTCCGAGAGCTAGACACCCTGCACAATTGCACTACCTGTGACAGTGGCAAACTCAACTTAAAGATCTGCTGTCTCATTCAAAGCCGACTTCTGCTCTGCACAGCCCCCAAAGAGTAAATGCATTGTCCAGCAGAGCAGTGTCTTCCAGCCCTACAGACCCCATGTACCCAGTTGACTGGGCCCTGGGTGGCAGAGTCAAGGACAAACTTGTCAGAACTGCCCCCGAGGCCCAGGCAATCCTGGTTTCCAGCCCAATGCTCTGAAATGCTTTTCTAGCTTTCACAAGCAAACTTTGTCTTCTCTGCTGTGGCTGGGGATCTCACCTTGAGCTCTCCTCTGCTTTCAGACATGGAAACCCCTCATGGGCCATTCCGGAACCATGCCAAAAAATTACCCTTGCTAATTACAGTGAAATAAAGAGAGCCTGTGTGCCAGGGAGCCAGGCTACGCTATCTCGGCAGCAACTGTCAGGGAAGAAGCAATCCAGAGTCGCATTTAGAGAAAGAGCTGAACACGGCTCTCTCAGGAATGGAAGGGAATTCCACATCTTTACCTCTGTCTGCCAACAGATGTCTTTACCTTGGAGGATGCTCTTTCTGCCTGTGAATGGGTTGGTGTTAGAGGGCCGGCTTGGAACAGCAGGCTGACCTGGATTCCTTGTTTCTCCACTCTTTGTGAGGAATACTAAATTCTGATGATATTTCCTGCAGAGACACATTAATTCTACATTGAGTCAGTCTAGAAAAACACTGTGTTCTTGGAGCACGGCACTGCACATTAATTCGGCATGTCCCCGTTTCTGAGATCGCATGTTTCCTTTGTTGGATGTGTTGCTTGGACCATAGCCTTTCTCAGACTCCAAGCTCTGCTTGGGCCCCAGCATTTCTTCCTGCAGTTCTCTGGTGGATTCCAAAGACTTTCCGTCAAGTGTTCCATATGCCTGACAGTAACATAGCCCTAGTTGTGCCTTATTGTGCCAACAGCTGGATCTAAATTGGCTTGGTGTCTCCCCTAGAATGATCCACAGCTGCCCCTCCCCTTTTTTTTCTTTAGGGCTTTGCAACAGTCAGCACCAATCTCACTGCATTTGTGCTGTGACATTATTTCCTTTTAACAAGGGGGCAGAAACCAAGGCAAAGAGAGAAAGAAACAGCGACAGAGAAATAGCATGCCAATGCGAACAAAAGTCTAAGACCCACCAGGAGATATTCTGAGCCCTTACTAACCAATTCTCCATTCTGCCTTTCTTTCCTGGTATCTTAAGTGCTTAGTGCTTGGGGTTTTTCTCTCAGTCAGAGAGCTATTCTTGCCCCCACCCCCTGCCCCAAAATATACAATCTCAAGAAAAACAACAGGAACACGCAATAGGCGTTGCAGCAGACAAGATGCCAATTTGCACAAAGTTCCCTCTGATTAGGAAAACAATACCTTGCTTCTTCTATTTCACAAAACCATTTGGAACAGAAAAGACCGCCTGGAACAGAAAATCAAGTACTGAATCCTGAAAGGCGATGGATCAAAGTCTTTCATCTAGGAAATCTTTAGCTAAAAAGACGGAAGGGGGAGAGAACATCAATCAGATATTATTTCCAATTATTTTTCAAATTGGAACAGAAAAAGCAAACACACACACACATAAGCCTGACATGGTGTTACTGGAGTTTGTTGCTGGAAGGAAAGTCCTCGCTTATATTGAAGTAAAGTTCTGAAAATAAGCAAGGAACAGATTTATTGATTTTGGGGGAGTCTGGGTGTAAAAAAGAGAAAGAAGAAAGAAGTGCTCTTTGCCCGCTCTGTCCAAATGACATCCCAAGTGGCCTCTCTAATGGTGGGGGAGGGGAGGGGGCAGGTGCCTATCCGGGCACATGGACAGAACTGCCCTTAGGCTAGGGCTAATGGTATTGGCTGAGCCTGCTGTAAGCCTCTCTTTTCTAATAGCCAACTTTCTATGTGCGAGAAGACAGGCAGATATTGATTGGCCCAAATGCCCTTGAGTTGACAACATCTGAAATGAAAATCCACAAGGCTAGCACAAACTTTCCGCAAGTTCAGTTTCTGGAATCTGATTATGACACTGGATTGTGAAACCGCTTGCACATGGAAACCCCCTTCCTTTATGTACCCCCCCCCCAGCTTGGCACCTATAATTGAAAGGAGTTAAGTGGCTTCATCAAGCTTGTTATTCAAATGCCCAACAGAAAGCAACAGCCACGTGCTAATCTTCAGGTGATCACATATTAGCTCCACGGCACCGGGCTGATGCTTGCAACAAAATGAACTAAGGCCTTCACATCAGTCCTCCTCACCTCCACCCCCCACCACCCGCACCCCCCCCAAAAAAAAACCAGGAACTGCACAGGCTTAAACATGCTTTCTCTGAAAGGCTAAGAGCAGACCTGCTTTTTCCCCCAAAGTTCCTTCAGCACCGCTCTGGAGAACCTCTCAGGGTCCATAGTTTGGTCACTTGGTAGATATTAGCACTCTCGTTTAGTGTCTATTACTCTATCACAGTGAAATCGCTCCCCCCCCTCTTCTCTCCTCTCCCGAATAAGATGCTGAAGTAGCAATTCATAATTTAAAGTCCTGGGAATAGGGAGGATGGCGCCCACTCTCCAGCTCTTATTAAAACACGCCTCCATCTTCTACAAATTCCTCCTGATCGATACGTTGGCTGCAGGATAAGGCTTAAATCGGGCACTGCTACACCCTGGTACACGCTGGTCTCTCTTAGTAGGTTACTTACAAGCATAAAAAGGCAAAACCTTTCAAACTGGCATCAGGACACACGTGCCGAGGAAACTGCAGGTGGAGCCCACGTTAAATGCATTCTCTCATTGATTGGAAACGCTGATCCTTTTTGGCTTCCCTTTCTTTCCTCATTAATCTTACTTAACCCTCTACAAACAATGCCAGCTCTGTCACTCCAAATATCCAAAACCTGCCGCGCAGAGAAAGCTGTTTTCCTGGCATTGGCAGATCGGCTCACCATCCCCGTTTAAGGAAGGACTATTTCCTTTAAAAATAAACCAACCCCATCCTCGTGGGCAGGGCAGAGGATAGGTGAGAGGCCAGAAAGATGAAAAGGGCACAAGGCCAGCCAAGAGGACAAGCCGGGGGATGGTCCCGCTTCAGATGGAGAGGTTGGCTTGTTGGCTTGTCGGCTTTAGACTTGGCAGCAACAGGAATGGTAATTCAGGATGCAGCAGCCCAGGTCACCTGCAGCCGGAGCCAGGTGAGGCCAGGCCCACCTGCAGGGAAATGAATGCCTATGGCCTTCACAGTGCTGGAGGATGTGGACGCCCAACCAAAAGAGCATCTGGGGTCTTGGAATCATTCTCTACTTGTAGACACCGATGAAACGGTTTCAGTCATAACTGTGTGTTCCCTCCACCCCTAATGTGCCTGGTTTATGTGCTAGCAGACTTTTTACTTCTTCACCGGGTGGAAACACTGAGTTTACATGTTGTTGTGGCAGCGGATAGCCCCTTGTGGCCTTGACACTCCTTCATAAAGGCTAGGCTGCTTGTTCATCCCCAGACATTTGCAGGGATAAACACCGATCCCAACCTCCTACCTTTCTCATTGTTCCCAATAAGTGAGAGAGGAAGAGGAAGAAGAATTTTCAAAAATCCTGCTCGCAGAATGCTACAATCCCTGTTTTAAAAAAAAAAACAACAACAAAAACAAAAACAAACAAACAAACAAAAACCCCACATGGTACACACCGAGAAAGCAGTATTAGCAGTCACCACCAACTACAATATTTAGCTTAAAACCATCCCATACAGGACTGGGAGCCATCAGGGCTGCATTTAGCATTCTGAGATGCCAGGAACAGTGTTAGGGAAAGTAAGAGCCTTTTCTGAATTTTTGAAAAGATCAGCATCTGAATACATATTAAAGATAAAGTCTAAATGATTCAGAAAAGGCAGGAAAACACCAGCCTAACTTCACAAGGGTGCCGGGCCCTGGTCCCTAAGGAAGGGAACAAAGCCCTGGGGACACATGTGCTAAATGAATATGTTCTTGCATCCAAATATTCACAGCTCTAAATGGCAGACCATTTTATTGGAAGGAAAAATAATATAAATCTCTCAAGCCAGCAGAAGACGGGAGGAAGCAGGGGGGAGGGAGCCCAAATCTAACACAAGAACTTTCAGGTAAATAGAAAGACAATTCAAGAGTCTTCAAACGACGATTCTGTGTGTATCTAGATGCTTGGGAACCCCTGTTGGCCTCACTCCTAACACCGTCATTTTCACACTTCCTAATGTCTTTTTCATCGTTGTTCCCTCTAAGTGAGGAGGAAAAAGAATGTAAAAACATGATCACAGAATTTTAAGAGCCCTTAATTTTTTTTTCATTTTTTCTCCTTTATTAATTTATTCTTGTTATATCTCAATGGTTATTCCATTCCTTGTATCCTCCCATTCTTCCCTCCCTCCCATTTCCCCCTTATTCCCCTCCCCTATGACTGTTCCTGAGGGGGATTACCTCCCCCTGTATATGTTCATAGGGTATCAAGTCTCTTCTTGGTAACCTGCTGTCCTTCCTCTGAGTGCCACCAGGTCTCCCCCTCCAGGGGACACGGTCAAATGTGAGGCACCAGAGTATGTGAGAAAGTCATATCCCACTCTCCACTCTACTGTGGAGAGTGTTCTGTCCATTGCCTAGATCTGGGTAGGGGTTTAAGGTTTACCGCCTGTATTGTCCTTGGCTGGTGCCTTAGTTTGAGCGGGACCCCTGTGCCCAAATCTGCCTATCATAATGTCCTACTTGTAGGCTTCTAGGACCCTCTGGATCCTTCTACTTTGCCTTTCTCCCATGATTCTCTCATCTAGAGTCCCACTAGAATGTCCTCTGCTCTGTCTCAGTTTCCTGGTAAGTGAAGAGCCCTTAATTTTAAAACACAGGAATAACTCCCAGAAAGCCATATAGACAAGCGCCACCAGCTAGAACCAGCTGTGGGGGAGGGAACAGGTGCGGGGAGAGCACAAGCAACCGGTTAGAACCTGAGCGCCTAGTTGCTGCAGCAGGGAGTGTCACCTGGGATCGGGCTAGGCTTCACACCCATACACACCAGACTGCATTCCTGCTTCACACCCATACACACCAGATTGCATTCCCAGCCCAGGTGACAAGACCTTTCATCTCATGGTTGTTTGTTTGTTTGTTTGTTTGTTGTCAGGTGGGAGGGGGGCTGGGCACTCACAAGCACACAGGTGTGGAGGTCAGAGGACAACTTGCTGGATGTAGTCTTGTCCTCCTACCACATGGGTCCTGGGGGACAAGCTTGGGTTGTCAGGCTTGGTGCCAACTACCTTTACCAGCGGAGCCAGCTCTCAGGCCCGAGAGACATGTCTGTGTCTGTGCCTCTACTACAAAACAGACAGCGTTCCCGTCCTATTGCCTTCAGCACTCGGCAGTGCCCAGGTGCCTTAGCCAGGCACATTCCGTCTCCTCTTCTGCTCTACTGCTCATCACGCTCAGCTCCGCTGACTTCTGCCCGCCTCCAAAGAGTTTCAGAGAACTTAATTGGCCATTTATAAAATTAGTCGACCAAAGGACCACCTTGGCCTTGAATGATGCCTAGGAACAGGAGCTGGCATCTGTCTTTGAGCCACTCTCGAGGTGACTCGAAGGGTATGACTGGTTTGAGGAAGCCCTTGACTGTCTGCTAAGCCACCTCTCTGCCTTGCCCTGTGGAAGTCAGAGTGGGTCAAGAATGCCTGGTGTTCTGAAGGATTATGAGGTGAGGGCCTTTTGACTCTGCTGGTGTAATGCTTGCCGAGCATGCAAGAGCACTGGGTTCCATCCTGTTATGTTTTGAATGAGAAATGTCTTCCATAGGCTGATGTGTTCAGTTATGCGATCACTAGTTAGTGGTGTTGTTTAGAAGGTTGTAGAGCCTTTAGGACAGTGGTTCTCAACCTTTCTAAGGCTGTAACCCTTTAATATAATGACCCCACCACCACCACCATAAAATTATTTTTGCTGCTACTTCATAACTGTAGTTTTGGCCCCTATTGTGAATTGTAATGTAATATCTGTGTTTTCTGATGGTCTTTGGTGACCCCTGTGAAAGGGTCATTCAACCCCCAAGGGAGTCGACACCCACAGGTTGAGAACCACTGCTTTAGGAGGTGGAGTTTCACTGGAGGAAGTAGCTCACTGGTGGAGGGGCTTGAGATTTTATGTTGGCCAGCCTGTGTGTGCTCTACTTCCTGAAGACAGATTCAATAGGACCCATTTCAGCCTCTTGGGCCTTTTGCCCTGTCTTCCCCAACATGATGGAATGATGCCCTTGAACTGGAAGCCAGAATTAACCCTTTCTCACTTAATTTGTTTCTCATTAGCTCTTTGGCCACCGCAGTGAGAAGAGTAACTAATGCTAAGTCTCTACTCTATATACACTGGGTGTGATGGTGTGCACCTGTTACGCCACTACTCCTGAGGGGAAATTTATGATCATCCTTGCCTACATTGCAAGTTTGAGGCCAGCCTGGAGTTCACAAAAACCAGTCTCTAAAAAAAAATTGGAAAAAAAATATTATAAAAAAAGTAATTATTTTCTCCTGTCATGAACAAGCTCATTGCTATATGACTATATTAAAAAGAAAAAAAAAACAGTGTGATTACATGCAGCCTAACTGTATGCAGGCTCCTATTCTCTAGTCAGAAGTCACCAACTTCCATGGACCCTACTAAAACAAGCCTGCCAGGAGGCTGACTCCTGGTGCCAGCATTTCTCCTCACCCAATCAGGGATTCTCTTTCCAGAGTCAAGATCTTCAGGGTGAGAGTCCTCTGTCCCTCCCACAGGAACTTGGGAAGCCAAGTTCAGCCCTCACACTGTCCTCAGGAGGGCCCTGGGCTCTGCACAGCCATCCCTGGGAATCATCTCAGGGTAGGTGTGGGCATGCCGACCAGCCTCACTCAGCCAGTGAGCAGGAGATGTGAGATGGCCAGCTGCTTGCAGAAGTGTGTCCTATCGGGCTCTCTGCCTTAGCCCAGCTCAATGTGGGGACCAGAGACTAGAGAGCTCACCCTGGCTTTTTGCAGAGAAGAATGCTGCTTGCCTGAATAGCAGGGAGTGAGGCAAACAGCCTTGCTATGCTTTGGAGAGTAAGAACTATTTAAGAGAGTCCACTTCAGCCACACAGCACATAGCTCCAACTCCTCCAATAGGGGGCTGGCCCTTCAGCCTCCACGTTGTAAGGAGAACCCCTTCTCTTCTGACTTTGGCAAAGAAAACGGACAGGTAAAATTGTGTTTTCCAATTTTACGGTAATTCATGGCTGTTCACAGACTCATAAGAATGCAAAAAGAAAACAGACTCTTGTCTTTCTAATTACTCTTCCTATAATGACTGTGGTTTGGGGCATATTATCCTAATTTCTCTTCGTGACCGCATGTACCTTTTTAAAACTAAAATGCAATTGCATTCTACATCCCATTTTACAGCCAGGCTTTCTCTCTTCGAAACACAATCTGAGCAATGTTCTTCCAACGCCAACAGGAAGATGGAGAGCAATGGCTTCCTGAATGAACCCCAAGTGCCTCTGTCCTGCATTCTGGTACACGATGCCAAGTCTCTGCCCACACAAGACTGTGTCTTTAGGATAAACAAAGGAGAAAAATGCAAACAGAGGTGTTCCATTGAACTGGCTTGCATTGTGTTTAATTAGGAAGGAAGTGAATTTAGAAAGTAAGTGGATAAAGGCTAAAGAACAGCTCAATCAGCAAAGTTCTTGCCCACGCCTGAGAACCCGAGTTTCAACGCCCACAACCCAGAGGAAAAGACAGCAGGCATCATGTAGTGCCTGTGCCTCCAGCTGGGAGGCAGAGGCAGGCTGATCCCTGGAGCTCGCTAGCCAGCCAGCCTCTAAACTGGCAAATCCCAGGTTCCAGTGAGAGCCCGTGTTTTAAGAAACAAGGTAGACGGCTTGTAAGGAGTTCCATCTGAGAATATCCTCTGGTCTCCACATGTATGGGCACAAGTGCTTGTACACCCACCTGTGTGCACACATATACAAGAGAGATATAAAAACCAAACTGCAACTAGATGTAGCAAGTCTCATGTTCTTAAGATCGTGCTCCCAATCTGAACTCCTTGGTTTGGCCTCTGCCTTCTTTACATTGCCTTGAGCCAGGCATGGCCAACACTTCTACTTCACACCACCCACCTCTGCAGCAGCCGCAGTAACCACGCCCTCTGGGCACCTCTACTGGCCACAGCCTCTATTTCCTGCGCCTGGAGGAAAGGACCACATCACTAGGCAGAAATAGTCACACTAGACCCTACCAAGGGTCACCTTCCCCTGAAGGCAAGGGAGTCCATTCCCTGATCTGCCCTCATTGTTCCTAGAGAGACAGGATCTCATTACTTTTTACTAGGCTCCTAGTCTTAGAGAATCATCACCTCTTCCAACACCCAACCCTTTGGACAACAGACTTAATCCACAGAAACCACCGTGGTCATCTATGTGCACCATGTGGCAGGACACACTCTGCTACCACAGGACCAGGGCATTCGAATTTAAGTACAAATGAGTTCTTGAGATTAAAACTTCAATTCCAAGCCACACTCCACACACAGTCACCTTTTTTTTTTTTTTTACTTATTTTATTTTATGTGCACTGATGTATTGGTGTTCTGGCTGCATGCATGTCTGTGTGAGGGTGTCAGATCTTGGAGTTATAGACAGTTGTGAGCTGCCATGTGGGTGCTGGGAATTGAACCTGGGTCCTTTGGAAGAGCAGTCAGTGCTCTTAACTGCTGAACCATCTCTCCAGCCACCTTCTTTTTTTTTAATATCTATTTATTATTATGTATACAGTGCTCTACCTGCATGTACACCTGTTTACCAGAAGTCATCCGATCACATTATAGATAGTTGTGAGCCACCATGTGGTTGCTGAGAATTGAACTCAGGACCTCTGGAGGAGTAGTCAGTGCCATTAACCTCTGAGCTATCTCTCTAGTCCCCACAGTCACCTTCTTGACCAGGACAAGGAACCCCTACCCAGCACACACAGTCTCCTGGACAGCTTGCGGCCAGCCTGAAGCACACCACTCCATCTCTCCAAAGTGTCAAGCGCTCTCCCTCTCTCTCTCTCCTCTCTCTCTCTCTCTCTCTCTCTCTCTCTCTCTCTCTCTCTCTCTCTCCTGAGGCCTGGCCCTGTGCCTAAGAAACCTGGGAGTTCAGTTCTCAGGTCTATTGCAGAGCAAATTTGTAAGCATCACTCTTCTTAATATGTTGGTTAATTCTTCTAAACCATTTCATTGGCTCTTGAACAATAGATTTGGTATAATAAGCCAGTTGCCCTTAGCTGGCCAATGGCAAATCCTTCCCTAGCGTGTTTGCTAAAGGAAGCCTCCCTCCAAATGCTGAAAGCCTAGAGACCTCCCTTAATTGGTGGTTCTTGTCTAGTGAGTTCCTGGGACCATCACCAGGGTGCTACATCTTTCTGATACTCCATGGAGCCTTGTAATATCCAGGCTTGCTCCTCAGACACTCAGCTGCAGCTACAGCTATAGGTGGAGCAACTGGGAAGGGAGCAAATCCCACAAATCTCTATCAACCGCTCCCTCCACCAGAGAGCCCTTGTTGAAGCCAGCCTTCAGGTAAGAGGCAGTGTAGTGAAAGGTCATCCAGACTGTGAAACCTTGGAAGGAGAGCCAAGTGAATGCATGAAGTCTCATAGGAGACAAGCCCCTTGAAGACACAAAGGGCTCTAACCCACATCCAAAGGAAGAAAAATGACCAGAAATGGAAGCAAGCCAACAACTGCTCTGTGGTAATTCCCACACACATGGAGCTGGTTGTTCGTGTGAGGACAGTTGTGAGGGGCTAGAGTTGGGGTTCTGACAGTGAGCAAAGAGAAAGAAGGAGAGAGAAGAGACAGAGAGAGTAGAATCCTCTCTAGCCCCTTTGTGTTCTCCAATTTGCCTAAGCCCCATGCTGTTCTCCGCACATACACTGACTCCCTCGAAACCAACTTAGTCCGAACTCTGTCAGCTCCAGGCGTGAATATCAAGACACTACCCAGGTTCCTCTGGGATATTTGCCCTTGATGGAGGATTTGTCAACCCAGAAAAGCAGTCTTATCTAAGTGGGGTTGTCACATGCAGTTAGCAATGACCTCTTACAAGATTTACTAAAGGGGCTGGAGAGATGGCTCATCAGTAAAGAACATGCACAGTTCTTGCAGGAGTCCCAAGGCCCGTTCCCAGCATCCACGTTGGGCAGCTCACGATGGCCTGTAAGTCCAGCTCTGGTGAATCGGGTTCCCTCATCTGGTCTCCAAGGGAACCTGCGCTCATGCATACCTGCACATAGACACATAAGCAGACATGGTTTACACATTTGAAATTTAAGAAAGATAGGCTGACTGCTCATCTTGAAGAGAGGGTGGAGTAGTGCATATCTGATAGAGGAGTTGCACAGCTGTGCTCTGGGGTCTTCCCAGGGAAGAGCCAGATGTTGCTGGTGCCCAGTGAACAGCAGTGTTGGGCAGAGCTCATCCAGAGAGATCACACTCACTGTGTGTTTGGGCTGGACCGACCCTCCTAGGAAGGAAAGTCCAACAGAATGGTGATGTCACAGAGGACAGAGAATAACCCTAGTCCCTCCTGCTCAAATTTCTGTCCCACCACCTCCCTGTGCTAGGAGGAGATGCTTCCCCATTTGTAGGTGACAGCCCTAGACCCCACCATTTCACATGCTACTTTGTGCTGTGTCCAGCCTTGCCAAGCTAGAACCCCCACCCAGGGCTGCTCTGCATGTGCCTGCAGTGGCATCATCTCACAACCCCGAAGGGACCTTTTCTCCAAAATACTTTCCAATGGGAAGTTGGCATCCCATTGTTGATCTGTTGGCCCCACAGGTGGTGTCCACACTGAAAACCAGCTCAGAAAAAAACTCTATATGCTCTTTCCTTAGTAGAACAGAAACAGCACCAGGGCTCTTTCTACTACAGAAAAGCCTCCCATCTGGTGCTGGAGGGAGAGGGTGTCATTTGGTTTTTAAAAACAAAAGAGTACCAAATGGTGGTGGTTGTCTTTGGGCCTCAAATGAGGTCATCTTAATTTCTGAGGGCCATGAGTTCTGCAGGCAATACTAGTTTGCAGGGGTCTGCCTTCCTCACACTGCATTTCCTAGAACAGCTAAAGGCCCTCCAGACTGGCTTGTGGAAGAAAAGAACTCACACTGCAAAGGTACCTGATCCTGAGCAGTGCACAGCACCACCACCCAGCTGTGGGCTCACACCCCTTCACATTTGATTTCTTGCCCAAGCACCAATCCATGTGGAATTAGCTCTGCTTTCTGATTTTAAGACTATTGGCATTCATTACCTTTCCAAGTTACCCCCCTACCCTGAATGCCCAGGCAGAGGGGCTGGGGTGTCCAGGAACTGCCTTTGCCTGGTGATTGCTGAAGTTACGAGCTTCTTCCCAGTGATCAGCCAGACCCCACGGGGACAGCTTAACAAACCTCATCAAAAATGGATGGGAAAGCTCTTTCTAAACTCTCCGTAAAGAAAACTAATGGAAACACTATTAATCACACACACACACACACACACACATACACACACACACACACACACACACACACACACACACACACACACACACAATCACCTGATCCTTTGGCACAGTGCCATCACGGACTGGGGCTATAGCTCAGTGGGCAGTTTTGTTAGAACTTTATAATCTAACCTGCAAACTCAGTGCTCTGGAGGTAGAGGCAGGTGGGTCAGAAGTTCAAGGTCAACTTGAGCTACATAGTAAGTTCAAGGACAGCGTGTATTACATGGAAACCCTGCCAAAGGAAAGAGAAGAAAGAGGGGAAAGAGAAGGAGGGATGGAGGAAAGGCAAGAAGGAGAGAAAGAGAGAAGGAGGGAGGGAGGGAGGGAGGGAGGGAGGGAGGGAGGGAGGGAGGAAGAAGAAGAGGGAGATAGAGAGAGGGGGCAGGGAATGGATCACATACATAATCCCTTGCAGGAATTAGTCTTGCAGTCATCTTCGGATCTCTGCCCTAGAGTTTGTATCCGCTGAAGCACAGCCCTTCAGCAGGCTCATATCCCACCTGGATGCCCGACAGGCCACCTGAGAAGCTGCGCTGAAAACGTCCTCCAACCTACGAACAAGAAGAACTCCTTTGTGTCATTCAAACTTTGAATTTGGGGGCTGTCAGATTTAAGGCTAGTCATATGGGAGCAGTAGTTTTTAATCCTAAATCTGGGGGTAAATTAACAAGACAAAATTTTCTAGGGTTAATGATCATTTTTCCTCATCCTAAGGGGGAGACCATGACATTATTTAAGCAGATGAGTGAACGTGGGGGAAAGGCCAACAAAGGAGCTAGCCTGAGCCAAGGCAGGATGAGATAGGAAGCTGTTCCCCAGCCTCCTTCCAGGACCAACCTGAGCTCCTAGGTCATCCACCTGGCACAAAGAGGAAAGAAAGCCAGGGTGCTGGTGGGAGTGGGATGACCCGGCAGCCTGCAGAGAGTGTGATGTGATGGGCTGAGGGGTCCTTCTTGGCAGTTTAAGCTTTATTGGGTGCTTGTCTACCTGTAGGGTCACCAGCAGAGGGCAGAGGGTGCTCAGAGGTACAGAAGCCCCCATCCCACATAGGCTGTGGGATTCAGGGTTACCCAGCTGACAGGACAACACCCTCCGTGACGAGTCACCTTCAGGGTGGAGCACACCGAGTCCCCGTATTATTTGGAGGAGCTTACTTGATTCATTGCTCCCTCTGGCTCAGTGTCCAGCTCCCAGGAAAGCAAGGGGCCTCAGGGGCTCCAAATTATGGTCACTGGCCAAACGGTTCTCTAAGCTGAAGGGCGACCCTGCCATGGGGCTAGAACACAGTAACTTGGGCGGGAGTTACAGAGACAAAGCTGGGGAGGGAGGGGTGGAGAGACTGGAGGTTGAGACAGTGATGTGCGGGACCCCCTCGGTCCTGCCTGTCCATGTTCACGTGTGCCAGTGCCCTTCCTACCCACCTCCATGCAGCACTCTTCAGGGTGTACACATGCCCGGTCTCAGCAGCCATTGGAGAGTGTTCAGATTAAAGCTTCCTTACACGGTAAATGTTCTTCAAAAATACCCCTCACCTGTTTCACCATTAGATGAAAGAGTACAAGTCACAAAAGCAAACTAAAGGTCATTTTCAGCCCCGGCCCAGCTAAGGATCCTGGGTATAGGCCACTTTATGAATCCCAGCTGCCAACGATTGGGAGGTGGATAGAATTACATACTCAGGCCTGAAAGGAGCCTGGCCCCCGTTAGCCTACGTCCTAATTAGAGAGATGAGAACACTGCAGCCCCCAGAAGGGGCGTGACCTGCCCAAGGTAAGTGGGAAGCACTGGAAGACTGCAGAGGGCCCCTTCTTTGCCCCTGGCCCCTGCAGGCTGCTCCATGTCTGATTAACTCGTAGCTGAAGGCGGAGCTGTTTCCCAGACACCTGACAAAAGTCGTTTTCAACGAAGGGTTTCTATTTAGTCCTTACACATGACCTGTGTATTTTCTCTCCTGGAATTTGATACCTCGGGAAACCTGCCAAGCTCTAGTCACTGGGGAGGGTGAGTGTGTAAAATGGGAAAAGGAAACTCGAAGCAGGAAGGTGCTGGCAAATGGTTACAGGCTGGATGGATTTCTCGCCCTGCACTGGGGCCTGGTCCCTCATGCGGTGCACAGACCCAGGCTATAGTTTGCAACGTTTGCAGGCCCGCATTTCAGACTCTGGACTAACCCTGTGGAAGAGTTCCTCTGCTATCACACCAGGGACCGTGGGCTTTGCCCACCCCACTGGCAGCCTCAGTAGCTATTTCTCATGTTGTTTAATTGTTGTTCAAGAAGCAAATTTTCCAAACTCATCAATCAGGGAGCTTGTGTCCAGAGTGATATTAACAGCAATTATCATTGTCAAGGCTCTTTAATTTTTTCCTGAAAGATGGCTTAATCTATTACTGTGACGGATCAGGACAGAGGCCACTTATCACTCCTGAAAACTGCACGACACATGTACAATAACAGTAAGATGTAAGGCGAGGCTTCAGCTCTGATTTACAGCCTGCCTTGCCCCCCAGTTCTCATTTGTCCATTCCTTTGTTCTTTCTATAAACGCTCCAGAGTGTGACTCATGGGTGCTGAGTACAGACAGCAAGTGACCACGACAAGCCTTACTCTCCCGAGCTCACCAACAGATTAGAGCAAGCAGGATGCTACAAATGCAGATTCTGAGACATCTGAGGCTCTTGGATCAAGAATCTACATCGTATCACATCACACATACCCCTGATAATGCGTATTTATGCATAGACTCTCCTACAAGAAGCCTTGAGCATGGGTGCCGACCAGGGCAAAGATGACACATGCAAAGGGCAGGGTGGGTGCTCATTGTGAAGGGGACAGCCTGCCCCAGGGGAAATGGAACTTGAGCCATCTTTGTGTGTGCAAATGTGGATGTGGTTTGTTTGTGCGTATTTGCATCTGTGCTAGCATGTGGAGGCCCAGTGTTGACTTCAGGAATCTTCCTTCTCATCACTCGTCACCCTATACATTGAAACAGAGTCTCTCACTTGAGCCCAGAGCTCACCTGCTCAGCTAGTCTGCCTGACCAGCTTGCTCTATGGATCCCTCATGCCTGCCTCTTGCATGCCTGTAAGGCGTTTACATGGATGCCGGAGATCCAAACTATGGCCCTCACACTTACATGGCAAGGACTTTACCACTGAAGCTATCTCCCTCTCCTCCAAGTTCAGTCATCTTGAAGTGGCACTGGAAGAGGTAGCTGAGTAGAGACAACAGTATCTCCAGGAGTGTGGACAGAGGGAAACGTGAGGTATGAGACATGAGCCAAAGGACTCAGAACAAGGAGCAAGATGCACCCATCAGCCTGGGCTGTGGGTATCAGGCTGCCTAGAGGGCCTGAAGAGTTGGCACATCTGTCCTGTTAGGCGTCTGCTATACCAGAGTGAAAGCTGAGGAGTGAGAGCTGTGCCTCTGTTCAGCATGGCCTCCCCATATGCTGCCATCCCGGCTCCCTCGCTTCCCACTCCAGCCCTAGCTCTGTTGCTCTCCTCGGCAAATATTTCAATCAGAAAAAGGCGCGCTCATAAAGCCATTGCTATGACTGAGTTTATTTAGCAGGGTCCAGCCCCAAACTTAAAACCCAGGGAGATCACTAATTGAGCCTCAGCATATAGGGCCCAACAGGGTTTGAGCTGGAGCCCAAGCCTGCACAACCTCCTAGGGTCCTCCCTGAACCTCCCCCGAGCCAGTTAATATATTCCACAGACAATCTTCTCCCAGTCCGGAGGGAACCCAGCCTCCTGGAGGTCCTCGTAGTGGAGGATTTATCAAACCCGAGTATATGCACGGTATGAACATCAGATCCATTATCTAAGCTGTTGGTTTTAGTCGAAATGTCAAGAAATGATTTAGTATAAAATCCGTCACAAAAGCATTTATGAAAAAATCCTTTCCTGCTCTTCATCTACAAACATTTACTGCCCTGCATACAAATGTCAGCAGTTCAGCCTAATATACTTCTTCATCTATTTACTGTTCATTCCTTCTGGATAAAAGCCAAAAAAAAAAAAAAAAAAAATGATGTCCCTAGGGGCTAGCGAACAGTGCAAACCAGAGAACATGCCTCACTGCCTGATGTCATCCGAGACATCTGACAGGGAGGGTACACTTTGACAACAAGTCACAGCAGGAAGGTCATGCTTTCTTCTGGGAGTCAAGTCCTCTTGGTGTGGAAGTTGCACTCACAGATGGAGACGACTGAAACTTTCCGGAGAAAATAAATAAATTAAATGAGACTATGACAGCCAAGGAGATCCAAGTATGTCCAGCATGCTTTTGAGCAAATGTGTAAGAAAAGAAAGCAACATGCTAGTTCCTTTCTCAGCTCGCAGACTCCAGATGACCTCACCGAAGGATCTGGTACATGAGCATCATGGGATGAACTCATCTCAGGTCTACCTACATCTCCACAAATCCAGTTCCCATGGCATCATGGAACACTGGCATGGGGAAGCGGGGAGGTCATACCCTGAGGCTCGCCCACCCTTCACTACGAGAAAACCCCACCAAGGACCTGAGCAGACTGTCGAGGTCAAACACCTGGCTGGTGACAGAAACAGACCCAGAACCTTGAATTCATGGTTTTAGATTAAATGGATGTCATTTGGCCCTGCTGGAGGGAAACGAGAAGGGATTCCAACAGCAGAGAGAGCAGCCAAAATAAGCAAACAAATATAGGCCGCCGGTGCTCAGGGGGAGCTTGAGTTTCAGAGCCTCCTTCATGAGCATCACAAACCACATTTCACCTCCAAGTGACCCTCATCTGCTTTCTATCTCCCAAATCTACCCACGACACGTCATCCTTACAACGGGATATCGATGCCTCCGTTATGGGATCCGAGCGCTCTAAATTGGCAAGGCAAACATCCAGCTGTTAAGCACGCTCCAGAGAGGAGTGGGTCCACTCACAGCATGCAGGCAGGCTGGGGGCGGGCTGTCCGGGTCATTTTGTCCACAGGGGCTTTGGCTCTTGTGAGAATGCACTCCCAGGGCCAGCTTTGCAAGTGCGGTAGTGAAATGTGTGTGTGTGTGTGCGCGCGCGCTTCAGCTTTTACATTGGGAACTACCTCTATCTGAAACAGGAAGAGAGGAGCACTGTGCTCACAATCAGCTCAGTGCCCTTCAGAGATGTAATCAAAGAACAGGACAGTGGGATGGGAGCACGTCACGTCCCTAGCCCAGGGAGTTTTCCTGGGGTCTCTGCAGACGAGTAGGGCAAAAGTGGTAGGAAGAAGACGAAGGCCTAGGATGAAGAGGGAGGCAGGGAACACACACATCCAAGTAGGGAAAAACCCAGAACCACCTTCCCCCACTCATCCATCCTCTGCGTTTCCTATTTGTTTCTCTTCCTCCTCTTCCTGCCTTCTGTCATAAAACTGCTGCTGGTGGGAGCAGATACAGGAAAAAGAATGGAAGTCACTGTGGCTCACTGCACGAAAACCCAGCCCTCGGTGGGCACACCCCTGCCTTGCGCAGGGCTCTTTGTGGTAAGAGCTTATTCAATGTTCTCAGGTGACCCTAGGAGGCACACACAAGTGTTGGCCATCCTCTTCCGGCATTGCACTCCCCTATCTCATACTTCCATCCCGCTGCTTGATCTCTTCTGTCTACCACTACAGCCAAACCAGAAGTTCAAAGAGCGAGGGCGCACCTGTCTTATTCCCAGATATAGCCCAGTGACCAGAGAATTCCACCGCAGAGATGGAGAACTGAACCTCTGAAAAGTGCCAATTCTAAGTCAGCCCAGGAGAAGACCGCAATTAGGATCAAACTACAACAAAATCAGGAGCCACACCTTCCCCACCACCACCACCACCACCACCACCACCTTCCCAGAGCCAACATGTTCCGAGCTGTCTCCCTGGCACCCTAGCCTGGGTTATGGGAGGAAAAGAAGCAAATCCAAGCTCCAAGCATGGATGAGAGCCCCACCCTCCAGGGTCTGCTCTGTATATAAGATGTCCAGACTTAGTGCCACGCCCTGTCACTGTGACTCTTCCTGCTCCTAGCCCATCTCCTCTAGGCTGAGGCATCTGGATGGGTCTGCCACAGCTTGCGCTCGAGTGGGGAGTTCCCAGCATGAAGTACATCAGCCTCCCTTAAAGAGAGAAATCTCAATTATTTAACTCTATCTAGATTTAGTTCAAATATAAGAGTTACAGTGTACATCTGAGACTTCTGGGAAATTGATTTTTCTGCTTAAGATCATTTCTTAAGGTTTAGCATGAAAATCAAATCGGGTGCAAACTGATCTCTTAGTAGCTGTTGAGATGTGTTTCCTTATTCTAAGGACCAGCTGAGGTGAGAACCCTGTCTCCTCCCCAGTACCTTCCAAGTGTGATTTGCCATTTGTGTAGACCAGGGAATGGTCCCCTCCTCAAGACCCATTATCAGAGTAGCTGCTTCAACCTGCTCAGAGATGGCCAAAGGGCTGGAAAAGACATGAAGCCCCCAATGTCTACCCTCACAGAACGCCACTGGAGCTTGGAGGGCTGGCGGAGACTGGGGCAGGTGGCTTGTTTCTTGTTCCTCAGCCATTGTCCAGTGGTTTCCATCATTTCCTCCTGAAGGCCAGGCAATGTATGAGCAGGGCTTTAAAACTTCCTGTAAAGAAACACCATCACTTTGGAAAGCACTGTGACTGAAAGGTAAGCCGAGGGCTTATCTCAGTGTCTGCAATGACTTTAGCTGATCTGCTTGGGGGAGACTCTGTGTAAACTGTGTGTCCAGTCCCTCAGAAGAGAAAGACCCTATATGATCATGTGATGACACGGCCAAAGAAGTTTCCAAAAGATGGCCACTTGGCAAGCGAACTCGTCAGCTTTAGGTGGAGAGCATCTGTGAGTTCTCAGCTCAGAGCACCGCAATGGGCTCTCCTGTGGGGAAAGCAGTGTCTGTGTGAGGTACAGGCTAAAGGGTCAAAAATGCTCTACAAAAGGCATCATGCGACCATGTGGATCCTGCCAGCTGGCAAGTGGGCTTTGAAGACAGAATCTGATCGGGATGGAGTCCCATAGTTACAGAAGGCTGTTCAGCCCAGGAGGTGCTGCTCCAGGCCTAAAGGGGCTCCATCCATGAGGGGAGGCACATGATCTCTATCCTCCACCGGGTAAGCACAAGGTGTGGCCCTGAAAAGGCTCCTAGCAAATGACTGTCATTATTAACCTGTATTAATGTGCAACACAGCTCCTGGCAGTTGGAAAACAAATAAAAAGGCAGCTCCCTGCCCTCTGCCTGCCTTCTCCCCCGAGTCTGATGACATCAAACGGCTCTGGGTAATGGGCATGCAGACTTTGACCTGGAAGTCAGTTTGCAGGGATAATGTCTCTGCAGCTGTCACTAGTCTGAGGTAAAAGAGACAGGCTCCCATCTGCTCTTAGAGCAACCACGCCCAGCAAGAGCTTTCTATAGCAACAAAGAGAGAGTCTCTGTGCTGAAAGCCATGCAGCAGTCACCAGCCATCAGTGGCTGCTGAGCATTTGAAATCCAGTGAGTGCCATTGAGAGAATACAAGTTTTAATGTCCTTTAATTAAGTAGCTTAGAGGAATGATTGACCATTGATCCATTCATTTGAGCCCATTTGGGTCGCCACATTTCTCTAGATGCTGGGTTGCATATCACAGCTCTAGGGGGAGCCAGCGCCCTGTATGATGGACTGATGGGTCAGAGACACTGTTGGCTGGCAGAGGCACCATGCCGCTCACCCCACCCCACACCCCACCACTCATTTGTTTCTCTCTTTCCTGCTTCTTCCTTCCCACGAGAGGTAGAGCTGGTCTGGCCTGAGCTTCTGAACACAGAAGTTTTGGAGATGGTAGCTTCCAGTCCTTGTCATGGTGTTCAAAGGACACCAGGGTTGCTGACAAAGTGCCTGATGCCTAGACCAGCTGTCCCTCTTCCATTTTCTGTGGCTCTGGCATATCCCCTGGGCTCTCCGTCATCCCCCCAGGCAGCTTCTTTTGACTCTACCCCTATTTCCCCTATTCCTCTATTCCTCCTACGTCTTTCCTATTGTCTCAGGGGGTCAAAATGTGCTCGGCTACAGATAGCTATACTCCGCAAAGCACCTCTGAGGGAAGCACCCTCATATATGGAGAAAATATTCACATAAGGTTGTTGGGGTGAACAGGTGAGCCTGCAAAGAGCAAGCTCAGGGGGCACGGGTGTGATGAGGCTGCTTTTGCCCTTTCTTAAGCTGAGCCTTGGGCCTTTAGTGTCTCCTAACAAGGCTAACCAGATGCTGTCATCTGACTCACATTGTTCACTGGTGACACTGAGGCAGCCATAAATGAATGGATTTTGCTATAAGGAGAAAATGAGGATAAGTCTGGGTACAAATACCACTTAGAAACAGAAGAGCTGACACACCTGTTCATTAAACTCCTCATTGCCTGTTTCACACACAAAGTTTCACCCAAGTCCAGGCTGCCAGGCCCTGTGACTATGGTCTTAATAGGAACTAGTTAGGGTCTATACAGAAGTAACCAGGTTAAAAGGTGATCACACTGGACCCAGTGTGACCTAATCCAAGCAGGAGAGAGAACTCTGGACAGAGGATGCAATGTGACTGTGGGGGTACAGTTGTCATTGACAGTTGATCACCAGAAACACAGAGTACATGTGTCCCAGCAGTAACTAGAAGCTTAGACCTCTAGCTTCTAGAACTGTGGCTCAAAGCATCACCACCACCAGCACCTCCACCATCACCACCACCACCACCACTATCATCACCACCACCACCATCACCACCATCACCACCACCACCACTATCATCATCACCACCATCACCACCACCACCACTATCATCACCACCACCACCATTGCCACCATCACCACCACCATCACCACCATCACCACCACCATCACCACCACCATTACCACCATTACCATCACCACCACCACCACCACCACCACTATCATCATCACCACCACCATTGCCACCATCACCACCACCATTACCATCACCACCACCACCACCACCATTACCATCACCACCACCACCACCACCACCATAACCACCATCACCACCACCACCACCACCACTATCATCATCACTACCACCACCACCACCACCATAACCACCATCACCACCACCACCACCACCACTATCATCATCACCACCACCACCACCACCACCATAACCACCATCACCACCAACACCATCACCATTACCATCACTACAACCACCATTACCACCACCACCACCACTATCACCACCACCACCACCATTACCATCACCACCACCTCTGAGGCTTTAAGGCATCTCAGTTCAGACTTCATTCTGGCAGTCATAGGAAAGCAATACTCTGGCTTCTGAGACTACCAGTTGGTCCAGGCCTCCAGCCCGCTCTTTATATACTTTTCTGTGACCTGGCACTGACCAACATGTATGAGATAGCCACAGAATTCTGTGGATTATAGAAAAATATATGTACAAGGAAAACCACTTAATTCTGTGGAAAACTTCACAAGCCTAAGAAACACATGTGAAATCTCTGCACCATGAAGTCTCTCTCTCTCTCTCTCTCTCTCTCTCTCTCTCTCTCTCTGTCTCTCTCTCTCTCTCTGTCTCTCTCTCTCTCTCTGTGTCTCTCTCTGTCTCTCTCTCTCTCTGTGTCTCTCTCTGTCTCTCTGTCTCTGTCTCTGTCTCTGTCTCTGTCTCTGTCTCTGTCTCTCTCTCTCTCTCTCTCTCTCTCTCTCTCTCTCTCTGAACACAGTATACAGTAAGACCCTCCTTGTCACTTCTACCTTCCTTCAGGTCTCCTATCCCTCAACCCTTCCCTCCAGTCTGAGCATAGTCTACTAAGCCACTGAGTGGAGTACTTGGTCTAGACTTGTTTCTGTGTCTTAATTTATGTCCAGAATTTACCTAACACTTCATTTTTATTTTTTGTTTTCCCGCTAGCTGAAACTTGTAATCGAGTCATCCTAAGACATCAACTTTTGCCGCCTACTTTGGCCAGAATTCAGAAAAATAAAATGGCAGGGAGGGGCCTTCACCCCTCTGTGACCTTGGCTCCTTTTAGTATGGGAGAAGGGCTAAGAATATGAGCTAGGATGCCTGGTTGTGTTTCTTTCCAGGCAGACAGATGTTTACAGATGTGATCGATGTCACTGATCCATTGATTTCAATATAGGAACTCTAGGTGAGCCTAATCTAATCAGGACAGCCCCTCATAGCAGAGAGCCTACTGAGGCTGGAAGCAGAAGGCATGAGACAGGAAGCAACAAGGTGAGACCTGGCTGAGAGCACCCCAGCGGAAAGCCACTCAGCCCCACCCCCTGTGAAGGGGACCTCAGCCCCACCCCCTGTGAAGACCTGAAGTCTAAAAACAGCCTATGAGGACTCAGAAGGTCCCTTGTCACCCAGATGAGAGCTCATCCCTGACAGCATCTTGACTTTGGCCTCGTGGAATCCTAAGCTAGTATGCACCAAGCTTCCAGATTAAACTGGGCATCATAAATGTGTACGGTTTTAAACTACAGAGCTCGGGGCAATTTATTACATAGTAAAAGAAAATTAATAGAAGCCTAATATTATGTAAGAAGTCCCAGATTCATGGGGCAAAGATCCTCTGCCTCCATAAGAGCTTCCAGAGAGAGTTGAGGGCAGCTGGAATAGCCCACAGTAACGTGGAAAAAAAATCGTGCGGGCAAACAACAGCCCAGTGAAAAATGTGAGCACTGTCTGCTTTTCTACAGCCCACAAACTAAGAATGCTTACAGCATTTGTAAATGGCTGAAACAATTAAAAGAAGAATAATATTTCATGACACGTGAAATTTCATATATGAAATTCAAATTTCAGTGTCCATAAATAAAGTTTTTGTAGGAACGCGGGCACGTTCATTTATCAAATGTTGCTGATGGAAGCTTTCTCTTGCCAACATCTGAATTGAGTGGTTGTAGCTGAGACAGCAGCAATGGTGAAGGCCGTGAACCCAGGGGACTTGCTCTTTTCTTCTTCTTTCTTTTCTCTTTTTCTTTTGAAAGACAGGATCTCATGTAGCTCAAGATGCCTTCCTGGAGTTTGCTATACAGTTCAGGATGGGCAGGAAATCCTGATCTTCTTGCCGCCTGTCACTGCATGTGTCCCCAGGCATGGCTTCTGTCTGTCTCTTTACAAAAAAGGTTGTGACCCCGCAGTGACATCTAAAGAACCTTCCCAAGGATCACTGAGGCCTGGAGACATCACCAGCTCCTTATGCACACAGGGCAGGGTGGTTATCTACCTGGACAAAGCTATGGATATCACATCAAACTGTGTCAGGGATTCCTAGTATTTTCCAATGTTATGTATTGCTCAGCCAGGTACATGTACACACACTCACCACACACACACACACACACACACACACACACACACACACACACACACACATTACCCTTCTGTTTTTAAGGTTTATTTTTATTTATTTTATTTTATGTGTTTATGTGTGTGCCTATGGATATGTATGTGGACCATGTGGACCTGGGGTGGCCAGAAGGTGCTGTCAGATTCTGAATTCTGGGAAGTGAACCTGGGTCCCCTCCAAGAGCAACAGGTGCTCTTAACTGCTAAGCCATCTCCCTGGCCCCTACATCTATGCTTTTATGCTACAGTATACAAAAGGTATTTTGTGGCTTCCAAGATTAAAATTATATTTAAATTAGAAATGATATTAGAAAAAGCAGCAGGGCCTGATATTTTTATTCTGTGGATCATAACCTTCATGTAGAACTGTATTCTTTTGTTGTTTATTCATTCATTGTCGGGAGGACTATTTTGTTTTATTTTATATTTGTTTTGAGACAGGGTCTTGCATAACCCAGGTGGGCACTGAACTTGCTATGTGTCTGGAACAGACTTTGAACTCCTGATTCACCTCCCAAGTGCTCAGATCCACACTGGGTATATTGGAACCTCCACATCAGATAAGGACTACTCAAAAGTTACTTGTGCAAAAAATCTAGTAGCCATTTGCTGGGAGCAGGAGACCAATAAATAGAGGGGACTTCAGCAGAGCCCGATATACAGAGTCCACCAAAGAAACATCAGAGAGGAATAAACATCTTAAAACAAAGATGAAACTCTCTTTCACAGAACTTAAGGAAGCCAAAGACTCATTTCTCAAAACCTTTTGACCATTACCCTGAAATTGCTGAACAAAATGCCCAAGGGTCAGACGCAGGCATAGTTAGGTCAGAAGTTATTTTCTTCTGTAATGAGGACAAAAGACACTTTTAAAAACCCAGTCCAAAGAAGGAAAAGAAAGAAGTCGTGCAGAAAGGCAACACAGAGAGAGATGTGCTTCATGCAAAAATTTCAAATGGCTTGGTGACAGCTCCGAGAACCTGTCTGGGGATAATTTTATGGAAAAGCAGTCACAATGACATCAATTAGGAGAGCAAGAAGGATGCCTGCTCTGTCGTTTCAGTGGGAGAATGGCTGTTGATTTTCCTTGGCATGCTCGCTCATAGGCACTTTGAAGACCTCTCAACTGAGAAGGGAAATCCACACAGTGACAGGTCTCCCCCCACCCCCACACACACACACATGTTTCTCCCAGCAGTAACAACTCCATCTTTCATCCTCTACTAAGTGGGGCGCTCAGAACACGTGTCAGTGCCAGCTGTGCCTCCCTTGAGGGCCCCCTGGGTATCCTGGGGGTATCGCTGAGCACAGCCCAGAATCCCTTTTCTTTAGCTTCGGCTTCCTCATCCATACCGTGAGAATGAGACCTAGCCTCATCTTCTTCGTGGAGCTTGGCCAAAAGAAAAGGCAAAAATCCCAAGTCTGAAACACAAATCACGAAGATGCCATTTGTTTCTGAGTTACAACCAAAAGGCCAAGTGGGTCAGAAAGCACAAGGTCACTCGAAATACATTTAATCCATGGAAGGTGGGGACTGACTGTGGCTCTCGTCATTCAGCCAGAGCAAGTGCCTTTTCTAGCTGCCAATACCCAAGGAAAATGTGAACAACCTACACTGTGGTTATCCAGAGAAAACGCCCACAAATCAAGGCAGCTACATCAGCACAATCCCCAAGATAGAGCAAGATAGAAATTTTCTTGAAGGGACAAACGCAGAACGCCAAGTCTCTGTGTTCTTAGGCCAGTCAGTGCTAGGTGACCTGGTTATAGCCTTCACTTTGTGCAGCAGAAGACGGCAAGCCTGCCTGTAAGTTGAAGCTCCCACGGGCAAAAGCCAGAGTCTTCACTGGTAAGTGCTGTTGTGGGCTTGTGGGGGCTAATACGCTATGAATAGAGATGTTTTAAATGTATTAAACATTGGTTTCCCCCCCTCCTCTCCTTTTTTCCCCAAGATTACACTGACAGACCCTTCCTTAAACATTATTTGAATAAAGCCTCATTACTCACAGTCCAAAGAAGTTCATTAGGAAGAGATGGCTTTGGAAAGGAATCAAGAAGCTTGCCTTTCTTCTCAGCAGTGAATTACATTAGCTACTTCCCAGTTATTTAAACCTTGAAATAAAAGATGTAAACGCCGCAGTGACATCTTAAGATCATTGCGGAGGCCGGTCTTGCATGCACAAAAATGCCCAGCTGGTCTACAGATAAAACAGATTGATAATTAGTTGCAAAATGTAACATTTCATCAAGAATATTTTGAATAATCCAATTTATCTTTGTCAGATATGCAGCACATATTTTTCTGGGGAGCAGCTTTGTTCTTTAACATAATATTATAATTTCAGGCTGCTAATGAAGGCGCCCGCCGGCCGGCCGGGCCTTGATGTGTGGCGTGGTGGGGAGCTTGCTGCGGCCGGGGGACCCGTGCGCCTGAGCGCGCCGCGCCCCGCTGCCGCCACCTGCCCGCCGCCGTGTGGGCTGCGAGCTGCGGGCCTCGGGCCGCGGGCGATCAAAGGGCCAGCGGGCAGCAGGGAGGGCGCCCCTGGCGGGCAGAGCGCGCGGCGGCGGGCGGGGGGCTCCACCGACTTGGCTTCTAATTAACCGATGGAAAGGCGCCCTGGCAGCCCGGGTGGTGATCACAGAGGCAGGCATAGTTTGGTGCAAACTAGCAGGACCTGGGGTTGTCCCTGCTGGGGCCTACTTGAAGAGGGAGGGGCAAGGACGGTTTGCGGGTCAGAGGACTTGCTGCAACTTGCTACAAATGCAGCCATCATGGATTCCCACTTCCTGTGACACCCAGGGCCCACATGCTGGCCCAGCCTTTGAGGCTTGAGGCAGTTTCTAACTCCTCATGAGGCCTGCTTAAACACCCCCGCCCCGCCCCGACACTTTGCATGGGGGCGGGCCAGGGCATGCAGCTGTGCTCCCTTGTGGAGACCCAGGCCTGTGCAAGAGGTTACTTGTAAGAGACCCCACCACTATTCTAGAGACCTTGATTGTGGTGCCCAGAAATTAAATCAGACAGGCCTTTCTCCAGAAACCTTATTTCCCACAATTCCACCAGTGTGGCCAGGGCCCAGGTCTGGACTGCTCCATTTGAAAGCCCCTTCCCAAAAGATGTTTGAAGCTTGCCAAGGCAGAGCAAATCTTCCTCCTAAGAATGCCCTTGCTTATATGTGCTCAAATGGACACCAGGTACACGATGTGTGCAAAACTTTTATTTCACTTAAAAGTCACCGCCTGTTGCAGTCTGGCAATATTTCCTATGTTCAACCTTGCACCAAAATTTAACTCTCATAGCCCATAGCTGAGAAATTGGCTGATAACTTGTTCTGATACCAAAAACTGAACAGAATGCTCATTCATTAATGGATGTTTGTTAACATGCCTTGTCTCTGTGTCCTTTGGTCTTTAGCCAACCCAGAGAAGAACTGGCCTGTGCCCTTGGGTCCTTGGGAAGACTAGAACCAGTGGCAATGACTAAAACTATGACATCTTATGAAGTTGTTGGTTCACCCAGGCAACCCAGCATGAGCTGAGAAATTTTTCAGATTGGAGCCTGAGTCTGGGAAGGGAGGAGCCCTCCACTATGTCATATGAGAAAGTCAAAGAGACCCAGCCACTAAGGACCTGCAGAATGGGCGACCTGTATGTTGAATGTCCCTTTGCTCCTTGTAGTGATGGAGCTCTTGCTTTCCTGTCACAGCAGGAGGCTCAAGAGGCTGCTCTGTGGGTGTGTAGATCCCATGTTGAAAAATGAGTCATTCTAGGCTTGTGTGGGAACCAGGTACAGCTCAGGGTGCACTAAGGCTCCAGGCCTATTGGGTTCTAAGAAAAGGGACCAACGAGACTGAGGCCATGCAGATCCTACATATTAGAACTCACCTCAATAAAATCAGCATGAGTGTCTGCAACCAAGTGGACACTTGTCCTTCTCTTTCCCTAGCCTGTGAATGTGCACTGGCATCTCTGTGACCGCAGGACAGGGTACCCAGGAGAGCCTGATGCTTGTCCCAGGGTGAGTTTGAATAGCCATATGGGCACTTGGCAAAAATGAGTTCACTCTCTGAGTGAATGTGCATACATGTGTGCACATGTGCATGTGCCCGCATTTGCACACATACACACACACACACAGAGAGAGAGAGGCATATGTGTCTAGGGAAGGATTTGAGTTCATTTGGGCCCTCCTTTTAGTAAATGTCAACTATGTCCCTAAATCAAAGCCCTATCTGTAGCTGTCTCCTTGGGACCCCAGTGACTCCTTGTCCCCTGCATCCTACCATTTTTCTGGGTCCCACAGAGAAATAAAGTTAGCCTTAGATAAATGAACCCATGTGCTGGGGTATGTCCCTGACAAAATTCACATGGAAACTTAATTCTCCAGTGTGAGGCAATGGAGACTTTAAGACGCATTTGCGTCCGTGAACTGAGGGACCTTCCCTCATGATGGATTCACTAGAGGGTTAGCACTCTCAAGACTGAGCAAGAATGGATCATTGTAAAGAGTTTAGCTTCCTCCCCTGACTCTCTTTGTTACTGTCTCTCTTACCATATTCTCCTCTCTCTCTCTCTCTCTCTCTCTCTCTCTCTCTCTCTCTCTCTCTCTCTTTTACACACACCACCACCACCACCACCACCACAGCTGGCTTTCACACGGATGCTCAGGACTAGAATGCGTACTTATGCGTTAAGCAGTTTACTCACCGAGCCATCTCCCCCATACTGATTTTTTTTATATGAACTAAGATGAAAATATTATTGTGGGGAGGATCCTAAGAAAGTTTTACTGCAGATCTTGAGAAGTCTAATTTGAGCACGCTAAATTATTTTTTAAGGTTAATCATTGTTTCCGCTTTCCTTTCTAGGCATACATTTTCTCCAAGACGTTGGGATGGCCTGATGTACCTCTGTCAGGACTTCCCACAAACCTTTGCTGGAGAAACGGATAAGCCTCCAGGTTACCTCCTGCCTAGCATGGGAATGCTTCAAACATAAAGCAGTGTGCCCTGGCAGGTGCCTCCAGAGTCCCTCCCTCCAAGTCACCCTGTCCTTTCATGGCAAAGACCCAGAAACCATTAAATACACTGGGGTTGTTATATAATTGTCATTCAATTAGCTGATAACATAAGCAGATCTCAAGAGAAAACGTGGGAGAGGCTGGTGAAGGTTGAAGGTCCTTGAAAAAGCTTTGCAAAAATTCAGCAACCAAAGCTGTGTGAGCGATCATGCGGGAGGGAGGACCCTGACTGAATGCTGTGTGAGCGGTCACGTGGGAGGGAGGACCCTGAGCAAATGGTTTGCATTGCCCTGTTATCCAGGTTCCAACCTTTCTCTGCACCTGGCCGCAGGGCTTTCTGGTCCAAGTATCTTTCTTGCCCCTCTGGTGAAATGCCATTGAGTCCTCAAAATCTAAATTATATTTTTTTCACTGCTGGGTGGCTTCTTCCTCTGTATCCCAGAGAAAGTTACACCAGCGGGGCCTCCCCTGTACACAAGGGAACATCAACTAGGTGTCATCTCAAAGGTTGAAGCGTTTCCACCTTTCTCATAAACTAGACCAATGTGCTTCATGGAGATGAGGGAAAGCATCTGCTACAGCAGCATCCCCAGCACCTGCAAGCATCATAAGCAGGTGAATGTAGACCGTGAATTTACTATATGGGAAAAATATGGAGCAGAAGGCAGAGGGAGAGAGAGAGAGAGAGAGAGAGAGAGAGAGAGAGAGAGAGAGAGAGAGCCCATCCGTCTGTCTGTCTCTGTATGTATATGCACACACACACGTCACTGCCCATGGAGTCAAGAAGATATTAGATGCCATGGAGCTGGAGGTATAGGCAGCTGTGAGCCACCCAATGTGAGTGATTCTTGTAGAGTGGTCCTCTACAAGACAGCCCGTAACCCCTGGGCCACCCGTCTAGCCCGGGTTCTGTGTAAGTCTTGCTAGTCTATGATCTTTTTTAAGTCTTTAACGTTATTAGAGGCAATATTTTTTTCAGAAAAATCAGTTAAATGTTTATGATTTATTTAAGCTTATGGGTGTCTTGCCGGCATGTATGTCTGAGCACCACATGTGTGCAGTACCCGTGGATGCCAGAAGAGTGCTCACAGGGACAAGTTCTCCACACCCCAAAATTCAGTTATAAGATGAAGATATTTTAGGCTTCTCTGTCCCTCATCCCTAAACTGCCTAATACTTAAAGGCCAAACCCAAATATCTAAGTTTGAAGTTATAAAAATGCAGGCCAATAACCCTACTAGGAACAAGGTAAGAGCTTGGGCAAACTGGGCCTAGATAGGAAAGTGGGAGTCTTAGCCACTTTCTGAAAGGTAGGGGGAAGGGCAGCATCATGGTAGGCAGGTTCCTGGGGAAAGGGATGGCTCAACATGGGCACTGATGCCATAAACAGTACCTAGTTACAGAGGCAGAGACAAGCAAGGACCCAGTTGGCCAGCACTGACTATGGACTTCTAGGCAAAAAAAACCAAAAAAAACAGGCTTCAGCGTTGGCTGAACCCCACTGAGCATCACACTCACCTCCTCCCCTAGCCCCAGTGAAGCTGAGATACCCTGAAAACTGAGCAGAGGCAGCTCGGACCCGCTTCCATGGTCCCATTACCCTTCAGGGACCTCCAGAGTAAGGACTTTCCTTTCACCACGCAAGCCAAAACTGGTAATTTTACATGCCACCCTTAATCTATTTTATTTCCCAGCTCTTCCAATCAACTGTGAATTCAAAATGGGCAGTGCCCATGTGTGCCCTCCCTACTGTTCGCGCACAGTAGGCAGTTAGGAACTGCAACCGGAAGGTACACGTGTCTGCTTTACCGCCATCTAGCCCTGCTCGGTAGGTTGAGATAGATGACAAAGCCCCAGGGAAGCAGAGGTAGTGTCGGGGTTGCTGGTAACCTCCGTTCTAGGAATGATACTCCAAGGCAGCAAGCTCATTTTTTTTCTCACAAGCAAATGATTCCAACTAATCCTCAAAATAGACTTTTCCAAACATTACTCAGCGTGACCATATATATGGCTCCATCATTTCCCACACAGCTCACTTGACTCTGAAGAATTCTGAAGCTGTCTGAAAAGGAGTTTGAAGATGAGCCCCCCCCCCTCGACCCACCCCCGACCCTGTGACATGCAAAGCATTATGGGCAGTGCAGGTCTTTTCCTAAAGTAAATCTGAATGGCTTTGACTGCTGCGGACAGTAGGCCCTGGGAAATGCCCCTCACCCAGGCAGCAAGATGGACACAGACAGGACACAGACAGCCACGAACACTGAAGTGAACAGGCTCCTCCTCCCAACAGTTTAGTCTGCAGTCTGCCTATCATCTGGGGATAAATCAATTTGCGGCAGCTGTAGACAGCCATTTCCGTGTGAGTCCTGCTCAGCTTAACTGGAGAAGCGTGTTAAAAGTTAAAGGGCCTTCATCACATTAAAAACCCGAAGTTTTTCTAACCATAAATTTATTTCACTGGATTCCTGAGCTGTAAAGTCACCCTCCACTCTTCCTTGTAAATCAGGGGGGTGGAGGGTGCCCATTTCCTGGTGTGTGCCTATTTGCTGTTTTTTTCTGTAATTAGGAAAAAATGCAAGTCACTAGGGTTACAAGTCCCAGAGAAGGCACTGGGTGAAGTTGGTACTTAATATCTGCTTGAATCTACGCTTTTTAAAGAAATTTTGCATCACATCCGTTTATTTCTTTTCATAAGGGTGAGAGAGCACACAAGTGGAGGTCAGAGAATAATTTGTGGGAGTCAGTTTTCTCTTTCCACAATATAGATCCTGGGTATTGAACCCTGGTCATCAGGTTTGGGGCAACTGCTTTAACCCGCTAAGCCATCTCAGCAGCCCTGACTCTCTGCTTTATACAGAGTGATCCCGTTGGGTGATAAATGAGAGGAAGTGAATCAGTAATGTAAATGCAAGACACTGGCACCCAATGCCAGGCACAGTGGTCTTTTCTCCCAGGCATGGCGGGGTTTTCCCCAGGCGTGACTCTGATCACCTAGCCACTGAGCAGCAGCAAAGTTCGAAGCTGGAGACAAGGCTTCCAGGGGTGTGTGTGTGTGTGTGTGTGTGTGATGAACCCAGACTGGTGCCTAAGGTTTTGGGTAGCAGAGCAGCAGACCAGGGTCCCATTATCCTGCACCCTTTCTGGGTTCGAACTGGGACACAAACAACCCAGAGAGTAGTTGTCTCCCGAATCCCTTAATGGCAAAGACAAAGATGTCTTTCCATTCCGTCTTTTCTTTCTACTGAGAGGGGTGTGCACACGCCAATCCTGCTTTCTTTTCCGCATGCACCCTAAGTTCTGTTTTGTGATGCCTTGTGGTTCCTGCTGTGGGAAACGTCTCACTGCACAGCATGATTACAGGACACAAGCCGCCTTGCTCACTCACTTTGGTTTTTCCGTACAGATGCAGTGCTAACAGGAGCCGTTCCCATTGTTGAAAAGCCTTTGTATAATACAGACCAAAGGAGGGGGGGAAGGTAAGAGCGGTAAGTGCTCATGTAGCCAAAACAGACTTTAGCAAGATTGGAGACAAATGCTTCAAGAATCAGCCTTTTTTTGTAAAGAGGTATAATTGTGTCTCTACAAATGGAAAAGATATCTATTTCCATTCGTCTTTAAAATACAAAAGCCAAAACAACAAGATATTCTAATCTTCCTTAATTTTAATCAGGAAAAATTTTAAAGTGCTGTTTTTTTGGAAGCTAAAGCACCAGCCGGGACATTTCCTGTTAGAGGGGTCTTTCAGCTGCGCCTCCCACTCCAATTTCAGTTACCCAATAACTCTAAAGGTGAACCACACAGACCCTCGCATCTGATCATCCCCAAGACCCTGGACTTCATATTTAAAATGTCATTCAGGCTGGCAGCTGCTGATGGGAGGAGCGATAAATAACGCTGCCTCCATTTGCACACAAGCCCTGCAGACGCTGCTCCAAATGCTCCTCTGCAGAACACCTTGGGACTCACTATTGGAATGCCACCCCATTTGATGCCAGGCACCCCACACATCAGCTTTTAGGAGGGAAGTGAGGAGCAGCCTGCCCAATTGGAGTTGCAAGGGGATTTAGGAAGACAGAATGTAATTACCTGAACTGGAGCTGGGCCAAGGCACTAGGGCTGTTAAAAAGAGAGAAAGGCGGGGGTGGGGGTGGGGGGGTTGGGGGTGGTAAGTCAAGAAAAAAATAACCTTAATTCTCCCAGCTGATAACAAAAGCCAAGCTTGAGCTTCTTTCTGCTTGTGATTTTGGCAGCATGGGGTGCTTAAATCATTACCATATAATAAATACAAATAAAACTTCCCAATTCCAGTGGCTCCTTTTCACACCACTACAGCTCACGGCAGGCGCCTTTGTCCCTGAGTGGGTGGGGGCCTCCCATGGTGTACAGCAGCAGAGGCTTCCTTCAGTGCCTGTCCTGCGCAGGCAGCAGGGTGTGCCCACCAGCTGACCATGTCACTGTCACATTTTCCAAAGAGCAGACACCGTATCCAAGGCCACTGGGAACAAGGCACATATCGCTTGAACTGTTTTCAGAGCAGTTTCTTTCTTAAGTCTAACCATAACTCCAATGAAGCTACTGAAATAGTATCACACTTGAAATTTTATGGAGACCTTTATTTCTTTTTGGCTCGCCCCCTCCCCCCCCCCACACACACACAAAAGGAAAGATGGAAAGAAAGAAATTTGCCTACAAAGGCCCAGGGATTGTCTAAATCAGTAGTTCCTAACTTGCGGGTCTCAAGCCTCAAATGACCCTTTCACCTAAGACCATCTGAAAACACAGGTATTTACATTATGATTCATACTAATAGCAACATTTCAGTTATGAAGTAGCAATAAAAATAATTTTATACTTGCAGTTACCACAACATGTGGTACTGCATTAAAAGGGTGCCAGCGTTAGGAACGTTGAGAACCACTAGTCTAAAGGCTTAAAATATATGGGGTGCCAGAGTAATGCACCATCTGTGCAAGGACAGCATCCTGGGAGCTTTGTGGTGCTCCTGACATCACACAGGGCAGAGGCATCACCTAGACTAGCAAGGCCTTTCACTCCCTCCTGCCATGACAACCTGTGACAACCAGTCTTTAAGAACTGACCCTGTTCTTATAGGCAGGCAATTGACAGCAAGACAATTCCAGCCATGCCATGGTTTGTTGGCTTTGTTTTTTGTTTTTCACCCCCTGAAGGGGCTAACACAACTGTCTGAGAGGAAACTTCGAACTTTCCTAAGAAAATGCACAGCTATATATATGACCCATTAGAGCAGCAAGTTCTTTGTGAAGCCTGTTAAATAGTGAAGGCCAGTCTACAACTGGCAAAGCTTGTTGTTGTTGTTGTTGTTGTTGTTGTTGTTGTTGTTGTTGTTTGTATTTTCCCAATAAAATTTAAATGAGAAATTTATCATTGCATCTGGTCACCTACATTTCTATAATATTGAAAATATTATTTGTTTGTAGCTTTTCTCTAGCTATCTAAGATACCTGCACAATGTTTTTAAAGGGAAAAAAAGATATAGCATCCATAAATTCTAAGTGTGATGTGAAAGGGGACGCAGCAGCAGCTAAGGTTGGGGGCTGGGGCAGCTGAAGCCATTTCTGTAAGCACTGGCCACCAGGCTCAGAAAGTCTCATAGCAACTCCATCAACCCCCAACCCTCACTGTTCCGTTTTGCACAACTATAAATATTTCTACGATTCTTGATTGAAATAGTTTAAATTTTTAAGGTGAAAATGCCTTCACTTCTCTTCTATAAGAGCTCACTTCCTAAAACAGGCAGAAAGCAGGCTTGCCTTAGGCCAGGAACCTCAGCACTCCCCGGCTTGGAAAAGCCATGCCCTGGAGAGCTTGGATGACCAGGCTCCTCCATTCAACCAGCACAGAGGGGCCAGGATAAGCCCGCCCACCGTCCCACGTTTGCACAGGCAGAGTTGAGACAGAAGGAAGAAGTCTCTGAATGTGGAATCTGCTGCTTCCTGAACTCTGTCCCCCAACCACACCTGTCTGCCCTCCAGAACAGAGCCAAGCCTGAGACAGCCACTTCGGCAGCACTGTCTGAATGGAGCCTTTTCCCTCCACTCTGTGGTTCCCATGTTTTCACGGGTCCCGCTCCAGACACATGAACCCCACACATGTGTGACCCCAGTGGTGCAAGCTGCTTCCCGCTTGCATGCAATGAGCAGCAAATGAATCTAACAGACACCCCAGCCAATGCCAACTCCCATAAAATCAGGGTGCAAAGCACAGGGGAGGGAGGGACTGCTATTAATAATTCATCCCAGGCAACCCCCTGGAGCAGTCTCACTATGATGTGCTGTGTGGAATGCTTCAACACACTAATTAATATTTTCAAAGTGTTCCACGGGCTCCTTTTAAACGCATTTTTGCCATCATTGAATGCTGCACATTATAAGGAAAAGATCAATCCTACCCCCCAATCCTATTGATGAGCTGTCTAACTGAGCAAGTGGATCTGGAGTCGACAGCAGCTTTTTCTCTCTTTACTATTACTCCCAGAGTGCCGGGCAAGATGGTAGCTCTCTTCTGAGACCAGCTGTTCCTCCCAGCCATGTCAGACACAAGCAAGGGAGGTAACAATCAGCACTATCCAAGCTTGGTCTCTGCCTTCCACAGCCCAGCCTGATGCCCAAGACAAAGGGTGGGCTTAAATCCCCAGATACAGGCCAGGGACCTCAGGCCCAGCTCTTCTGAGCCCAGAGGCCACCTCAAAGTTGAGCTTCTGATGTGTCCGCCACTCTATGCAAGAGATCAAAAGTAGGTGAAGTCCTCTCCCACCATGACTCTCTCCAGCACGTGACTCTTAAAAATGGAAGCCTTCCTCCTCACTGTCTCAGAGTCCTTGGGGTCTGCACAGCGTGAGGGTGTCAATCTCTTTTTTTTTCTTAATTTTTTTATTAATTTATTCATATTACATCTCAGCTGTTAGCCCATCCCTTGTATCCTCCCATTCCTCCCTTCCTCCCGCTTCCCCCCCTACTCCCCTCCCCTATGTCTGTGACTGAGGGGGACCTCCTCCCCCTGGATATGTTCATAGGGTATCAAGTCTCTCCTTGGTGACCTATTATCCTTCCTCTGAGTGCCACCAGGCGTCTCCATCCAAGGGACATGGTCAAATATGGGGCACCAGAGTTTGTGTGAAAGTCAGATCTCCTTCTCCACTCACCAGTGGAGAATGTCCTGTCCATCGGCTAGTCTGGGTAGGGGTTCGAAGTTTACTGCCTATATTTTCCTTGGCTGTTGCCATAGTTTGCGGAGGACCCCAGGGCCCAGACCCACCTGTAGTTTTCCAGGACCCACTGGATCCTTCTATTTCCTCATTCTCCCAGGCTTCTCACACCTAAAGTCTCAATAGGGTGTCCTCCCCTCTGACCCACTTTCCTGGTAGGTACAGTTTTTCATGGGGACGTACACCTTGGACTAGTGTCTCGATATAAGTGAGTATATACCATTTAGCTCTTTTTGCTTCTGTGTGAACTCACTCATTATAATAATTTCTATTTCAATCCATTTGTCCACAAATTTCGGAAATTCCTTGTTTTTAATAGCTGAGTAGTATTCCATAGTGTAGATGTATCACAGTTTCTTTATCCATTCTTCTACTGAGGGACACGTAGTTGTTTCCATGTTCTGGCTATTATGAATAAGGCAGCTATGAACATGGTTGAGCATATGTGAGGGTGTCAATCTCAACCAACTGTGAGCTTTCAGGAGCAGAAGTGTCCCAGCCTTTGTATGGGGACACACCTCCCATCTCAATGATGTTGACCTCCCAGTGACAGAGGAGAACTCCCATAGCTGTCCCTCCATGGACAGGGACAGGCACTCCCAATGTAGTGATCTCTGTGATTCTTCCTAAATGTTACCTGGAGACCATTTCTCGATTAAATCAATCTTGCCTATCGATCTAGGCAATTACAAGAACAAAACCAGAATAGCTTTTGCCCTTTACGCTCCTGCATTCAAAAAAAAAAAAAAGTGATTTACAGAGTCAAATGAGTCAACGTGGAAACAAACCTCTTTGCACGGTAAAGGCTTCTCCCCACTTGGGAGGTATGCAGGTGAACTCTGTGGGGAAAGGGATGGTGGGAAGCCTCAAAGATCTTTGAGGCCTCCCCGGAGTCTGTGGCCACAGCTCGCAGACTACTAACAGGTGTCTCCACCAGGGACAAGGTAGCGATGGAGATTTATTAGTATGAAGGTGAAATTCTTACGGCATACAATGAGCCACTTTAAAGAGAACAACTCAAAGCCATTGACATCATTCCTCATGGTGTACAGGCAGCATGTCTATCTGGCTGCAAAGATGCTCATTGCCTCTAAGCAAATCACCATGTGCCCTCCAGCCCCTGGCAGCTCCAGACTATATATCTTTGCCTGCTCCAGGTGTCTTCTGTAAACTGTGTCCTGCAGCCTTTGCCCTTTTAGGTGTTGTTTCTTTCGTTCAACATGATGCTTTCTACCTTTATCCAGGTTCTGACATCACATTTCAACACTGCGCTTGGTTGGTAGGGGGTGAATGTGTACGGTCAGGTTTGTGCATGTAAATATGGAGGCGAGAGGCCAACACCAGGTGCCTTCCTCAGTCACTCTCCACCTGTTTTGAGAGAGTCCCTCACCAAACCTGAAGGTTACGCATTCCTCTACGATGGTAGACCAATGAGCTGCAATCTCTGCCCCCACCCTGGCCTCTGTGGTTACAGAGGCACATACCACTATACCTCGCTTTACATGGGTGCTGGGAGTCTGAGCGCAGGTCCTCATGCTTGTGTGACGGGCACTTTACTCACTGAGTCATCCTAGCACTTCACTTCTTTTAGGGCCCCATAATGTCTGGCTCGTTTTGCTTAAGCACTCATCTTTTCATGAGCGTTCGGGCCTTCTGACTATTAGTCACAGTGCTGCAGTAGACACTCCTATACAGATATTTTGTTTTGATGCCCACTTCTTTCCTTTTCTTTTTTTTTTTAATGTCCATTTGTAATTCTTTGGTTCATATACTAAGAAGTAGAAGTGCCAGGTCACCCGGCAATTTTGCCTTTAAGCTATGGAGGACTTGATGGTGACTTAACGGAGTTGCGCTTAGAATAGAAGACCTGTGGCAGACAGGAAGCCAGTGTGGGTGTGAGGAAGAGCACTCAGCTTTGTGGTGAGCCATTTAGAAGTTTGCAAGGAACTCCACTCAGAGGAATGAGTCCCTCCCCATAAGTATGGCATCTCCAATCACCTGAAATCATGACTCTGTGATAAGAAAGAAGGAAAGAGAATTTAAAATGCTGTGTCATTCCTTCACCCTGACCTTCAGGGCCCTTCCCAGAAGCCTTCTACATCCCTCAGTTTCTTCCTTCCACAACCCAAGCTCCCTGAATACTCAGCAGACAGACCAACAGACAGACAGACAGACAGACAGACAGACACACACACACACACACACACAAACACACACACACACACACACACACACACACACACACACACACACACACACATTTTCCTGTCCTGTTTCTTCAGGTCTATACATTTTATTCCAAGTCCCAAAAATATTTTTCCTTGCTATATCCCAAATCCACACCTTCAAAATGCTCACTTACTCTTCCAGAACCAACTGAGTTGTCCCCTCCTTGCCTCTCCAGCCTGGCTTAGGCTCTTGCTCCTCAAAGATCCAGAACTTTCCCTCCCATATCCATTGTGATCTAAAGGCCCCACAAAACAAGACCTATACCCTGCAGCTGTTAAACACATACTGACACAACAGTAGCTTGAAGGACTATCGTGAAAAATTGAAATAAGAAGGGAGGAAGATGGAGCCACAGCTCTGGTGTTTAATTGAGTTCATTTGCCACTATTCTTTCCTAGTTGATGGTAAGCAGCCAGAATGAAGAGCCATGCCTTTCCCTGCTGCTGGCTGGAGAGTACATAGTTTGTGTAAGATGGGCAAAAAAATGCCTCCACAGAAAGGAAGCAGAGAGTGAGTGAATTAAAGACACATGGATGTGAAACGTGCATCCTGATGCCCACTTTAGTCCAATCCTCTAATACACTGCATTGGCTTCTGAAGCTCCAGAGCAAATACTCAGCTCCTTCCAGCAAAGTGGGACAGCTTCAGTTTCCCACGCCTCACAGGGTGGACACTTCCGCTGTCCCTGTCTATGTCTCAAGACAAGGAGGAAGGCATGCAGGACAGCCTCACAGTTGCACAGCCTGGGCTTCTCACATCCCAGAATCTCTCCCTTTAAGAATGCCAGGGAGGAGCCTGGCACGGTGGCACAGACCTTTAATCCCAGCAATGGGGAGACAGAGGCAGGCAGATTGATGTGAGTTCGAGGACAGCCTGGTCTACAAAGTGAATCCAGGACAGACAAGGCTACACAGAGAAACCATATCTCAAAAAAAAACCAAAAACCAAACAAACAAACGATGCCAGGGAGAAGCCATGGACCACACCTCCTGTACACTGGAGCACGTGTGTTGTAAATATGAATTGCATCTGTGGCATGCAGCCATCTACTTACTCACTACACACTCAAATACAAGAGTGGCCACTTATCTGAAGAAAGGGACACTGAGTCATCGCAAGCAGTAGAAAGTAGCTGAGCAGGGCTGACGGTCAAACAGAAAACCAGCATTGCAAAGAGATTATTCCTTAGGTAAAAAAATTATATCCTGGTAACAGCTTCTGGGTAAAATGTCCCAATCCTTATAAGATGGTGAGATCAGACTCACATCTACCTTGTCATTTCTACCTCCACCTGTTAGTGTCCCTCCACTGGACCCTTTCCCTTAATTTCCCATCTGTCCTAACTAGGACTTCTTAAAGCAGCCTCTAAGCTTCATCCAACCTCCATGTAACTCCTACCACTGGCCTTCTGGTCTCCTTTCCCCCCAACATAGTGATCCCCACAGACACCCTTCAAATGTGCTGTCTTCCCAAGACTGTTCAAACTCCGTGAGGGCAGAAGCCTTGCTGAGACTCTTGGTATGCCCACAGTGAACGGTCCTCCACTTTCTACATAAACCGACAAGATATTTCTGGTAAATAATTGCTTAGGAGAGAATAGTAATCAGAACTCAAAAACTGCAAAAGGACAAAGCTTTAAGGAGGCCTCAACGATGATGTCACCAAACCTTTCTTTTTTTTTTTTTTAACATCAGTGACTATGTCTTTACAATACTCTCCAAAGGCAGAGGCGCGATCAGCATAATCCAGACCTTGGAGTGCCCAGTCTTTCATAAGTGCTCTTTGCAGAGATTCAGGTGAGAGGCTCAAGTGTCAGGGATTGCACTGCCCTAATAGCTTGGGCCATAGAAATGCTTGCCAAGTGAAAAATGGAGGCTCCAGGCAGAACTTTGCTCACATCCTGGCAAGCAGGACCAGAGATGGGTCTCTGGGGAAGTTGTCTTTACTTCAGTACCCCAGGCTGGGGCAAGGCTTCTCATGTCAGGAGACTGGTTTCACTCAGAGCTCTGAGGTAAGGGTGGCTGGTCACATCATTCAGGGCTGCACCCAGATTATGTGGGTAGATCTTGGAAGGCAGGTGCCTGGGGAACAGAAGCCACCATCTCTCCCACGGTGTTGCCATGCGCTGCTGTCTTTGAGCATATGTAAGAATAGAACACGTATGTGCTGGGTCTAGACCAGCAGTTCTCAACATTTGGGTAGAGACCTGTAGAGACCTCATGACCCTTTCACGGGGGTTGAATATCAGATACTCTACACATCAGATGTTTACATCACAACGCCCAACTGTAGCAAAATTACAGTTACGAAGTAGCTGCAAAATAACCTTATGGTTAGGGGTCACCATAGCCTGAGGAACTAGGTTAAAGGGTCAAAGCATTAGGAAGGTTGAGAACCACTGGTTTAGACTGATAATACAAACCTCTGTGAAAGATGATCAGTGAGCAATGGCAGAGGGAGCCTATGTCACCTCACAGAACAGGATGCCCTTTGTATTCAGAAAGTAGGACCACCAAGGTCCACCCAGCCAGCCAGCCACTGAGTATAAAATTCTTTGCCCTAGAGGAAAAGGGTTTTAGTTTGAACCCCGCCATCATACATTAGAAAATTAAGTAATTTCCTTTGTCTTGATATGCACACATTTTTAACTCCTTGGATTTTATTTTCAACCTGAAGATGAGCTTTGTTTTCACCCTGAGTATCCAGAGGTTGGTTCCAGGACTGTGCGGGGAGATGGGGCTCGTGGGGGGGGGGTGGTATCAACACCTTCAGCAGCTTCCAGTGCCGCTCTCCAGCTGGTTACTGTGTGATATCTAGCCATAGGTTCTCAGGGGCCCACCCTCTGACAGAGCCCTCTTCTCTAGATGCGCCTGGACCTGCCAGCAAATCTTTGACCAAGTGACAATCGCGTAGCTCAGAAGCCATGTGTAGGTGGGCCTCACTTCAAGAACAAGCAACACTGGGGAGAGATGACCAAGGACATGCTGAGTAAGTATGAAGGCCAGCATTGGGATGCCTAGACCCATGTAAATGCTGGGTGAGTGTGGTGTCCCTCCTGTAATTCTATCCTCAAAACGTAGAGACAGAGGATGCCCCCTACCCCCAGGAGCAAGCTGGCTAAAACTAGCCTTATTAATGAGTCTAGTTTTGCTTGAGAGACCCTGCTTCAGTGAATAAGGTAGCAGATCAATAGAGGATGGTTCCCAACATCAACTTTGAACCTCCACAAGCATGTGAAGATGCAACTACACACATACAAACATGCATATACATGTAATGCCAAACACACACACACACACACACACACACACACACACACACACACACACAAAGGAAAATGAGTCAGGGCTCCCCAAAGGCACAAAGGACAGAGCAGCAATCATGTCCTCCACCACATTTCCAGCTACTGCACTCACTGACAGAGCATGGAAGGTGGCCCATGCTGACCTCTGGAGTCCACTAATGCATATAGATGGTCTCTAAAACACAGCCGCTGTTGGGACGATGATGCAGATGGGATTCCACATCAGAGTGACAAGGTGATCAGGAAGTAGGTGAGAGAAAAACAAAGAAATTCACAAAGACAAGCAGCATCCGCAAAGCCCCGCCTAGCAGTGTTTCGCCGCCCCCCCCCCCGCCCCCCGCCACCTCCACCCCGAAGCTTGGAGGGGCTATTTTCATCCCATTGACCAATAAGCTCAATGAGGTCAAGTGACTATTAAAAGCCACCTGCATATAAGTGGTGCCACCAAATGAGAACCCAGCTCCATGAATTTCTAAACCCACACTGTTCCTTGATGGAGTGCTGTTGATGATGCTTTTCAAATATACACACACATGGGTTAATCTGCACAAATGTGTGTGTTCACAGATAGGCAAACAGCAAGGTTTCAATGCTGCTATGACTTCATAGGGTCTAGTGTACTATGGGAACGCTCTCTGGCAATATGAGGCCCAAGTCGTCCCTGTGGTCCTCTCACAGAGGCAGCGCTGGGGCTGGCCATGCTATTTGGTACTGTTCTGAGCTGGCTAGCTTGAGCATCCGCCCGAGCCCCTTGGTCTATGCAGTAGGTGTTCACACCTACTCCCAACAAGCTTCCTGGTCTGGCTCATGCAGCACACCCTCAACTTTTTCTTCTCAGTTCCCAAGTCCCAGAGCTGATCTTCAGGGCTGATCTGACTCCCTAGCCTGTGCAGTGAGCCAGCTCTTGCCTGTCAATGATGGGCATCTGGCCCTGGCAGGTCCCTGTCCTCCGGGACTCACAGGCAGACAGGTGGCTAATCACGGCCAAGGGAGACACGGGCTCCAGAAGAAACAGCCTTCTCTCCCACAGAAGAGCTCTTGTGTGCTCAGGGTGGCAGGCCAATGGGAGAAGAGCCAGGGGACTTCCTGCATGCCCAGAGACCCCACCCTGTTAAGTCTTTGCCCATGTGGCTCTGGGCCACAATCAGGTGGGTAATGATAGGGCTACCCATCAGCTTGGTGCAGCATCATGGACAACAGGGCACTCTGCCAGCTTCTGTCCTCAGGGGCTGGTGGTGTTCTGTGGGTCAAAACATCCTTCCTATACTGACTCCTTTATTCCAACTCAGAAAACAAAGCCCGAGAGTCCAGTTGTAACAGGCCCGCAAGGGCCCACACAGGAAAGTACCTGTGTTGACAGCAGGGGTTCTGCTTGGTGGGCCTCTGTGCAGCTGCGTAGCCCTATGGAGATGCAGGCAGAACCTCTAGCTGGTAGATAGTGGGAAGGGATCTCAACTTTCTCTCCTCTTCAGCCTCTCCTAGGTGGAAAGAGGCAGCTGGCCTGGGTAGAGTGTCATGTTTCCTGAGGAGGCCAGCTCCTTTGAAAGCTTAAGGGTGCCATCTTGTGCTTACGAGTAGTCAAGGCACCCGGTTCCCTGCGGAATGCGGCAGGAGATGCTAGCTGCCTTTCTCCCCTCTTTTCTTCCTCTAACCTGGGGCTTCTCAGCCTCTGTAAGGTCCCCCAGCTGCCAGAAGGGCCTCAGCCCTGAGAGCCAGTGCCCAGTGAGGCTGCCGGCCTGCCCACTGGGTCACCTTCCTAGTGACAGGACACTGTTGGTGGCTCTGACCATGTAGAGTTGTGCTCTGTCCAGCCTGCAGGTGGGCAGGAGGGGACTGTGGGAGGCAGGGTCTGAAAATCCGAACCTGCTTATTTATAAGAAGAGGAGGAGGTGTAGAAAAAGAGAAAGAGGGAAAGGGATGAAAGGAGACGAGGGCAGGAAAGGGGGGGGATGAGAGAGGAGAGGAAGTGAGGACAGGAATAAAACACTGTACTTGGCTTTGGGTGGTTGCAGCTGTAGCTTCTAATTCCGGAAATTGTTTTCTCTGCTTAGGAGCATGTGTCACATTATATAGATTTGGAGAACACGGGCATTGAGGTAACTGACACAAATAAGAGAATGCTACTGGGCACCACTTTCTTCATATTCAAAGACTTGGGTGGGGCAGAGGGCACAGAATTCAAAGCTAGGGCTTCCAACTATGCGTCTTCTCCACTGGACACCTCCCTCCAGACTTCACTGCGAGACTCATAGAAATGCCTGCTCTGAATTTTAGTTCCTTTTACCTTAGATTCAGGTTTTTGTTTTGTTTTGTTTTGTCTTGGGTTTTTGGTTTGGTTTGTTTGGGTTTTTTTCGAGACAGGGCTTCTCTGTGTAGTGCTGCCTGTCCTGAACTCACTTTATAGTCCAGGCTAGCCTCCAACTCACAGAGATCTGCCTCCAACTCTGCCTCCCGAGTGCTAGGATTAAAGGCATGCGCCACCACCACCACCACTACCACCGTCACCACCACCACCATCACCACCACCACCTGGCTTTACTTTCGATTCAAATGTCTTCAAGTGTGTGTGGCAGGTGGGGGTGGGCAGCAGATTTGCAGCAAAGAAGAAAGTAAAGAAGATAGAAGGGGATCCAAACGGTCCCCAGTTCCTCATCGGACTTAAATCTTCTTTCTCTTTCTGAAATAAAAATCCAGGTGCAGCCTCGAGAAAAGAAACACAGACAGACACACAGAACACTGCCAGACAGAGAAACAGCTGTAGCATCTTCACAAGCACAAAGCCAGCCCTTTCCAGCTCACATACCCAGGCCTGGGTGACACAGGGTAGAGCCACTACCCAGAAAACTGTGTGGGTGGCAGTGTCACACCTCAAGACCTATCATTGCTTTAGAAATGCATACACTTATATGCATATATAAATCGAGTTCTAGACAATGCAGAGATTGAAGTATTTCTTGCTTTGAAGATAAACAATCTCAGGGCCCCAAAGACAAGGGACATAAACAGTCACCCCGAAGAGAGGAGGAACCTGGGTCTCTACTTCAACCTCTGTCCTATTCTCCAGGCTTGCAAAATGCAGCTATGAGAAAGATGTGTCCTTTGCTGTGGAACCCAGTCTGCCATTTGGGTAGTTGAGAGCAAGCCTTGGCCTAACAGAGAGATGTACGGATCACTATCTTTCATGGCTTCGTAGTTTAAACTGAACACGGATTGGGAGGAATCTTAAGCTCTTATGAACTGCACATAGTAAGCCCCCATTTTCAGCAGCTTGGCTAAACGGGCATTTTAATGCAAATTGGTTCAAATTACTATCAAGGGTAATTATGGTAAAAGAAAAGCAGCACTTCCGTCATCCTTCCCTCATTTGGCTCTTCTGTGGTGTTTTTTAAATAACTTAACCATAAAATTTCAATCGACCACTAAAAATTGTGCTATTGGCAGTTGGAAGACAGAGGCAGGAAGAGGAGGCAGCCAGGGAAAGGCCCATCTCTGAGCCATGGTCCTACAGTGGGGTGCACGTGGATCTCGCTCATCACAGCCTGTCTTTGCTAGCCAGGGTTGCTCTGTGAGGGTGCGGTGGCCTCCCCAGGAGTTCAGGGTGAGGTCAGGAAACAAACGGCACAAAGTCAGGGTGGCAAGGGAGAGAGGCCCCCACTGCACATGCCCCCTCCACACCAGGCGTGCCCCTCTTTCCCCACTGTCAGTTGTTGAAGTCAATTCATTATTATAACATTAGGTGAAACAGGCGAGCCAGTAAGATAGAAAATGGCATCTCATTTGTTCTAAATTTGCCCAAGTCTAACTCTTAAGGGAGGCCTTTACATATTTGCTAATGGGATCTGTTTCTTATTGCCCCAAAATGCATAATATCCAAGAGGAATCAGATTTGCTTCCTGGCCTTGAGTCATCGGAACACACAGAACTAGAAAGTTGATTTCACCGGTTCCTGCTTCAGGCTTCTGATTGCTCTGGGAGTCAAGGGGTGCGGGGTGGGGGGAGCCTTTTATTTACCTATTGTGGCGTCATCTGTAACATAAAACTGTTGTGCTCCCTTCATTAACACATTCAGTTGCAAATGCTGGGGCAAAAATTACAGAGAGCCCCTTTTCTAAAATGTGCACATTTATTGGGATTATTAAATCACAGCAGCTAATAGTGGTTGTCACCAACTTAATTTAAAAAGCTGATTATTACTCAAGCCCTCTGTATTTCAGGCCTGATACTGAATAATTAGCAGTTGTGATTATTTAGTTAATTTGCAGATTAGGAACAAGTAAGTGCCTGTTTTGAAAAACGCGGCCACTCGACCTTCAGCTACAGAGACAGAGTGAGTCAGCCAAGCTTCCAGAACAAAAGTATCTGTCAAATAAATGCATTTTGATGCGGGTCAACCCGAGCAAAGGAACACTTTGGAGATCAACCGCCTGCATCCCTGCAGCCAAAAGTCGGGCACAAAAGCCGCTCCAGAAATGTTTAAATTAGCTGCCTCCCTGGCGGAGTCAAATCAAATCAAAGGGCACACTCGGAACCTAAACAAGTTAAAAGATAGTCCTCGTGGGTAGCAGCCACTAAAGCAATAGTAACTAGACAAAGGGGTCCTGGTGACCCTCGCTCAATAAAGATTTCTCGTGAAGATGGGCACGGAGTTGGAGGCGGGAGGGCGGCAGAGCAGGCCCGTCTCCTATGTGTTATTTCTATTGCTACATTTGTCATCAGTCAGATGATGGTAATAAAATTTGTAACTGTTTCCCTTATCCGCTGCTGCGGTTTACCTCCTCTAATAGACAATGCAAGTGCTAAAAGGCCCATATACATCTTCATTACAGACTCCGGTGCCCGAGCCACTCTCCTCCAGAGACACTTTTATTCATTTTTACACAATTTGCCTACTGTACGGTACAGATGGTTTCTATTAAGTAAAATATCTGTTTTCTTCCAAATTTTTTAGTTTTCATGATTCAATTACCTTAAAATGATTGTGCATTGTATTATCTCCCCTCATGACTTAATTTAGCTCAAACACTCCCAGCCTAAACGGTAAGCCCAGTTTCATCCGCTCAGAAAATCACCCCACATACTGTGATGTTGCTGATGGCTGTCCCACCCTGGCTGTGATTTCTACCCTTTTATCAGTTTCTTTCACCCGAGTCTTAACTGGGTTGGATAATTTTCTGGAAATAAATTTAAATGTGAAAGGATATACATGGAAACTTCGGACTGATATTAAAATGGGATTTCTTTTTTTCATTACACTGTAAAACGTGAGGCGTGCCTGTGAACACGCATGCTGCCTGCCACTGGTGCCTTTCTGTTGCAGACTGGCTCCACCCTGGAACTCTTCAGAGCTACCGCCCCGACATGGTGGACCCTGGAATCAGCCTCTCCTTGCAGCCGACCTCCTACAGAGCCCCTCCATGACCCAGTTTCTTGATTACGAAGGGGACAGGAGTGGGCCAGCTTCTTCTTTGGCTATCAGGACAGCATGAGGTGGGTTCCACACTCACCTTCTCGCCTCTGCAGAGCCATGCTCTGTGGCCTGCCTCCCCTGGATGCTAGGAGCTTGCTTCTGAGTGCCTGGAACCCACCAGCCTGCTTGTCTCACTCTATTAGCGTGATAGTAGGCAAATGCTCCCTGGAAATTTCCCCTCTCTTGCATTTTACATTCATGTTTTATTCTGACTCTCAAGTGTTCCAATTTTTCCCTCTGGAATATAGCCTGCAGCGGAGACCCTGTTGTTCCCTCTAGGCCACCACCAGTCTCAGCAGCCCCAAACTTGGGCCGGAAAGCCGCTCACTGTGGAGGGAACATGGAAAGGAGAGAAAGGAGAGAGTTCAACCTTTCCAGGAGGAAGGCCGTGAGGGGACAAAGGTGCTCAGAGAATGGAGAGGGGACTAAGACATTGCAGAGGCCTGCAGACAGGCTTCCATTCCCCTCCAGACTTCCAGAAGAACTGGGATGCCTTTGCAGTGGTCCTCCCAAGTCCTCCCCAGGAAGAAAGCATAGAGTTGACCAGGAGTGGGCCTCTCCTTTCAGCTTATCACCAAAGAGGGACCGACTCCCATGGGTCCTCAGTCTGGTCCTGTGAACACTGGGTTGAATAGCCACGGGTATAATCAATAATAAAAGAGCAGCCAAGGGGATGCTTTGAGACCCTCCAAGGCACTTGACACTCAGAAGGACCATTATTATTATGATGCTCACTGTACTTGGGCTTGCTGCCTGCTGCCCTAAACCAAGAGCCAGTGAGGCCCTGGCAGGAAACTCCTTCCAGAGGCTGAGTCCAGAACTAACGAAGAGCACTATGCCCAGGCAAAATGGATGGCTTCAGAATGCATCTTGGCAAGGGAGGTGATGAGACTCTGCGAGTCTCGCTCCTTGTGCCTCTGGTGTGGAGAATCTGTGTGCTGTGACCCACCCCCCACACTGGGTCAGCATAGAGCTTAGAGAGCCTGGCACAGATAGGCCTGAGGTAATGACAGAGAATGAGCAACAACAGTCTGAACAGCAGCTCCTGGTCACAAACAAACAGAAGTGACCTGGTACAAGCACTCCAACCTGCAGTGCTCACGGAGGACCAAGCCACCATGCGAGCTGCCCGCCAGTCCTACCTATGTCTGTGGGAGAGATGCCATTGCCCACAAAGATCTGGTCAACTTAGCTCCCAGGACAGGCTTCCCTACCACGTTGGAAAGAAGTCGGGCTATCCGGCTAATGGGTCCAGCTTCTCCTACTCTACACTTCCTTCCTCAGGGTGCTGACAACACCCCCAACACATACTATATCCTGGGAAGGGTCACCAGGTCATGCAAAGCCAGCAGGAAGAAGCTTTTTGTGGATAGAGAGACAAGATCAGCCAAGAATGGAAGGGCCCAAGTTCAGGCTAATACATCTATCTAAGAAGCACGCAAGAGAATTGGAGCCTAGAATACATTCCATCCTTTCTTCTTCCTCCTCCCCTAGCTTCTAGAAATGTCCAAATTAATCCTGGGAACACCGTAACATCACCACCACCCCCACCACCACCCCCCCCCCGGAAAAAAAAAAAACTACAGGCATACTGAGCTACAGTCACTCACCTCTTTTGGGAAAGCCAGAGCAGTCAGAGGCAGGTGCGGTTTACTCTGCTCTAGAGGAAAGAGCCCCACCCAGAGGAGGTATGTATGTGCACATGGTGGTGGGGGCAGGTGGGGAGGAGGAGAGTCATGTTCCTCAGGTAACCAGCGGAAATGATGAGATGTTTCTCTGAGCTGACAGCATCTCCTCCTCACCTTCACAGGATGGAAAGATGTTGGCAGCACTGGAATGTTATGTTACTCCATTCAGAGGGAAATTTAACCGTTCCAAAATCAATTTCAGGGTGTAGAGATGGCAGTCAGTAATGCGATAAAGTGGCTTAGAGATCAAGGGGCAGCGAGACAATAGACTGAGAGAGTCTGCAGTCAGCCAGCCTGCTGCAGACAAAACCAATCCTTCCTCATTTAAGGAAGAACATTCCATTGATGAGCAAAACGTATTCGCCATGGGCTCCCCCAGGCTCTGCCTCCTGTCTGGCTACAGAGCTGGTCCTGGAAGAGGAAGTGAAAGTAAGGCTCCAGGATGCTAGCTAGCACTTGTAGAGTCCACTTCTGGCTTAGCCAGCAAGGAACTCTGGGACCCAGAGCAGCTGCTCCAGTTCTCCCCCCGCCCCAAGCGCATTGCCTCCCACTAAAGTGGGGGAAGTTATGGAGGTTGTGGGGAGGGTTTTGGGAGATCTGGAAGGGAAAGCATGGTAGGTGGTACTTCATAGATGTTCCAGCATGTGGTGCCCCTCATCAGCTAAGGGCCAAGAACAGAGCATCCATGACCTTCACTAGTTAAGGACTGTGCACGGAGCATTCTCAGGCCTTATCTCCACTAGTTAAGAGTCACACACAGAGCACCCACTGGTTTCACCAGCTAAAGTTGCATGCACAGAGCCTCTGCCAGCTTCACTCGTTTCAGAGCGTGCACGGAAGGAATACCTGCCAGCTTTGCTGGCTGAAGGGTGTACAGGAAGCATTGTCCACACTGATTCCCTAAAGGGCTTGCACATGGGGCATGCCTACCTGCCCTGCTAGCTAAAAGACATGCATGAAGCCTCCACCAGCTTCTGCCACACCTTGCAAGATGGTGCAGGCCATGGGGAAACAGTTCTATACTTGGAGGGAAATGCTTGTGACCCATGAGAACTGAAGTCAGATTGTAGGTCCTCGGGGACCGTGTGGAGGAGAAGCATAGCTGCACAAGAAGGCTGGGAAAGCTCAGAGAAGAAAGTAGGTTTTGATCCTCAGTCCCTAAGCCGTAGAGAAGAAGCTAAGCTGGCCCAGAGTTAAACACCAAGTGTTGGCACATTATATCAATAGCTTAAGAGGTTTTTTTTTATTCCGACGAAGCTGGAAGTCAAGTGCATACACACAGACGTGTGTGTGCTAAAATATTAGTTAATATACACTAATTAATGCATTTGAGAGTTTATATATGTGTGTGCTTTAGTATACTATACTAAATATAGTATATACATGCAGGTGTGCTAATGTATACTATATATAGTAGGTATGCATGTATGCATGTTAAAAGTTCCCAACTGTGGTTCTGTTTGAACCACATCAAGATAATGTTGGCCACCGTGGTGAAGCTGGATGGCTTTAACCAAGTGTCTCCATCAGACAGTGAGGTAATAATAACACAGACTGACAATATGCATAAAAGGGATGTCTATACATTCAGTACTTCCCTTAGAAACAGACCTGATGGGCCAGAAATGGTGTCCCCAAAATAGAAGAATTGATTGCAATCTCCTTTCTCACTGTCTAAGGTTGCTCTATGATCTGAGCAAAGCCTGCTTAAGCTTAGAGGGAACGCAAGCTGTGTGTACAGTGTCAAACAGTAAGGTCAGCCTCCACCCAACGCCCACAGATCCCAGCTGGTATTTGTAGACCCAAAAGTAAATCCCAAGAGTGGGTCTATCTCCAGACATTATCAAACAGAAGTGTGTGCTATGATATCCTTTCTATATCTTGTACACAGAACCTACAGGCTCAAGCAATTAATTTCCCAATTGGATCCCTTGGAGAATCACAGGAACGGCTACGGATGGTAAAAACTAGCAAGGATGTTTTTGAGGCTGCATCTGTTAATCTTCCCACAGAAAGGATGAAAATAAAAATCCACTTCCCTTACAACCTTTGGGCCAATAAACAAGAAGGAATATGGAAATTCATAAATTAGCATGCAAAGAAAAAAGGTTGAGTTTTGTTGTTGTTGTTGTTGTTGTTGTTGTTGTTGTTTTAAACTTGTGAGGATTTATACTGTCTGGTCCAAAGGGAATACTTTTCCCCAAGTTTCATTTTGAAGCTGCCTTGACTATCTGGCACGTGGCCCAGACTGCCTTCAAATGTTCTCGAAATTTCCCAGCACTGCAGACCCTGTTCGGAAGTTGGACGCTTTGTTAAAGAGACATTATCTGAGATGCCTCCTATATCCAATGACAGGAATGACATTTTAGTGGCTAGAAAGCCACAGATGAACATGACATTACATGACTGAAAGCTGTGTGTCAAAGACTGGGTGGGGAAAAGGAACCGTCCCCCAAATAAAATTAAGTGTGACCCAGGGAAAATGGAACATGCAGTGCTGGACCAGATTCTGGAAGAGAAAAAGGACAGATTAAGCATGGGGGGAAAGGGGGAAGGTAGCAGGGAGCTAAGCACGTCCAAATAAAGTCTGCTGATTCATTTCATAGTCTCTGGTGCCTGTTTCCTTCTTTGTTTTGACAAATGCACTGCAGGTCAGATGTGAACCCTGGGGGAAGTGGGGTGACTGGCGAGCAGGAGTCTGTGTCTGTCTGTAACTAAACCATGATCATGTAAGGGGAAACTGGAGAAAGCTGGGTGATTGGGATGCGGGAGCCCCAGGCGATTAGCCTATATTTTTCTAAGACCAAAATCATTCCAAGACTACGAGTTCACTGAAAAGCTGTAACCATGGAAAAGAAACTCTGTGACAGTCTTCAGTTTTTAAAAAAAAAATCTTGTCATTTGTGGAAAAGATGAACCACAAATGATTCTGGTCACGCCACAATAAAGCAAAGCACTGCAGAACGAGAAACAAGAACCTGCGCTGTTCTGTGCTCCTCATACCAAGAGACGGATCGGTCAGTAATGTACTTCTTGCAAACAGAAAGACCCGAGTTCAACAGCAGAACCCATGTTAAAACAAAAAAACAAAAAACTGGGTGTTACTGGGCATGGGGACTCCTGCCTTTAATCCCAGCATTTGGCAGGTGGATCTCTATGAGTTCAAGGCCAAACCAGTCTATGTAGAAAGTTCTAAGCCAGCCAAGGCCACATAGTGAGACACTATCTTTAAAATTTAATAATAATAATGATGATGATGATGATGATAGTGATAATGATAATAGCAGCAACCCAAAAATAAAAAACTGACAGAAAAGAGCATCTTATAATACATGACATCATTAAGCCAAACATAAGGCCAAAAAAGAGGTTATCACTGAAGTTCTGCTAGAAAGACATACCCAGTGCTGCCTGCTGTGGAAAAATGGTATTATCCTATCAAAAGGAGAAGCCTGTTGGACCATGAACAACGTGAAGAGGAAATCAAGCCCTACACTGCTTAACACCATCCTCATTTGTGCATGCTCTTCTGGAGACTCAGCTCCAGAGACATTTTATACAAGGAGGTAAGACAAGACTATATGCCGTGGACGCAGACCTTCCTGAAAATCACGTTAACTCTTCTCCAAGTAACCCTCCACTGAGGCTGGCAGGCAGCTCCATCAGTCATGGCTCCCGAAACTCTCCTCTCCCTAGTTCACATAAGAGTACAGAAGGCTTCTAGGATGCCAAGAAGTAGACAAGAGGTAAGCATCCCCCATCTCCCACAGACTGTACAGACAACCTGTCACTCATTCAGAAGGTCCTCAGCCATCAGATCTGGGGAAGGAATCGTAGCTGAGCTGAGAGGCTGAGAGCTAGGAATCACCTTTCTTGAATATACTTTAAAGACCCCCCCCCCATCTATGAGAAATGGGCACCTTTGACAGAAGTGGAGACTGCTCCCCAGTATGAACCCGCTTAGGAGATAAAGATTTGGAATGCAAAAACCAAGGTGGGTATCTTAGCGAAGGTTACTATTACTATGATGAAACATCATGAGCAAAAGCAACCATGGAGAGAAAAAGGTTTATTTCACTCACAGCTCCATGTAACAAACAGTTCATCATCAAAACAGTGAGATAGGGAACTCAAACATGGCAGGATCCTGGAGGCAGGAGCTGATGCAGAGGCAATGGAGGCAGGAGCTGATGCAGAGGCCATGGGGGGCGCTGCTTACTGGTTTGCTACTTATGGCTTGCTCAGCCTCCTTTCCTATAGAACCCAAGACCACCAGCCCAGGGATGTCACCACCCACAGTAGGCTGGCCCTCCCCCATCAATCACTAAGAAAGTGCTCTACAGACTTACCTGCAGCCTAACCTTATGGAAGTTTTCTTAAGTGAGGTTCTCTCCTCTCAGATGATTTTAGCTGTGTCAAGTTGACATAAAACTATCCAGCATGGTGGATGATCACAGTCAACATTTCCCATGGGCAGAGCAAAGCAACTTCTAGGACATAGAGCCATAAAGAAGCTGTATATCACTTAGGAGACCTAGCCAACATAAAATTAATTTAAAAATAATAATATAAGTAATAGCAGTATTAGCTTATTTAACATGATCTCTACAGTCAGGTATCCCCCAGAGAGCTGACTCAGTCGTGTAGGAAAATCCAGACTTCTTTGGTCTCCTCATTCACCTTCAAGAAGTCTCTCATGGTAAGAAAAAAAAAATGGTTGCAGCAGTGCCAACCATCACGCCCTACATAACAGTAGTCCAAGTAAGAAATAATTTTTCCTCAGTATCTTCCCTCTTTCTAGTAAGGGAAAACTTCCTAGAAGTCTGTATTCTCATAGATCTTATTGGCTAGAACAGGATCACATGACAAACAGAAGTCCAACCACAGCAAAATAGAATAGAATTGCCAGGGATGGCTCACAGAGGTGTTGCTTCTGTCCTGGGAGGGCTTCCCCCTGAAAGCCCAGATTCTGCTAGCAAGGAACAAGGAACAATCAGCTCCCTACTGGGGTCTGGCTAGCTCTGCCTGAGTGAACACAGGAGCATTGACGTTTGTACGTCCGTCATAAGCCAAACACAATTTAACTGCTCCGTATGCAATGTTGTCAGTGTAGAATAGCTGATCCTTCATGAGAGAGAAATGAGGGATGCTCATGGGAGAACAGAGGGAGGGCAGCACACCGGACGCCATTAGCACATAGAACAAAGAACCAGGAGCTGAGGGCCAGTCCTCACCCCACCCCCACCCCCCTCTGCCATCTTTGCTCTCCAGAATGTGCCTCCAGGCAGATACCAGGCTCCTGAAGCAATCCTGGGTCTGTTACTCAGCCCACCCCCAACCCCAGTGAGCCTGTCAGGAGGCACAGGACAGTTCAGAGGGGGCCCATTTTGACAGCTCCCTGTGGCTCCTCGCCCATAGGAGGCAACTGGAGTGGGGTCCTGCCATGCAGTCTTCTCTTAGTGATCCAGAAAGCAAATCTCTGGCAAGCCAAGCAGAGAAGTTTGATTCTTTCTAAAAGAGTTTGCCCTCTCCCTCAAGGCACAATTCAGGGTCCCTAGACCACCCTCCATTTTCACAGCACTTTGCGAGGCCACTTCACGAGTTGCCCTGACTCCCACCTCTGCACATGCTCACCTTTATTGAAGCAAGAAATGTGTTTTCGGGCCTGGAGAGATGGCTCAGTGGTTAAGAGCACTGTCTGCTCTTCAAAAGGTCCTGAGTTCAATTCGTGACAACCGAATGGTGGCTCCCATCTATACTGGGATCTGATGACCTCTTTTGGTGTGCAGGTGTACATGCAGATAGAGCACTCATACATAAAATAGATTAAAAAAATCTTTTTAAAAAATGTGTTTTGGTCTTACCTTTCTATTTTATCCTCAGGTGTGAAAGATTAATGTGATGACCCAGTAATACTAACAAGCAGTAAGCGGCACGCCCCTAATTATTGCTTTAATGTCTATCTGCACATTCCCTGAAGGTCAAGTGGGACCCTCGTCTCTTTGGGGGACCGTTCAGAGGAGAAGCCCCTTATGATCCCTTCAGACCCTAACAGCTGAAGAGTTTACACATGCAAACTGTTCTCTATGAACCCCTGCTGCTTGCAGCTGAGAGCTGTGGCAGCACAATTGTGCTGAGCAGAAAGCGGTGAAAAAATGGCCATCCGAACATGATGCACAGAGTTTAAGATGGCGGGCGGAGTGGGGGAGGGGGGTGGAGAAAGGGCAACCAGAAACATGAGGCAGGGGGAGGGAGCCAGGCTGGAAGACAAGGGTAAAGAACCAGGATGGGAAGGGAGCTCGTGGCTGAAGAAAAGGGAAAATGGAACAAAATCCAGGAAGCTAAGACGTCATGCCAACCAAGAAGAAGTGGGCACACATTCCGGGGAATATCCGGAGGGAAGCAGGAGGAATTCGGCATCCAAGATGAGTTCCAGGAAAGGGCTGTCACCAGAACAGCTCTAGGTTAGGAGGTCTTTTAGAAAAGAAGAAAGAATGTCTTAATGTATGTTTCCAAAGCGTGTTACGAAACTGCATGTGAAGAGGGATTTGTAGAACACTAAAAAAAAAAAAAAAAAAAAAAAAAAAACTGGTTATTTGTGCCGAGGTCCCTCTAGCTATGACACTATTGATTAGAGCGTTTAACAGACAATTACAAACCTGGTCACCTTCATTAAAATAAACAGACAAATGCCTGCACAATAGTGCCGAGTCCTAGAGTACACTGAGAAGGACAGCAACTGGTGAATCCTGGAGGCCAGGGACACCGCAGATTCACACACAGGGGTATGCAGGTGGCAACAGACAAGCCTCACTTGGGAGGCTGGGTTCTCCTGAGGCAATGGCAGAGGACACCAACAAAAGCTGAGTGAGAGAGTAAAGATTTTCTGCCAGATCTTTCCATCTCTACATGGTGTTTCATTCAAACTCACCTGTAGGGTTTACTCCATGCTCATTGGGCCTTCGTGTGTCCCACAGACTAGCCAGCAAGTAAGAGTCATGTCCTGCATCGTAGACCTGTGTTATCTGTAGTTCAATAGTCACCTAGACACGGGAAGTTAAGCCAAATCTCAATATTTCAGGGTTGATTATTGCCAACTTGACACAAAGTGGGGTGGCCCGGGAAGAGAAAACCTGTAATGAGAAACTGCCTCCATCAGATTGGCCTGTGGGCTTGTTAGCGGGGCACTTGCTTGACTAATGAGTGGTATGAGAAATCACAGCCCAATGTGGGTGGTGCCATTCCTGCTAAAGGTAGGCCTGGGATGTATTAGAAAGCAGGGTGGGCAACCTAGGGAAGCAAGCCAGTAATCAGCACTCCTCCACGGCTTCTGCTTCGGTTCCTGCCTCTCGTTTCCTGCCCTTGCCTCCCTTCATGATGGACTGTGATGTGGAAGCATAAGTCAAATAAACCCTTTCCTCCCCTGGTTGGGTTCAGTAGGTGTTTTATCAAAGTAATTGGCCAGCAAACTAGAACACCATCCTTGGCCAGAGCTCTTGAAAAAGATTATAGATACCAAAGACACAGATAATTCATAAAGCAAAAATCATAAAAAAGAAGGATCCTATTTTTAGGATGCACAAATCCGCATGCACTCACTACACATACATGCACTACATACACACATACACACTCTATACTCATATACTACATGCACACACTACACACCACTACTATACAACACATACACTACACATACATGAACACACACACTCTACACACATATACTACACACATATTATACACATACTCACTATGCACACACTACACACACATACACTACACATACATGAACACATACTCTATACACATATACTACACACACATACACACTCTACCTACGCATATACTCTATATACACACACTATGCACACATACACTACACACAAATTCCATACACATTACACACACACACACACACACACACACACACACACACACTCCATTTGAATTCCAAAGCTCTTCCAGATTAAAGAATAATGTGAAATTAAGAAAAATGTCACCCACCACTCCAAACGTGACTCCAAGCAGTCTGCACCTACCCAGGTGTCCTACCTTTGATGTCAATTATCCCCTTGTATACACCAGTAGCCTAAACTCAGACTCCTTGCTGACACACTGTCCACAGCCGCACCTCGGCTGAGGCTCCTTCGTGACAGTGGCATATTGATTCACTCTATTCTCATGCCCCTCGGCCAAAATTCTGCTCCCCAAATATGGGGGCCCACCTTTCTGCTATCAGGGCTTGTCCTCATGAGGCTAGATTCAAGAAAAGGGACCCAAGGCAACACAAGGACACAGCCCCTCCAGTGGCTGAAGCGTATCTCTCTAGAGATGCGCCATTGGGAGGATACCCACCCCAATGTCTGCAGCAGCCACATCTGTATTAAAAAGCAAGTAACAATTTTTCTTGGTTGTGAATGGAAGTTGAGTCCATCATGGCTTCTTCAATTCATGGAAAGGTGTGGCCCCATTGGTTAACGGCCAGAGACAATATGTTGTCGCGTTGGGCAATTACAATATTTGTGTTATGAGCATGGCCACTCACTGCAAGAAGGATGATTTTTCCGAGGCATGGCTCCAAAGTTATCAGATTTAGGACTCCTTTTAATTTTTAGCTAAAGCTCAACAAACGTCTTCTCATTTGAAAGCTGCCTCCTTGCAAGGCTTTGGATCCAAGGGAGCTAGTTCCCTCCACTCACAGCCACCCTTAAGCCCTCTACTGGACCCGGGTTAGAAGGCATTTATAAGTCCCAGGACATCCAGGTCACACATCGACTTTGGAATCATAAGCAGAAAATACTCAAGGCCTCACCCAACTGCAGTTTGACAGCTATTTGGCTGTTCACCAAGACCAACAGTATCACTATAACAACTCAGGTTTGTTAGAACAAAGGCTAATGATGCCAGTCACATTGAAACCTAACATGGTTTATAAATGCTGAAAGCCACAAATGAGTCTTTAAAATTCACCCACACCAGCACATGCGCTCAGCCCTCCGAAAGCCCCTGGGTTCAGAGGCTGGCTTTGGTACTCCACGGGTCAGGAGCCATGTACCAGAAGTCAAAGTGTATCCTGACTCCAGAGCCCTCTGATAAAAGCCCTGAGCCCAGGAGATTGGTTAGCAGGAAACCTCCCGACCTCAAATAATGATGTCAACTGCCGTGGTTTCTTGGCAGTTCCATATTCATCCCTCTGGATGGGGACACAGACGTTGGTTCTCTTTAAAACCTTCCCTGCACACCAGACTAGCTTATTGCTATCCTTTCTTTGAGTCCAAGAGTTGCAGAAAATCCACGTATATAAAAACCAACCCTCTAATGGACTGACCAAATGGCCCCATAAATAATGACGACCACCTATTGTCTGGTGAGTGGGAACACATCCCCTTAATAGTATCTCCTTTGACTTTTGTTACAAAAGAGAAACCTGCTTTGAAGCTGAATGACCTGATGCTGCTACCTCCCCCCTGTCTCACACAAACACACACACACACACACACACACACACACACACACACACACACACACTCTTAGGATACATGTGACCTCAGTCTCAACTCAAAAGGAATAGCAAAGAAATACATGGTGCTGTGGAGCTTTTCTACTGAAAAGGAAGGAACAAAGAATTTTTGGAGATCTATAGATTGAGTAGCAAAAGGAAAAAAAACCATCATGGAGACTTCAGGGTCTTCAAAGAACAGATATGCTTATGTATTATCATTATTATTATTACTATTATTATTCCTTTTGGGGGTTGGTGGGTTGGTTGGTTGGTTCAAAGCAGGGTCTCATTAGGTAGCTCTGGCTGTCCTGGAACAAATCATTATGTAGACCAGGATGGCCCTGAACTCACAGATATCCACCTGCCTCCACCTCCCAAGTACAGGAATTAAAAGTGTGCACCACTAGACTCAGATTTTTGTCATTTTTAAAATTTTATTTATTTACTAGTTTTCATGTGTATGGGTGCTTACCTGTATGTATGTATGTATGTATGTATGTATGTATGTATGTATGTATGGTGCTGCATGCATGCAGTTCCCACAGACGCCAGTAGAGGGTGTTGGATCCCTTGGAGCTGAAGTCAAAGATGGTTGAAATCCATCATCAGTGCTAGAATCCAAACTTGAGCCCTCTGCCAGAGCAGCCAGTGCTCTTAAGCTCAGAGCCATCTCTCCAGCACCCACCTCCTTTTGTCTTTTGATAAAGAAAATGACATCAATGTAACTATAAAAATACCTAGACAGTTCTCTCTGACAAATACTTGTTCTAAAAATTGAAACAGGAGCTAATCAAACTTAGCTATGTCTTTCTACATACTCAACTTAAGCTTCGGCATAAACTCTATATTCAAGAAGCCTTTATGAGGAAGATGAGGGCTCCAGTGAAGGAAAGGGGATGGAAATGTACCTTCCTAATTTTTTTGAGAGCATCCTAGCTTGAGTTCAATTCCTGAAGAGAAGGGTTTTACTCTACTTCCTGTGTTTGTCATCAGAAGCCTGGCCATGTTTTAACCTCAATTTTCTTCCAACCTTTATTTCATTACAAATAAAGGTGCTAATGCAGAACTGTATGTAATGAAGGTCTTCATAACACCAAGAGAGAAAATTAAAACAATTATGAAAGTAGTTCCTCATGGTGGTCAATGACATACAGCTCCAATTTAACTGCTGTCTTATTAAGAGGTGGCATTTATAACTTACCCTTTATTCTCATTTTGTTGTACCAGAAAAAAATCTTAGAGTTTATGGAGTAGAGTAGCTTAAAAAGAAACTTCTGCCTGGATTCTCGCTTTCCTTTTGGGTGATGGTGAGGAGAGCTACCCAACTCCCATGAAGAGTTCTCTGTCAAAGGTATGAACCGAGAGGTCACTGCTGTCCTTCTTGTCACCTTTCATGGCTTCTTGGGCATATCTCCTCACAGAGATTCTGGGTAGCTTTCCAATTCCAAAGAAAACACATGGCTCAGAAGCCTTCATCCACCTCGTGAGACCCTGAGGTTCATTAGCCAGCTGCAGATTCAGAATGATGAGTGGCCCTTGGCCCTGCCATTGGATCATTTTGACTCAACAAAATTTGGGCCACTATAGCGGCATCGATGGTACAATAGGTTGTCAAAAGACATAGAGATGCTTCCAACTGAAAGATGTGTAGCTAAAAGTACCAGTGAGAACCAATAAGAGTAGGCAGAAAGCAAGAGGCAAGCCACCACAGGGTAAGGCTCCCCAATAAGAGCATCTGTGTTGCTGGTGTCTGAGTCTGGAGGGAAACCTGGACAGGGCCGAATGGGTTGGTAGGAAAGTTCTTTGCCCGCCTCTGTCATCCTGGCATGATGACATTCAAAACCCACTGGGTGGACACAGGCAGGTCACTCAGTCAGTCAGTGCTTGTTGCATACGCATGAGGACCAGAGCTCCATCCCCAGCACCCACATAAAAGCCAGAAATAGCCTGCACTCCCAGGACTGGGGAGGTGGAGACAGGCAGATCCTTAGAGCTCATTGGTCGGCCAGCATAGCCAAACTTATGAGCTCCAGGTTCAGTGAGAGACCTTGTTTCCAAAACTCAAGTATAGAGAGACTTAGGCAGATTCTCCACACAAACCTTGGGCTGTTACACACACACACATACACACACACAAAGGTACACACCCACTCACCCACACAAATACACACATACACCACATGCACACAATAAATAAATAAACCCTGGTACTGTCAAGGCTATGCCTCTCTTTGTAGCTGCTACAGTGTGCCAGGGGCTGTGACCCCACCAGGAAGGCATCGGTGGGGTCTGAGCCTATTCATTGATTCCTAGAGGATCCCAGGAACAAGAGGGTGTCTGCTCTAGGAAGCACTGCCTTGGGAGCCTCCCCAGGTTTTCCTGGTGTGTTCCCAGGGTAACACTGAAAGGAACAGTTCTCTATAGGACTGAGAGGGGGAAGCCTTGGCCCAGATCTGACTGTCAGTCAGAGTCCACAGCCAACACAAATGGGCACTTTAGAAAGCATAGCTCATGTTGCCAGTTGGGCAGTTAAATGCTAGCTCCTGAGATCGTTCTAGATGCCTAGTGGGCATCAATGAAAAAAAAACACACATACAAATGACAAATGGCTCCCTCCCCATGAAGCTCATAGTCTGATCTGTAGATCGGTCACTTGGTAAAGGTTTATTGTTGGTGAGTTAGTTGGTTGCTCAGAATCCAATGGTAATATTCACCGTACAAAGTTTCTGTGATGTAGACACTCATGAGGATTGACAGTGGGAAAGTATATGGCTACCAGGACCAAAAGTATGAATGACATTTATAATCTATGTCCCCGCAAGGCCATTCCTGTTCTTCGCTTTTGAAGATTATTCCTAAAAGGCTGAGGGTTCGGCTCAATGAACACTTGTCTAGCATGTACGAGTCCAGGGGTTTGATCCTCAGTATTGAAAAAAAAAAGATACTATGGGAAAAGTTTCCCACAAAAATATGTCCACCATGATATTATTTCTATTATAAAAACATTGAAAATAATTTGTATCTAGTAAGGAGTAAGAAAAAGAAGTGCCGCACACACTACGGTAACTCAACCCCATGCAATACTTGTAGAGTCTTTTAAATTATTTATGATATTAAATAAAATAGCAGGATAGGGAATTATATATACATAGAGTTATAATAGGAAAATTATTTGGGGAAAGATTTGGAAAGTACCACCAAAATGTTAACATTAGCTAGCACCGTGGGGACCTACAAGTAATCTTTCTATTCTCTCTTACTTTTCTATAGCTTTAAGGTTTTTTTTTCTATAGTGAGCAAATATGTTTTTAAATGGGAAAAATAGCAAAGCAGAAAGAGCAAACATAACCTATGGCAAGAGAGAAGGAGGAAGGAAGAAAGACAGGGAGAGTGGGGGTAAATGCTCATGGCCTGCAGATGCTGAGGTCATCACAGAAGTCTGAGCATGCCCACACACTCCCAGGATGGTGTAATAGGAGGCAGCTTAGGGACTTCCTCTCTTCCCTTTGTTTAAGTACCACAAAGACCAAGTCTCAAGAAGCTCCTGCTAGGACTAACATTCCCCTGCAGAGAAACATTTCAGCATTAACCAAGAGAATCTTGTAAACGTTCTCTATTCTTTCAGGCCTAAAGGCTTGGAACATAATGGAGGTGAGTTTTTATGTGTTTTCTTTTTCATCCTCTCGATTCAGACTCAGTCTCGTCTCTTCTCACCACTCAGCTTCCTCCCAAGGCCTGACCCCTGGCTCCAACTCCACCTACCTGTATCTGGCCCACCTTACAGAGTTAACCACCTCACCCCTGCAGGGCCTTCTACTTGACAGGCCTTTTCAGTGATGACACACCACAGAGAGCATTTCCTTATGTGTTTGTGTGATTGAAGTCTGTCTGACCTGAGAGAGAAATGGAGTAGAGGAGATAAATGGATGCAAGGGAGAAAGCCAATGGTGCTTTTCTCTCTCTCTTTCTTCTCTTCTTTTCCCTTTCCAAGTACCATGGTTTCTTTTCCTGTTACTATAATCAGATACTCTGGCAAAACAACAACACTGACTCACACCTGAAGGTACAGTCTATCATGTCAGGGAAATCAAGGCAGAAGGAGCATCAAGCTGGTTGCATCCCATTCACAATCAGCAAGCAGAGACTGATGAGTGCTTGCTGGTGTACAACAGCTCCTTCTCTCCAGTTACACAGTCCAGGACCCCAGCCTAGGGAATGGTGCTGCCCACAGTGGGTGGGCCTTCCCCATGTCTATAAGTCAAAGTAATAACCTCCAGGGAGGCCCAGCTCCCACTCCGTCCAGTTGACGATTGACACTCACCACCATTCTGAACTTCACATCTTCATTGCTGGCTGCATGTTAATACTGAACACATGAGCACACACTGAACAAACACATGAATGACACTGAAGATGGAATAAACAAAGACGTTGTAGGGTCATGCTGCTGTCCGTAACTCAGGACCAAATGAAACATCCTTCCAGGATCTTTTACCCACGGCCACAGAGAACAGCCCTGTGAAATAAACTCAACGAGTGCTGTTTTTTTCAACCCTCACAGATTCCTATTAACAAGATTTTTAATCAACTCTTTGGTGTTTAAACCCAGTGAACACCTTGAATCCCACCTAACCAGGGAAGGTGGACACTCTTCCTGGGAGGAAGAGAAAATAGTCAGTCCTGCGATGTTCGCTTTACAAACTGGAGCACAACACACCTCATGACCCCTGCGGTTTTGCTGATCTGCTTCCCATTCGTTAAACCCTTAGCATACCCACTAGAGAAAGGCTAGAGTCTCTTTTGTTTCTAGACAACATCTTTGTCATTGGAGACACTTTGAACAGATGAGTCTTCTTATGATCCATCTCTTTCATTTTACTTAATTATTTATTCATTTATTCGCTTTTGTGTTACTGGGAATTTAACCCATGATATCATACATGCTAGGTAAATACTCTACCACTGAGATAGATAGATAGATAGATAGATAGATAGATAGATAGATAGATAGATACATACATACATACATACATATATACATACATACATACATACATACATAAATCTCCCCAGCCCCTGTGATCTAAATTTTTGAAACTTCTTGATGGCCAGTGAATATATTTATAAACAGTGTGGTGTCAATGGTTGCTTCGAATGAAATTCTAGGGAAAACACTCAATTACATTCTCCAAAGGTACTCAAAGCTCTAAGTATATATAATTTATCACCATTTTCACATTACTATCGATTATCTGGTTCCACATAAAAGGAAGTCACATTTCCATTAGGATGTATTTAAATAAAAAGCTTTTCAAACACTTTTTTAAAACAGCACATATATTTCAGTAGTTTTTTTAAAAAAAATATATGTCTGAATCAAAGTCCTGTTCTCAGGCCTTTAGGCCAGGGACAGGAAGCCTGGGTGGCCAAGAGATAGCACCTGGACAGTGTGGGGACAAACATCTGCATACATAGTAACTGTTTTCTTCCCAGAGCCTGTGTGCAGGCTGCCTTCCCAGCATGGGTCCCACACTTAACTACCAACATCTCTGGAAAAGGTCCATGGGTTCCTTTAAGGACAAGGAGAATGAGGCTTAGGGTAGGTGCCCATCTAAGACCACTGCCGCTCTCAAGCCCAGGATACATCTGTACCACACAGTAAGGCTAAAGGGTCTCCAAGCCCCATGTGTCACATCACCAGGGTTAAGAACAAACCATCTCCCTTTCACAGGACTGGCATATTTTACCCTCTGCCCTCCAAGAAGCTGCCAAGTCCACAGTCATATTTCAGAAGGAAGCATGCTCTCTTTCTCCCCACTACCAAGACCCCAAATGTCACACACACACACACACACACACACACACACACACACACACACACACATGTTCACAACAGAGCCAACATGACAACTTCTGATACCCCCATCGACTCACACAGTTCCCTGTGCTAATCTGTCCCAGAGGGGGCTGTGGCTCTCTGCCATCTTCCTCCAACATCTGGGGCTCATCTCGTCTCTGCTAATGACTCAGTGGGCTGCAAAAAGGCATGCTGAGTGCAGATGTGCTAGTCCCAAGCCTCAGCTGGGTGCAGAGTTGTTGAACCTGAACAAGTGTGATTGTAGCGTTGGCTAGGTAAGAAGCTCTGGGTACCTGAAAAGGACCCAACTTGGTCCCCTAAGCAAGGGGCAGTAGGGACAGCTAAGCTCATGGGTGGGCTTTAGAAGTCTCTATTCCCATATCTGAGCCTACACATAAGGTGATGAAAGTGGTTAGGAACCCACAGTCTTAGAGACCTGCTTTGGGGAAGTAGCAAATCCAATCATACAAGAACCCTAGAGCTGGCAAAAGGTACCACCAGCAGGGAAGGGCTTTGATATCACAGTCTCCTCCTACTCTGAAGGGAGACCCTCCCTTTTCCCAACTCCCAGGCTTTGCCAGGCTTCTCCAGCTCCCTGGCCAAGTTCCTACCCATAGGCACAAAACTTTGTAACTATCCTTAGCACTTGTAAGATACATAGCACTCTCCGTAGATGGCTTTGCTGATGCTGCCTCTGTCTTCCCCACTTGGGTCTCCTGCAACCCTTACTGCTTCCCACACATTGCCTCTCACCTTGCTGAGCTGAGATGTTCAACCTGTGTGTACTCTCTCCTCCAGACCTCCTTACAAACCCACAGCAAACCGGGCACGGTGGTGCATGTCTGAAATCCCAGAACTCAGAGAGACAGAGACAGGCAGATCTCTGTGAGTTCGAGGCCAGCCTGGTCTATGAAGCATGTCCAGGACGGCCAAAGCTGTCTGACTGAGACTGACAGAGAAACCCTATCTCAACAAACAAACAAACACCCACAGCAAGTCTTGTCCTCCTCCTCTGGCCCCATCCGTGTCTAACTGCTGATGGTACACAGCCACTGCCATGAAGACGATGTGACCAAATGAACATGTCATTCAAAACCAAGCTGGAGAATAAGTCCTGAAATGTGGGGAAGGGACAGAATCCTGGTCCATGAGAGGCTGTAGGCCGCCATGTCTGTCTCTCCAGCCATCAACTCCACTATGGAAGCTTAGAGAAGAAACAGAACTTTCCTGAACCTCAATTTCCTCCTCTGCAACATAGGGATCTTCCCCTACCCCCTTATCTTGAGGTGAGGTGAGGAAGAGGTGAAGGAAGAAGGAGAGGCAGGGAGAAGGAGAAAGTAGAAGTGGAGGGAAGGAAGGGAAGGAGGAAGAGAGAAGAGGAAGCAGATGGTTAAGGAGAGGGAGGAAGATGAGGAAGAAGGAAGAGACAGGAGGAAGAGACGAGAAGGATGAGGAGAAGATGGGCAGGGGCAAGGAGCATGCCACCCATCTCGGGTCATGGAGGACATCTTAGCTTAGAAGACAGGTTTGAGAATTTAAGGGTAACAACTGGGTCACAGAGATGCTTTTTCTCTATAACAGCCTGAAAACGCAGAAGTAGAAATGCATGAAATGCACCTAGACCTGAGCAGCTAGCCCTCGCCCCTTCCTGTTAAAGAACATAGGCAGAAAGAGGCAGGGGTCACCCCCAACCCACTTCAATCCAGGGCTCCCAGGTGGCCTCTTCTGAACCAGGAAGTGTCACCTAGGCTTCTGGCCAGAACTGAAAACACACAAGCCAACATAACATGAAAGGAAATGGCTGTATGGGCCAATCCCATTTTCTGCCTGGGAGGAAGTCTTGTCATTTGAGCTCCTTTCCAAGTGAAGTGACCCTGCTGTAGACATTTTTTCCTGCTTGAAAAGTAACTTCTCACCGAGCGTGGTGGCACACGCCTTTAATCCCAGCACTTGGGAGGCAGAAGCAAGCGGATTGCTGTGAGTTTGAGGCCATCCTGGTCTACAAAGCAAGTCTAGGACAGCCAAGGCTACACAGAGAAACCCTATCTTGGAAAAAAAGAAAGAAAGAAAGAAAGAAAGAAAGAAAGAAAGAAAGAAAGAAAGAAAGAAACGGCAACTTCTCTACAATAGAGATGTTACTTGGGAACTCAGGGTACACAGAACTGATGAGGAACTCTGGTCGAAGTTGGGTTTGTCTGACTGATCTGCTCACAAGGGCCTCTTACGTGCTGAGCAACACTAAAGACCAGGCTTTGGAGAGCACCAGAGCAGGTCGGGAGTTGGAAGGCCATCAGGACAGAGCTGGGGGGGTGGGCCAAGAGCCTGAGGACACTCATGGAAAAAGACTTCAGCCCAGTTGAAGGGGATCCCAGAGAGCCTGAGGATTGGGAGACCGCTGCCCTGGCAACCAAAGGCCAAGTTAAACAGGAAAAGCAGAGGAGAAGCCTTACAGCACTGCCTGAGGCAGCACCTGACAGGGGAATGGGAGACAGGGGAAGCTGGAGAGGTAGGAAGAAGAGAAGTAGCCAGGGAGGCTTCCGATCTCCTCCTTCAGTCTGGTGCTATTCTAGGAAATCCAGGCACAGCTGACGTACACATGGCAGGGAATGATGTGGCTGCCCTTGTCCTCTAGCTATGCTGTGGGAGGGCCTGTATGAGTGGCAGAGAGATGCAAGAAACCAGAAAGAGATAAGCACGCTCAGAGGACCCTCAGCTTTGCACTTGCCAGAACAATCCAGAGCTACTTACCTAGCCAAAGCTACAGGGTATGGTCAGAGAACTTGGAACTGCTGCTGTCATGTCCTCACCTACCCTGTTAGTTGGCTCTGAGGACGCAATATTTGTATCTCTGAAAGCTCATCTACTGAGGCCTTCATAGGCATGGTGATGATATCACAATGTAAGGCCTATGGGTGAAGGGGTTACATGAGATCCTGAGACTAAGTCCTCACAATGCAACTTGTGACCCTGTACAAGGATACTCAGAGGGTGCTAGCTGGCTCTTTCAATCTCCACTCTTTTCCTCCCCAGCCATGCCCTTCTCTCCCTCCCTACCCATGCCTTGACATATAAAGACACAGAAAGAAACCACAGTCTGAAAGCCTGGAAGTAGGCCCTCACCATGAACCTTGAACTTGGGCCTCCAGCCACCCGAAGTGTGCGAGATGCATGCCTGTTGTGTGTGAGCTGCCATCCTGTGGAACTGTTCTGGCTAAGGTGGGTGTGAGGAGTGGACTTTGGGCACGCTGAGGGTGGAGCCTCACAGACCGTAGGTGGTAGCCAAAGCTCCAGGATACCTAGCGCTACAGCCTGGAGACCATACAGAGCTCAGACCCAGTAGGAGCCCAGAGCAGGGAGGGAAAGGAGCCAGGAACTAGCATCTAGACATTCAACTCTGACAAAAGAGGGGCGCAGGGAAGGAGCCTACCAGCTGAGGGTGAACATAGAAAAGGAGGAAAACCAGAAGAGGCCAGGGGTGTGGGCGCTGAGAAGGGGGTCTGCCAATCAGGGAGCACCAGCATCAAACTCTCCCACATGGAACCCATCAATCTAGCCACAAGGAAATCAGGAGCAACCAAGGCAAAGAGCAGGGGCAAATCTCCAATACCCTAGAGGTTGAGGCTGTTGCCTGGGGCAGCAATGATTACTTAAAGGAACCAGGTGATCCTCTGGAGCAGTGGTTCTAAGACATGGGTGGTGACCCCCCTACAGGGGTCACATATCAGTTGTTTACATTACAAATCGTAACAGTAGCAACATTTCAGTTATGAGGTAGCAATGAAAATAATGTTGTGGCTGGGAGTCACCACAACCTGGGGAACTGTGTTAAAGCAGCGGGGAAGGTTGAGAACCACAGCTCTAGAGAGATGACCAGGTAACATCTATACCATCAGAGCATCTGGGAGAATCAGACCTGAGATGGTGATTGGATTGCTTAATTGTGCAGACCGGTTACCCTGCCCTAACTCTGCCTCTCTCAGTACCCTGGACCCAGGTTTGGGCATCACTAGACCCCTCTAATGTTCTTCCCCATGTGACCACACTGATTAAATCTTCTCCCTCTGCTTTTCACTATTGCTCGTCTGACTGTACTATTCAGACTGGTGGCCATGCCTAGCCTGTTGGGGCAGCTGGAGGCCAGGTGTTTGCACTAAGCCTCAGGTTCACCAATAAAACCCTGAGACTAGAAACCAAATGTGCTTTGGTTGAAGTCCCAAGACTACTGTTTCTCCCTTGCTTCCCAGGATCACTGAGAGGCAGGGACAAGCTGGGAGCAGCAGCCCAGCGCTCTGCAGGGTGCCAAGGACGGGTCACTGTGCATAGCAAGCTGGCAGGTCTTCTCTACGGGCCCTTTCCCATAGACACAAGGAAAAGGCATGCACACTGCTGATGCCATTGCAGACCAGAATCAGTGCTGGACATCATATGACTGTTCAGAGGTCATTCAAAGTCACTAGGACCTCTAAGCATCCTCTATTTCCCTATAACGACATCTTGGTGTCAATAACCTTGCAAAATCGCCTGCTCCCATCATATATCTGAAGCCATGTGTTTCCAACAGAAAGCCGTAAGAGCTAGTTTCTGTTCAGACAGCAAGATGCTGACCTGGATACCCAGTATGAGTCAGCTAACACATGAATGACACTGGATGTCCAGGGCCTATGAGTCAGCACAAAAATGACTGACACCAGATGCCCGGATGCTCGAAAGTAAAATGATGTAATCTGCCATATAGTCATGCCTGGCCGAGTGCCACTTTGTGTGACTCTGTGTAAACATGGCCTTGAGGTCAGTGGCCTGAGCCTTTGTCTCAGCGGCCTGCCCATATCTGTCTGTAGACTGGTGTGCCTACTTCCATGCAGCCTCTATGCATATGATGTGTACGTCCATCTGTGTGTGGCCTGTGTGTACTAGTATATGCCTGGATGCCTGCCAGTTGGCTGCCTGCTTCATAGCCTTCACCTAGAATAAATAAAATAAAGTTCTCTGACTTCAGCACCTGGAAATCTCTTCAAAAATCTCATTTTCCCATGACCCTCCCCCCTTTCAGGGACCTGAGAACCTACAGGGCACAGACACTTCCGGCTTCAGCTTCCTTTGGCCATGAAGGGGGATGCTCTAGGACAGGTTAGGCCCCTTCTAGAACAGCAATCTGCAGACTCCCAGAGCTACCTCTTTCGCTCAAGAGTCAGAGTTACCTGCTCTAGCTGCCTCCAAGGGCAGACAAAACTTGCAGTACATTGGGAGTTTTGTGGACGCTCCTCCCTGTCCGCCCTCAAGGATATTTTTCTAACCAACCCTACCTCAGGGATGGTATGCCCCACTTTACTTTAACCCCTCTGATGAGAACATCCAAAACTTTCCATTAGGCTGCAAACACAGTGGCAGAGAAGTCTCTTGCCCTGAAGAGACTAGAGTAAGCCTATCTGCTGTGTGTTGGGTAGCAAGAAGGGAAAGGCCAGGACAAGAAGAGACTCAGGAACATAGACCATTGCTTGGGTGGCACAGAGGGACCATGGCTTGAGGGAGGGGACTAGTGTCTACCAGGGTGGTCCCATGAAAGGATGAGGCCAAAGCAGCACAAAGCATAGCTATGCCCATTGTACCTCTGAGGAAAAAGTGGGCATGCAGCTTAAACTGCTACGGACTTCTAATATAAACCATACTTGGACTCAGGAAATGCATCTGAGAGAGCCAGCCCTCCTCTATCCTTAAGCCCTGACCCTGAGCTACGCTTCTCCATCTCGGTCCTGGGAACCAAGCCATCAGCGCAAACCTGTAGCTAAGCACCTTAGCACTGAAAACATTTGGTGTCTCCCCTGAGTTCACCTTTCAGCTTCAGCGAGGAGATTAAAGAACTGAGACCTAACAATTTAGGGGGTTTTCTGGCTTTAAAAGTAGAAAATACACGTGTAAGCTTGATTTTAAATGCTATAATCTTCTTATTTCTGGGCACTGACTGCACAGATAACCAAGGTATTTAGCCTCCACTGTTTTTTTGAGGGGGAGGGTGTTTCTTTATATTGCCAAAAAGATTAAATCCTAAAATGTGGACATACAGATTTTTTTTTACGAATTCAATTTTAAATATTCAAGCCTAAATTGATGCCTGCATATTGAACAAACAGGCATCAGTAGAGCGTGTTTAAAAAAAAAAAACCACCAGGTAACCCAATTATTATCGTCCAAATATAAATTTTTTTCATTTTAACTTCCCTACCCTAATACACACACCATGGTTCATAAATGTGTATATGTTACAAATATATCTCTATATACACATATACAATACATAGTAAATGAGGAGAGAGTGCTATAATATAGTGCCATTTACATATACTTAACACATCCACACACATCATTAAAAGTAGCAAATTAATTGCAACATCGTCAGGTGTGACTCACTCAAATTCAAAATTGTGGTCTTATTTTAGTCTTTACCACCTATTTGAACACAGACGTTTGCAGAGCCACACAAATAAAGCAATCCGTCTTTTATTACCCATCACCACAAATTCTTAATTCCTAATTCCCTCTTAAGCATCCCCGGTGACTTAGCCGTGACAGCAGTTTGTTTAAGATAGATATTTACTGCTGGGTCCTGTGGCCAGGCCTGCACGTCAGGAGGCAGAAAGGAAAGAATCATACTCCCTTAGATTATTTGTGAAGGGGAGTCAGGGGTGACAAATGATGCATGCTGGCATGCAGGGTGCTGGCCACGCTAGGGCTCCGGTTGCAGATGAATGGCAAAGCTAATATTTAGGTGCCCTGGCTCCGTGGCATTCAAGGCTGCTTAGTGTGGGAACGCTGCCTAGCTGCAGTGATGGGGTGGCATCTACCCAGCCGGTCAATATAGAAGCATGGCTCCCACTCTTTCTCACTAAGCACAAACGGTCATTATTGATCGGCGCAGGCTGGCCAGAGGAGAGAGAACCTCCTGGGAGTCACAGCCTAGCTCACTCAACCACAGCATGGGTCTTAAAAGATTTGATTTGACAGTTCCGAGTTGAGGCATTTTGCCAAAGCATATTTGGCTGTGTGTCTCATAACCTCCACAGTGGGCAGGGAAGAGGGGCTCCTGTTCCCTGTTTGGGGAAAGCCCAAATGCACCGGACAGCCCTACTTCCTGCTTTTAGGTCAACCAATCCTGAAGCTATCCCAGCTCGCTGCCCTCACCAGCAGTTCCCAAGTCATCTAGTGGCTTCCTGTGAGATCAAGACATAGCTCTAAACCGTCTTGAATATAAGCTAGAATTTACACCACAGCTAGCAGTGGGACTTGTTTGTTTTGTTGTTGTTGTTGTTGTTGTTGTTGTTGTTGTTGCTGCTGCTGCTGCTGTTGCTAGATATTCACAAATCTGCTTCCCTAGAAAATGCATTTGGGGAATAGTTTTTTTTGAACACAGAACACAATGCATGTTCTAAGGGAAGCAAGGTGAGGCAGGAATTCCTGACAAAGACACACAATTAAAGCTGTTACTGAGAGTTTGCAGTGTAGCTCAGTGGGAGCCAACTTGTCTGGGTATGCACGGGCCCTGAATTCAATCCCCAGCAATGAAAAAACAATAATAGCAATATCAGTATTGTTGTCACATATTACCAGAATTTTACTTCAGTCTCACAAAACTTTATCAGAGATAGAGTTTTCAAAGTCATATGAGAGGTTGAGGGGCTGGAGAGACACCTCCGTCACTAAAGTTCTCTCCATGCTTGCATAAGGACCTGAATTTAATCCCAAACCCTCAGCATGATGGCACTGGGGAAGATAGAGACAGGCGGGTCTCACTGGCCGGTCTCTGGGGCTCATTGCCCAGACACCCTTGCCTAATCAGCAAGCAACACACATGATAGCGCATGAGGAATGACAATTGAAATTGAACTCTGGCCATGGGCGCACACATACATACATGCACACACTCAAACCTGTGTGCACATGCACACAGACAAAAGCAAATACCAAGAATATTATAAGGCCAGGGCTTTTTTTTTATTATTATTATTATTGACATGTCGTCCCTTTCTGATAAGATGTTCTGTGCCCAGAGAAACAAAATCACCCTGATCCAGGCTTTCAGCCATATAAGCAACCTTATCAACAGGCTACCCTTTCCTGCCTGACTCTAACAACCTAGACTACTGAATTAAAGGTGGGTAATTTGGCAGGGTCAACGCTTTCTGTGTCTCTGGCACTCCTGCTCACCAGCCCTTTAGCAAAGGAGCACACCTGCTCCCCACCCCACCCCCCCACCCCCGCCTGTCCGCGCCTCCTATTCTTCATTACACAACAGATGACCTATCTGATAGGCACCTTCCCCCTCACAGGCTCCCCTTGCCAGCCTTCAGCGAGAATAAAGCCCGCAGCCCTTTTTATCTTCATCCTGCCGCGCGGCTCCCATCCACTGTTTTTTTCTAAAGATCGTTTGCCAGCACCGCTTGCTCAGTTGTACCCAGTGGAACCGGCAGCGTCTTCTGAACTGACAGTTCTGACTTTTTGCTGCGTGTGATTTTTCTAAAGCATGACAACCGCTCGCATGAAGACATGGTAAACCTTTTCAGAAAAGGGAAGCAGCCGCTGCAAGAGAGGCTGAAAGGAGTGGAAGTGGTTGCTGAGGGAGCCAGCAAGATGGGTCTCCTATGGATCAATTTAATTTTGCCCTACTCTTCAGATGGCAAGAGAAATTAAAATCACACAGTCCGTGAGTCTATGTATTTCATGGATACATATGTGCTGGCAAGGCTGTGGCATGTGTGCATGTGGACAACTCTGTGGAAGAGATGCCACGTCTGTAACCCAGAACCACAAGGCTCTGACTCTTCCACCTTTATGCACAAGGTGACCACCACAGATTTGGTATTCATTGGAAATGATGTGTCTAACTCTGAAGCTAAGGGAAGGTTTCCCATGAGTGAGGCCTGGTACTTGTTTCCTCCTCTAAAACAGAGCCTGATTATTGTTCCTTTTGCAGAGGGACAGAGATCCTATGAAGGTCTAGAATGCCACATTCAGTTCAGTAAGGCCCTTGAATCAACTAAGTGTGGCATTATTGCTGGCTATCTCGGAGGTGGTGCTCTTTGGCGAAAGAGCGGTGTGTGTGGCGCTGCTTTAGAGTCACCAGACCGTGGGCTTGGAATCAAGCCAAGCGGCAAACACACTCTTCTCAGCATCCCTGAAAAATATCCTTGAGTTAAGTGGACTTATTACAAGTGTGTTCTGGAAGACAGTGAAAGTCACTGATTAAGAGTGATCATGGGAGCTGGGCCTGTGACCTCCACATGGGTTTAGAAAGATACAGTTCAAGATCAGCCTTGGGTGTGTAGAGAGGCCCTGTCATAGAGAGTGGGATAGGAAGGGGGAAAAATCATAAGGTTTCTAATTCTTAATACCTTATAAAGCTCCTGGTTTTCCTTTGTCCATGGCTATAGGTTTAGCTTATAAATGGCTTTTCTGAATTTAAATAATACAAGTTACCACTTAGGGCCCAGTCATGATACCTCAAGCTTGTGTCTAGGCTGGAGTTAGCAGTTATAACATATATCTCAACATAAAATCCACAAAAAGTGCTTGTCCAGGAGTCGATATCTCCCACTTTCTGCTCAGGAAACCTAACGCTCTAGAGAATTCTTAAAAGGTTGCAGCAGGAGGATGGCAAACTTGAGGCCACCCTTGGCAGCTTAGTGAGACCCTGTCTGGGGAAAAACAAAAAAGAGGAAGGGGAGAAGGAGAAAGGGACGTAAGGAAGAGACAGGAAATGGAAAGTTGAACATAGAAGGTGTCCTGTTTCCTAGCTGGGCTCTGTGACACTGCAACCGGATCCGGTTAGTTTACAGCGGAGCCTTTGATTGGTTGTTGCAGCCCAGGTGCCCATGTGGCTTTTAGTCACAACACATTCTCTTTACACATCACTCTTTCTCCACTACAGACATGCATGTGTGTGTGTGTGTGTGTGTGTGTGTGTGTGTTCATGTGTGTTCCTATGTGATGCATGCATACAGATTATAAATACATATGTTTGTGAACACATGTACATACTGTGCATCTGTAGGCCCTCCTTGTGCCTTCTCTTGCTCCTCTCTGTCATCCTGCTCCTTCCTCTCACAGAAAGGACTCCCTGGATTAAGCTGTTAAGCTCAGACTCACTTCTCTGACCCCTGCGCTTACTGTGTGAATAGCTGTGTGCGGACTCTGAGAGCTGCCGTCTCAGCCTAGGGGCTTCTGTTGGGGGGACGCTATGAACTTCCACGAATAGGCGAGAGCATGGAACACCCTATTTAACAAATCTTGCCCTCTCGATTTCTAGACACCAGCCACTTCTCTGGAGTCTACCTTCCTGCTTCTTCAGATTGAAAGTACCTGGAGAAGAAAGAAGGAACCTTCCAGCATGACCTGCAGCCTGGAGCCATTCATGACCATAAAATCAGGGTGCAGTCTTCTTGACTTAACAGAAACAGAAAAGAGAGCAGAGTACAAGGCCTGTGTGCGGGAAATTCTCCCCTTATTGATAGTTGGCTTTGGCTGTCAACTTGATACAACCTGTAATCACCTGGGAGTCTCAGTAGAGATTTTTCACGTTGGGTTGGCCTGTGCTCACATCTGTGAAGGATTGTCTCAATCGTGTTAGGTGATGAAGAAAGACCTACCATCCCACCATCCCACCATCCCACCATCATGGCACCATTCCCCAGATGGGGGGAGGGTCCTGAATTGTATAAGAGTAGAGAAATACAGTTGAGAAATGCCAGCAAACAAGCAGCCCATGAATGCATGCATTTCTTTCCGCTCTTGACTGTGATGTGACCAGATGTCTCAAGCTCCGGCCTCTGTCACGTCTCTGTGATGACGGACTGCCACCTGAATTCTCAGCTGAACTAAACCTTCCTCCCTTAAGTTGTGCTGTGTGCAAGAATACTTATCACAAAAGCAGAAATGAGACTAGGGCAGTCCCCAGGAACTCATGCCTGAACCATAGCGTTTGAGGCTTGTGGGACACCTGATACACTTGACCCCACTCACAGCTGGACCCTACACCTCGAGCTTACATGCCATTCACGTTTCCGGTCCATCTTCTGCTGTCACGCTTGGCCCCACCCACACCCACCCTCAGGCTGCCCTGGCTGAGTGGGTTCTGTGACTTTTCCTGCTCTCCAGCCCCACCATCCTTCTGGCATATGCTACAGTTTTGCTTTTGTTTGTTTGTTTGCTTTCCTAGATCAACTGTCGGATGGGTTTGGAGGTTATTGGCCACACCTCCTCCGGAGCATTCATCTGCCCAACCTGAAAATCAACCTGCATGGTGTGTATCTGGGCATGCCACACCCCTGTCACCTCTGCAGAGCCTGGACACAGCTCCTATATATAAGTGACACTTTACTAACAGTGACACGATCTTATAACCAAGGGAGTAAGCTTGCTGGGTTGTCAGGCCTGCCAGCACCCCCAAGACCTACCCCCAGCAAGTAAAAAGAAAAAAGGCAGGAATGAAAGTAATCAGAACTAGCTGACCTCTGGCCCCTGCAGATGGAGGCAAGCACCTTCCAGCCTTCTACAGAGGCAAGTAAGCAGAGGGTAAAATAGAGGCTGGGGTCTGAACCCAGAAACTTCTTCCTACCTCATCAATGATGTGCAGCACTGGTCAGAGAAGAAGGGGGTCAAGTGTCCCCTTTATTCATCATGCCTGTTCTTCCCCTACCCCAACCCCCACCCCCGCAGCTCTGGGAGTGTTTCCGGTATTCTCGTCACCACTTGGCCCCTGGCCTAGGGTCTTCCTAGGCTGACTACTCACAAGTATACTTTAGGCATGGCTGCCCTTGCTTCTGTGGTGCCTGTGTCACAGAAAAATAGGAACAAAGCAGGCCTGGGCCACCCCCCCAGTGACATCAGATGGTCCCCAGGGGCCTGACACTCATTCTACTGGGCATGTGGGGTTATTATTTTTAAACTTCTCTACGTTTTCGTTTTGTGTGTTTCTACTCCCAGACCAGTTCGTTTTTGTTTGTTTGCTGGTTGTTTGTTGTTTGTTTGTTGTTTGACACAGGGCAGCTGGGTCAACTGTGGTTTTCGGTCACTCCACCGCCTGCCTTTGGCGCTGTGCTCTGTCAACATGCCCCTGCCCAGTTGTCCCTGCTTCCTCATATACCTGCCAATGTATATTATCCTCCCAGCTGGACTCAAGTTAAATCACAAGAGCTTCTATGGCCAGGAGGGCTTGCAAGAGCAACACACATAGTCTTGATTAAATATAGTCCTTTTAGAATCTTTCTTCTTGGGTCCCCCCACTCCCCGATGCCATGTACAGAAATCTAGCTATGGTACTGGAGTAACTTTAAGGGAGAAATACATTAAATACTTTGTGAGTTGTAAAAGCTCAACTTACCTAAAAGGCCAGAGGCCCAGATAGGCCAGGGTCCCTGAGGAGCCTGCATAGACCCCAGGTCCTATAATCTAGGTGCTTCTACACGAGATACCCCAAGTAGGCTGGAGAGAGGTCTCAGTAGTTGAGAGCACTTGTTACTCTTACAGAGGACTCAGGTTTGGTTCCCAGCACCCACATGGTGGCTCACAGCCCTCTGTCATTCCAGTTTCAGGAGATCTGACACCCTCCTCGGACCTGGACCGGGCACACATGTGGTATATATACATATGTGCAGGCAAAATACTCAAACACATCAAAATAAATAAATCTAAAAAGGAAAAGATACCCCCAAGTGAGCCAGCAGAAGAACGGCCCAGCTGAGCAAAGCCATTCATCTGGAAAAGATAATGGAACAGTTGCTTTAAGTCACGAAATTCTGGAGCACTGTGTTGTCTATGTAGAGCAATAGACACTCGCAATAAAAGTTATTACTCAATCAGTATAAACACAAGGAGAGTTTGTGAGTCTGACATATAGTGTAAGCTCTTGGTAAGCAGAAAGGAGCATGTGCCACTCCCGTTTGGTTGGACACCTTCTCGAATCCTTGCCCCACTTCCGTTTGGTTGGGCACCCTCTCTAATCCTTGCCCCACTTCCGTTTGGTTGGACGCCCTCTCGAATCCTTGCACCACTTCCGTTTGGTTGGACGTCCTCTCGGATCCTTGCACCACTTCCATTTGGTTGACTATCCTTTCGCATCCTCTCAACACATTACTTTGTGCACCTGATATGTAGTCTGGAAAGGACTCTTGTCCCTGTTCACCTTGGGTTCCTTTCCCTTGCCAGTTGTTTTCCATTCACACTTAACCTGCAGGGCTGGAATCGGCTGTTTCTGTAAGGATGGATGCACCAAAGCTCTCCCAGAAGCCCCCAAGCTGGAAACTCTCTGGGAGGATGGAAGGAATCCAAGGGCATCAATTCACCTGGGCAAACAGCTTGGTGATGGCTGAGCCATCTGTACTGCTGACCTCTCTCCCAGGGCTTGGGATCAGGAGGAGCGGGGAACGGTTTTGCTTGGTGTTCAGAGACTCGTTAACCATCAGTGGTTATTGGAATGCAAAATCCAGAAGATGATCCCAGGCCTGGGAGGGACATGGTTCAGAGGTGGAGCATTTCCCTCACAGGAGCACCACCCTAGGGGATATGGGCAGGGAGTAAGAGAGACAGAGAGGAGGAGAGAGGAGATGCAGTGATCCACTTTGTTAGCTAGGTACAGAAACAGCTGTAACCTCCTGTGTTGTAGAAACCGCACTGTCCAAGGAACAGAGGTAAATGGTCCCCTTGTGCCTACGAGAAGGAAATGCCCTTTCGTGAATCCTCCTTCCTTTTAGGAAAAAAAAACCTGATTTCCCCAAGCTAGTGAATCACAATTGCTCGGACCAAGACTCCAGTCCCATAAATATGTATTAAAAACCTCCCTGTACCTGTCTGGAAATTAAAGAGTGATATTGTACTGTCTCTGAGGCTCTCACGACTCTTACAGTCAGGCCTTCGAATTGAATTATAGGCCAAGAGCATCACGAGCTCATCCCTTAGAATTGTTAGGTTTATTTCCAGACAAACGAAGCCTGGCCCGGGATGCAGAACAAGGGTGTTCTAGTCCCCAGCCTTGTCCTCAGCAGCCAGGAGAGAGCAGAGACGTCTGCAGGCTCTGTGAGAAGGATCCACCGGTTCTAAACCCACGCCCTGAGCTGGGGCTGGGGGATGGGCCAGTGCGAGCGCAGGATGCCGATTCTCAGGCCCCCTGCTTCACTTCCAGACCCTGTTTGGTTCCCCGTGAGCAAAGATGTGAAAGCTTAGAGGAAAGAAAGGAAACTGTCTTTGTCTTAGTGACTTTCCTCTATCCTAAAAAGGGAATTAAAGGGCTCAACGGGTGAAGGCACCTGCCCCCAAGCTTGACGGCCTGGGTTCAATAACAGAAACCCACACAGGGGAGGGAGAGCTCCAGCTTCCACAAACTGCATTCTGACTTATGTGCGCGCGCGCACACACACACACACACACACACACACACAGACACACACACTATCAAAAATGTTAAGGACAATTAAAATGTTTAATCCAGTTTCAGCAGAAACCCGATCCAAGCAGGCCAGCAAAATAGAACACACGGGATCAGACAGAGCAGCCAATGAAATATAGAGTAACTGAGCTAAGCTGTGGAGAGTCAACAAGTGTGTGGTGAGCAACAAAGCTGTCCTGGCACTAAGGTGTGACCATAGCAATGTGGTGAGAGTCTAGGCCAGATGCTTCTTCTATTCCACCGAGGAACAACTAGAATGCTGAGTTAAAAGCACAATGGCATTTATATAAGTATAACAAAAGTAAGTGCTTGGGTCTAAATTTCACAAAGTATGTTCAAGATTTGCAAGAGAAAAAAAACACAAATTTGTAATAAAATGCAAATATCTAAATAAATAGAAGGATAGCCACGTTCATGAAAAGAAAACCTCTACTGTTAAGACATGGAGTCGTCCCAATTTAGTCTAAAGAAAAACTCCACTGAGTTGTTTTGTGGATACTAGTGAACTAATCTAAAAGTTCACTTAGAGAAGCTGGGTGTGAGGGATACACCCGAATCTCAACACTCAAGAGGCTGGGGGTAGCTTTGCCATGTGTTCAAGGCCAGCATGCCCTGCTGAACAAGACTCTATCTTTTTAAATAAAATCCTCCTCCAGGAACTGGAGTGATGCCTCTTTCCAAGAACCCAAGTTCAGTTGCCAGCACCCATTAGGGCAGCTCACAGCTGTATATAACTCCATTTACAGAGGGTCTGACACCTACTTCTAACCTCCATGGGACCTATGTGCACGTGGTACACGGACACACATGCAGGCACAGCACTCATACACACAAAGTAAAAATAAATAAATCTCTCTCTCTCTCTCTCTCTCTCTCTCTCTCTCTCTCTCTCTCTCTCTCTCTCTTTTTTTTTTTTATCTGTCCAAAGAGCCTTGCAGAAAGGGAACAAAATGAAAATAAAGAATATTTAACACAATCCTATAGAAGAATAAAGTTGGGAGATTGACACTACCTGACTTCAAGATTTGCTATACAGTTATGGTGTGGTGCTGGAAGAACAGATGGGCATATCAATGTAGCTGGTGGTGGTTTGAATAAGAACGCCCCCCACAGGCTGATGTATCTGAACGTTTAGTGTAGGCTTCACCTTTTCCAAACCTACTTTATTTGGGGTTCTTTAAATGCTTACACCTCCCTTCAAACCCACCTACGCTAGATGGGAGAGAGAGGAGGTTTATGGAAACAGGGGAAGTAGACCTTGTTGGATTCAGTTTCAGGGAGCGATTCCCCTGGCATAGTCGGCAGGAGTTCAGCAGACCAGCAATTCCACTAAAGTTGCTGCTGGAACCTGGAACAGCAGCTGAAGCCTGAAGCCTCGAAGCCTTCGCTGGAGTGTCTCGAAAGTGGAGCGACGAACAGCCAAGCAATACCAAGGCGTGTGTGTGTGTGTGTGTGTGTGTGTGTGTGTGTGTGTGTGTGTCCTGTACTAGGATGTGTTTCAGCTGGCAAAAACCAACCCACCCCCCACCCCCCCCCGCCCCGACAAAGTGGTTCAACTTCTAAGTGGATAAAAATCACCTGCTCTCTCTCACAAGTCTGTTCCCCATCCCATACTTGAGATCAAAATAAAAACATGTTTACAACCACTACAGCTTAGTCACTAGGAAGTGGAACTGTCTGGAAGGATTAGGGGGTGTGGTCTTTTTGGAGGAAGTGTTTCATGGGGTGGGGGGACAGGGAGGGTGTTTCAAAAGCCAGGCCCAGCCATTCTCTCTCTCCCCTCTCCTTTCCTTGTCTCTTCTCTTCTCTCTTCTCTTCTCTTCTCTTCTCTTCTCTTCTCTTCTCTTCTCTTCTCTTCTCCTCTCCTCTCCTCTTCTCTCTCTCTCTCTCACTCTCCCTCTTTCTCTCTCTCTCTTTCTCTCTCTCCCTCCTGCTCCCCACCTTGATGATAATGGACTAAGCCTTGAAACTATAAGCAAGCCTCCAATTAAATGTTTTCTTTTATAAGAGTTGTCTTGGTCAATGGGTGTATTGCTCTCAAGACTGGGAACTTTGGTTATTAGTGGAGATGTAGTAGTCTCTTGCATCTTTTCATGGAATCTGATTGCTTTGTAGAAAAGCAAATTAACTTCCCAATGCTAGTTAGTTTTGTTCTCTAGCAGAGAAGATTCTCCTCACGAAAATGGGTCAAATTGCGCAGAAACTTATGAAAACTCCACACAGAACACCTCACCAAAAGGACAGGTGAGTTTCCAATATTATTAGATCCTCCTTTGTCCAAGGAAATGGCCCAAGTATGACTAAGAATAAACTAAAGAGGCCTGGAGAGATAGCTCAGCTGTTAAGAGCACTGTCTGCTCTTCCAGAGGTCCTGAGTTCAATTCCTGGAAACTACATGGTGGCTCATAACCAACTATAATGTGATCTGATGCCCTCTTCTGGCCTGCAGGGGTACATACACATAGAGCATTCATATACATTAAATAAAATAGAAGAATGCGCCAAAGGGAAAATTCTTTGAAATAATTTTTAAAGATATTTTAAAAACAAGATAATAGGTTGCTTTGTTTTTTGGACTTTATTCCAAAAGAATATGCTTCCTTACCTGCACAGAGTCTATCTTTGAATTCACCTCTCAATAGTGGCTTTTTTCAAAAGGGAATCCACACACGATGGTGTTGATATATGCTTGACTTAATTTCTAGAATGCAACTGAATGACCATAATTAATAATTTGACTGAACATGAGTTTTTTTTTTGCCTTTAGAACTCTTTTAACTTGTTTATTTTTTTTTTTAAACTGTTATGTTTCAAAAACAAAAAAAGAGTTGCCTTGGTTTTGGTGTCTCCTCACAGCAATGAAACAGTGACAGTAACAAATGGAAAACTTGGAAACACTCATCTTTCACAAAGAAGCAAAGGTGATTTAATGCAAAAATGACCATTTTGGGGCATGTGGTGCTGAAATCACGAACATCCACACACAGACCTTACAGCTCTCAGCAATCATTAGAAAATGATTATAGACCTAAATGTAAAATTTTCAGAAGGGTAGAGTAGGAGAAAAGCAAAAGCAGGGTGGCCTCGGACCTGTGACAGCAACACCAGAAGTGTAATCCTCTAAAGAAAAATGTGACGCTGTGCTTCCTGCTTTGTAAAAGACACTGTGGAGGGAATAAAAAGACAGCCTACATAGGAGGAAATATTTGCAAAATGCATACATTATAAAGAGTTTGCTTCCCTAACTTACAAAAACACACCTAAGATTCAAAAAAAAAATTTTTTAAGTCCAATTGAAAAATAGAAGATTTGCCGGTTGGTGGTGGCAAACGTCTTTAATCCCAGCACTCGGGAGGCAGAGGCAGGTGGAGTTTGAGGCCAGCCTGGTCTACAAAATGAGTCCAGGACAGCCAGGGCTACACAGAGAAACCCTGTCTCGAAAAACCAAAAGAAGAAGAAGGAGGAGGAGGAGGAGGAAGAGGGGGAGGAAGAGGAGGAGGAGATCTGAACGATAACAGCAAGGTGTGTAGCGCCTGAGGAAAAAGCAAGGTTGTCATTTGGCCTTTACTCATACTGACACGTGTACTGTGGACTCCCCCACACACACAAATATATACAAACACAGGCACACATACATACATATGAAAAAAATGTTTGAATAGACACATCACCAAAATATATGTAAATAAATTCACAGAAACGCACTCAAAATCATTGCTTCTTTGGAAAACACAAACTAAAGCCATAGTGAGGTGCTACTTCACACCCCTGAGGGTGGCCATAACCCAAAGACAGATGCTGGCATGGGCTGGTGAAGACAAATCAACTCCTAACTGGAAATATAAAAGTGAGGTAGCGGCCAAGAGAAAGTTGGACTTAAAATAATAATAATAATAATACAGTTCCCATATAACAGCGATTCCATCCCTAGATATCTTTCCAAGGGAACCCAGAACACATCTGCACAGAGTGTCACATACAGACATTCACAGCCGCATTATTTCTTCCAGCCAGAATACAAAACAACACAAGTGTCCACAAGAAGGGAAAGGACAAGTGTGGTGCTGGTCAGTAATGAAGGGACCGAGAAGCCAGCACTGCTACCACAGGAATAAACCTCAGAAGCATAGAGCCAAGCAAAAAGACCAAGCCTGCACCAAAAGGAGGTAATGTATGATCCCTCCGTGTATAAATCCCAGGCAAATCTACAGAGACAGGAGGCCGGCTGGAGTTAGGGTGGAATAAGACCCGGTGACTGCAGCAGGGCCAGCTTTCTTCTGGATGGAGGAAAAGTGTTTTTACATTAGATTATGGTAATGCTTGCATGACTCTGCAAATCCACTGTAACTCATTGCATTATACCCAGAAAGCCAGGGAACTTCATAGGTGTAAAATTTACTCAATAAAGTTATTACCACAAAACCCAAAGGAAGAAACGGGACCTTTTCAATGGTATTTTGTTGTAGCTGTTGTTTTATGGGTTTTCCCCCATAGGAGAAAAAAAAAGTTTTAGAAGTAGGGCATGGGGGTCATGTGTTTATAATTACAGCACTTGGGAGTCTGAGGCAGAAGGATTGCCAGGAGTTTAAGGCCAGTATATACAGTGAGTAGCAATACAGCTGGATCACACAGAAAGACCCTGTCTCAAAAAATACTCCTCAGAAATCCCAAGAAGCCACAAAGATGCAAGTTAAGGCCACTGCTGCAGAGGAACACCAGCTTTTGGATATCAGATGAGAATTCCTAAAAATACTGGATTCTTCTGAGAAGAGCGCAAGTGTAGCATGCCACTAGGGACATGGTGCCTACTGTCCACTCCAAGTGAATAGTGTGTGTGACTGTACCTGCCCTGGCGTGCCAGGGTGAGGATCACCTAAGGACCGGGAAGCAGAGACAACCTGACGGGGTGGCAGGTCACATCACCCATGTGGAAGTGAGCAGAGACTCCATGCTCTTATTTCTATGGGAAAAGAACTGAGCAAGGCTGGACAGTGAGAATATGGATAGCAGGCCAAGAGAATTCAAGGAAGCCTCTAAAACAAGAAAAGAGGGCAAAGCCCAGTGTCAGCCAAGCTTATTGCTTGGTATTTGGGGAACACTGAAAGCATCTCAACTTTAGGGTGCTACAAGGAGGCTCCCCATCCCTGCCATCACCTCTGTTTCAGCCCCTGTATCAGCCCCTCTGCCCAGACTGTCTTCCACTCAATTCTCCTCGTCTACCTGAGGTTAGCCACGCTCCCGCTGGACCCTGCAGAGCCTTCTGACCCGTATCGTCATCAAAGGCCCACCAACCCAGTCCAGCTCAAGTTTGTTCAAGATTTAAGACAAGGACAGGCTCTCTGTGTGGGCTAACAGGATGTGCGCGCATGCGCATACTTAGGCATGTGTGTTTACTACTGCTCAATGCAGACAAGGATCTTGATATTTAAAAAAAAAAAAGCAGATAAGATAAGCCCAAATGGATATCGTTGCCGTATAGATTTTCAAAGCAGCTATTACTAATGCAACAGTAATACCTCTTTTTTTTTTTTTTTTTTTTTTTTTTTTTTTTTTTTTTTTGTTCCTCTTTGGAGATAGTACTTGGTTTCATAAATATCTGAGAACATATTTGGATTCTATTGCCTATGAATATGTGAAATGCTCCTTTTATGCTTTTTTCCCTGGAGGAATCCTCCATCATCCCCACCAGCCTGCCCCACTAGGCCTCCCTGCCGTCTCTGGCTGGCTCAGTGTGCCTGTTCCTTGAGGGTGGTGCCTCCATCTTTTCTTGAATCACGGCTGTCACCACAGCACTTCAGTGCTGTCTTTAATAGCCCACAAGTGGCTCCTTTCTGGAACCGACGGTGGTGCAGCCCATGGATCAGCCAGTGGGGATGCTGAGGCAGCAGCGTTGGCAAGAACTGCTGGAATGCTTCACCTCCGAGGCACGCTAAGTGCCCACTGGCCTGGGATCCGAGGTCTGGGCTCTGCTGCCTTTGATTGGGGCTGTGAGCTGCCAAGTCTCAATTAAGCAGCCTGTAATACAGTTGGTTCTGGCACAATTGCCGACCAAAATAAATCAAAGGATTCTCCCAAATAGGAGCAAGTTCCTGACCGCTGTGTTTGGAGAGGCCTCCTCCCTTTGCTGAGAGCTGTCAGCACCCAGCCCTGTTGTAAAGTCAGTTTTCCCCAAAGAGATCTCCATGGGATGCTGAGATACTGGAGTCCACACACTTAGACACTCACAGACACAAACCGCCCGATCAAAGGGGACGCGCGGGGCTTCTGAGGGCATGGCGCAAGTGCTTGCCACGTGTGTCCTTCCTGGGGACCAAGGGAAGTGTTGGCTGCAAAATCGTGGCAGAGCTCTCGCCCAAATGCCCATGCCTGCCAGCGCCTGCTCTCAACTCTCTCATTCAGAGAATCTGCAGGGTCATGTTAGTTAGGAATGTGATTCACTCTTAACTCCACAGTCTGAGGAAGACTGGAGCAGAGCAAACGCCTCCTTCCCCGTGCCTCTGGCGGTGGCCATCAGTGACAGCCTTAGCTCCAGTTCTGTCCTGTGGGTGGCTCTTCACAAAGAGGAAATGCTCTACTGAGCCTTGGAGACTGAGAACTGTGAAAGAAAAGAAACTGCTTCGTTAGAACCTGCTTTAGGTGGCTGTAAAGGGCTGGAATCTAAAAACTTGTTCTCCAGTCAATGGCAGTGACACGCATCATTTCTCTTGCTTTTTCGGGAAGTAGGAGAACCCACCCTGGTTTGTGAGGGCAACCACAAGTAAGAGCACACTCAAGGTCAGAACACGTGACCCTGGCTTGTGAGAGCAAGGGTAGCAAGAGTAAAAGGGCATCCCAAACGCCGTCACTAGATTAGGGAGAAATATGGCTTATACAATGACATCGGCTTTGGGGAGTGTGCCCATTGCCATGTGTGTGAACACTTTGGCCAGTGGGGTGAAGATCTGATTCAAGGGACTGGGGGCGATGGCGTGGTCAATAAACTGCTTGGTGCACAGGCATGATGACCTGAGTTCAGAGACTCAGCTTCCATATTGCAAAGGCGGGCACCAGTACAGTCTGCCTGGAATCCTAGGACTCCGGTCAGAGCAGAAACAAGAGGATCCCTAAAGCTTCCTGGCCAGCCTAACTAGCTGAATCAATGAACTTCAGATTCAGTGAGAAAAAGCCTGTCTCAAAAATAATAAATATATAAATAAGCATAATGATTGAGGGAGATGCCTGACATCAACCTCAGGTCTCCATATCATATGCAGCTACACACGGGCATGCACACATGCTACACACACACACACACACACACACACACACACACACACACACACACACAGAGAGAGAGAGAGAGAGAGAGAGAGAGAAAGAGACAGAGACAGAGACAGAGACAGAGGAGTCTGAAACAAGACACACTTTCTTTCGTGCATCAGAGGCCCGTCCCAGATTCTGTTGGAATGTTGGAGCATCATTGGAAGGGATCTATACGGCAAGACATCATCCTTCTAAGTCATGAAGCACTTGGTACTTCTCGGAGTTTTATTGATTACTTCTAGGTAACAACACAATCAATACCATTAACGTAACAGACCCAGATAAGGAAAACCTACCGGCTGGAATCCCACTGCTCTCCCTGCAATTGACGATCAGTCAAGCCTCTCTTTTCGGGGTCTGCCTGTGGTCAGCCAGGCCTCTCCCGCAGCACCCGGGAAATTCTACACAGTCATACTCTCTCCGGAGGTAAGATAGCAAGGAATGCTTGAACTTAAAGCACTAAACACCTCTCAACAGTATATTTTTTAAAAATAGATTAATTAACAAAAGAGAAGTGTTCCCACTATAACATTAATCACATTATGTCATACATGTAAATATCTACACCTAATTGCAGCCCACAGCCAATGTAGAGGTTGGTAAGTGCCACAATGCCTTACATTGACTTCGCCATTGTCAGGGGCTGGTTCCTATCACAACAATAGAGGAGTAGCTGGTGCAAAGATCCATGGTCCTCAAATGTTTAAGGACTGGTCCACTATTGAGAGAGGTGGGGCATCTGGTCTATACTAACAAAGAAAAATGACTAGGAAACACTCCTGTTTCCTTCCAATGGCTTCTCTTTATACATCATGTACTTCTGTGCACTGATTTAAATGTTTGTGAGCTGGGGGGTGTGTGTAGAGCCAGTACGGTACCAAGGGCTTCTAATATTTGAAGACAAGAGAAAGAGGAGGTTTCTATGAGATGGATAAGGCCAGAGGCTTTGAGTGAGGTTTGGAAAAACAAAATATTCTTGGTGTCAGTCACTGGAGATGTCAGTAAATGAGGCTGTCCTGCCATGGTTGGGTTGAGAAGGTGGGAAGGGATAGAGGTGACAGATGCAAGTGACTGCGTGCAAGAAGCGTGTGGGAAAACTTAAAGCCGGGGGATAGATATGGCAAAGTGCTTGTCTCTGGGGGGAGGCGAGCAGGCTGTTGGAAGACATTGCATTGGAAAGAGAAGCTGACTAGCCCTGTGTGGGGTTATACTAAGCACTGCAACCAAAATTTGCAGGCCAGACTCTATGGGTGCAAGCCCCTTTAAAATTAAAAACCCATTTTCCATATAAATCTATTTGGGTTCTCTCACTCCTCAGATTTATTTCTGGCAATATCTTCTGTTTCTTTCAGGCCCTGAAAAGTGTGATTTTTTTTTTTAAGGTTACATTTCCTAGTAAATAACCCCAACGTCACTTACTTTGCTTGCCAAAATTGCCCTTTCTAAGATGTGAGGATAAAATAACCTTCCAACTAGGCTGTTCAAATAAAAAAAAAAATAAAAAAAATTTAAAAAAAGAAGGAGAAAAGAAAGAAAGAAAAAGGAAAGCTGTTATATAAGGGGCATGTTGAGAGAGCTTTCTTTTTTTCAGGATGTGAAAATATACACTTTAATTTCACAAGTTAGTAATTAGCATAGTAGGGTGAAGTCATAATCCAAAACAATAATCTTTATTACCAAAATAGAGATTAAACACAATTAAAATGAACAATATTACCCGCCGTAATTGCTAATCAATTAGCTGAGAAGCTATATTACTGCAATCTTCTAGTCTCCAGCTTGCCCTTCCTACGTTCTTTTCACTTTTTATAATGTAAGGTGGGGTCTAGTTCAGAGACTCCATCTGCAAAAGCCTGTTTTAATTATAGTCTCAGTGTCCGGCCAACACCACCTCCTCCTCTGTTAGTGTTTGTGCCCACGAGTCTGTGGGAAACAGCCTCTAACTGTGAGTGTCAACGCTGGTTCCATCAGACATTTCCCAGTCACATTTGCTCCATCACGCTCCTTAGTAAAACCATATGCTAGCATCGGGTTCCCTGACTGCCCTTGGGTCCCCCTCCTCCAAACACTTCAGTATAAAAGATCAGCCTTAGCAACGCTCACACTGACCCACATCTATGCAGACCAGGCTACGTGTTGACAAGAGACTGAAAATAATACTTGGCCTCTCATTACTCGTGATGCAAAAAAAAAAAGGTTAACCCTGGTGCCGAGCAACCAAGAGTCTAAGACCACATACTGGGCTTGTTTGCAACATTAGAATTCTTCAAATGTAAAAATGACATCACCAGAGTGGGTTTTGAAAATTAAACTCTATTGCATGCCTTTTGTGCTTGTTTTTCCAGTGTGGCTACGGGTAATTTCTATATTCCAGGCCCAAAAGACAGCTAGCACAAATCTCTGAGCTCTTAACGTTATCTATCCACAAAGGCCTGGTTGGCTGCCTCTGATCAGCGCAAAGGCTGTTACTATGATCTGAATGCCTGTCCCCCAAAACCACTACGTTAAAGTTCTAATCCTCGATGAGAAAGTGTTTGGAGAGAAAGCCTTTGGGATATGATTGGGGCGATTGAACCCTCCTGAATGGGATATTGCCTTTATAAAAACCAGTCCACAGACCTCCCTCAGCCCTCTGCCATCTGGGACACTGCCAGGGAGCCACCACATACGCACCAGAAAGTAGGCCCTCACCCTGAGCCTCATGGTGTCTTGATTTGGGGCCCCAGGGCCATAAGAAAACATTTCTCATGTATAAGCCATGCTGTTTGTACCACTTTCTCACAGCAGCCTGGATGGATGAAGGCAGCCCCCTCTTGAGAGGAGGGGTCCTTACTGAAAAGGCCTGAGGGTAGTGCTACAGGGGCATAGAAGGCCATTCTAGAAACACTGTTTCTTTCCCATTAAGAGAATGGAATCTCTGCCCTGGGTAGAGGTCTAACATCCCAGCTGCGCTGATCTGGAAGGCTGGAGCCACCTTGAGCCCTGCTGAAGGATAGAAGGAATTGTTCCTTTTAAGGAGATTCTATATTTTTCCCTTCCCAGCATGCTCACTTCCTAGCACATAGCTTGTACAGCCATGCAGCTTCAGACGGCTGCTCACGTTTCTGAACTACTCAGGAAAGTCAGGGTGCAACATTGTTTTTTTTTCATCCATCTCTGTTCTAAGCATGCCTTCCCCCAACATGTTGGGCTTGACTCTCTCTAAAACTCCATTCCCTACAGTGTGACTGACTTCTTGTCCTCCGTGTGGCTGGTTTAACTCTAAACAAGACGGCCCTTTTCTTTTCTCTTCTCCGATCTCATTCTCTGGCTTAACAGCTTTCCAGGCCTGGGGATTCTTCTTTTAAACTATAATACACTTTTTTCTCTCAAGCTTCCATTTCAATTCACTCGAGTTATTTTATTAACTAGACTAAGGACTCCAATGAGGAACCCTGGTTTCCCCAGTAGCAGTAGGGGGACAGGCACAGATGGTTTCAGGTAGGCCCTCTTGTGGATGACCTCCCGTGGATCTATGAAAGCAGACTGCAGGCCAGCCAAGCACAGGCAGGGGTGTGTGCTCCTGTTGGAGCCTCTGCTCCTGTTGGCCCATGATGCACAGCGCCCATGGAGATGTTGACCCATGTGTGGCTTCTTTGCCTGCCTAACAACAGCCACTGCAGACCAGCCAAGGGACAGATGCCATAGGCACTTCTGCTCTGGGTACGGACAATGACAGTTCTCTGCTGTTGTGGCAAGCATTGCTAGAAAGCAATGGTATGTTACCTTGAGTCTTCAGTGAAGCTCGTTGGGTGATTAAAATCCTAGTGACTGGAAAGAGGATGAAATTTTTTTCAACTTTTAAAAATTTACATTCTTACTTATTGTGTGTTTACATATGCATGTATGTGCCACAACATACATGTGAAGGCCTTTCTATTCACCATGCGGGGCCTCGGAATGGAGCTTGGGTTTCCAGGCTTGGTAGCAAGTACCTTTACCTCCTGAGCTATCTGACCTGCCTGAGAAGCTGTCCATCTCTATGTCTGACCTAACATCAGGTGAAACCTTTCAGAATTTACTAACTTAGACCACTAGCTTCCACACTAACCCCCAAATTAAGAATGTGTCAGCTGGTAGCATCTGCGACCTTATAGAAGTTTCCTGCCTTTCCTAAAACTGTAATGAACATAGTAAAAGTATTTTTTAAAAAGCCTTTTAGACATGTAAAAATAGCTGTGTCAAGAATCCGACTACACTGTTACACCCAAGGCTACACCTGATAATCAGAACTTAGTGACATCACTGGCTCAAGATAGCCAGACACAGTCCTAGAACCCCATGACACCAGCAAACAGTGTATGAGCAGAGACCAAGAGCAATGCTCTGCTTTGCACATCTGGAGAGATGCCACCTTGACCTGCCCTATAGCTAGAGAGGGTCTCCCAGGATCCTGACCCTCAAATCAGAGACTACCATTAGAGCCTGGACCTGACCTTCAGCTAAGATACATCACACAGGTGGGCAGCCTTGATGAGACAGGCTTAGGACATAGTTAGGAATTTAGAGTGTGGACACTGTGTCAAGACTCTAAGCATGAGAGAATATAACTTTTGTTATACTAACTACATGTATCTACCTTCTTGTTTGCAACAGTAACCTACCTGTTGGATGCTTTCACCATTGTGCTGGGAGTGTCTTGGTTTTTTACTTTTTCTTTCTATAACTACAAAACCTTCACGAAACTGCTGCCATGTTGGAGCATGGAAGTGGGGTGTCAGTCTGTATTCCTGGGTCACAGTCACCTATATTTCTCTCCAGAATAATCCATCTCTCATTCCTTGTGAGGAGAAAGCCATGTTCCTTGTGTCAACACTGTCTTACTCTCTTCCATTTTAGAATGAGGTTTGCACACAGGGTTCCCACTGTGTGCATTGGCTGTTCCTGTCCCCTAAACTACCAGTACAATAAGCCCATTTCTATCAAAGAAAATCCCCAAGGACCCCTAGTCCCTACTCTGTCAAGCTCCAGATATGAGGAAATGGGCTCATAGCAAGCAGTTCTGTGAGTTACAAAGGAAAAACTGAGGCCCAGGAAAGAAAAGAGGCTTCCTGAAAGCCACACAGTAAGTTTGTAGCAATACCAGGTCTTTGCTTCTCTCTCCCTGGCATTCCCTATTAGTCCCCAAGCCACACTGCATCAACAGCAGGGCCCTCCCTCCCCACTGTGGGTCACCTCAACCTACACCCCTAGTGGACATGCTCACAACTAAGGGCTGGGCTGTTCTTGTACTGTCCTGGAAACGGGGCCTATCTGCTGGTCCCTTGACCCCTGTTCTGTGTGTTTGTGCCCTACAGTGGCCCTAGGCTTGCTTGGGAATTCTCTATCTCAACAGAGCAACTCAGGTCCCCTAGTCAGGGCTTGCCCTGGATTGGATTCCTGCACCAAATAAAGGCTCTGGTTTGTCTCTGAGCATGAAACAGAAGAGCTGAGCAGGAACAGAATCACATGGATCAAATCTTCTCTCTGTTGGGTGAAAGCCACATGGCCTTCTACTCTAAAACAAAAGCAGAACTTTCCTTCCCTGCACCCCAGGGCCGCCTTCTCTCTGAGGCTATAGAATAGGATTCCCAAACCCACTACAGGCCACTGAACAGGAACACACACAAGGAGGGAGATGTCAACTCCAGCTCTGGCCCCACCAACTCTGAGAGCAAAAGGCTTTGGGAAACCAGCTCGTTCACGTGACGCACTGAACCTTCTTTTATTTCTGTAAGGAACATTCCACAAGGATTTAAATCCAATGCAGAAGCAATTGGGTCCTTAACATTAGCTAGCTACCGTGTCTTGTAAACAGAAGGAAACAAAGAATATTTGTTTGTTTGTTTTAAGAAAGCTAACAGGCCCTCAAGCATGGTGAGGCCAAGGCTTCGTCATGACTTTCTGGACAACATCTTCTGGACTCTCCCTTCTGCCAAGCCTCATGGACGAGGCACCAGCGTTGGAGCACAACTACTACCATGTTGGTAGACTTTAGGGAAGACACAAATGTGAGACTCAGCAGAAGGTAGGGCGTGACCTTGACCTCAGAAGGTCCTAAGTCTACCCTCCACAACCCTCACTGATAAGCCTTTCCTGGGCTCCCACAGGTAGAGGCTTCAAGGGGTACCATATCCCTATGTGTGCCTGCAGAGCAGCCATGTTGCAGAACCAGGTGCAAGGTGCATGCAAGGAGAAGGGGAGCTGGGACCGGGGACTGCAAACTTCCTCCCTTAGATATCCCTGCAGCGATGTGGAATCGGCTCCCTTTGTCTGCTCCACAATGGATCTTATCTTTGGGTGAGGGCTGTGTTCCCAACTATTATTACCCTATATAAAAGCCTCACAGTCTTTCTTCCCACTTGTTCCGCAGCAGCACCGGAGTGGCATAGCAAATTTAATCGAAGACCCAGCTCCTGGGAGAATCTTCAGGGAGACCGCTGTCCTCCGGATGCTGTTATCTCCTCTTCCTTGTGTTGGGGAAGCATAAAAAAAATCACAAAAAAAGTCATTCTGAGTATATTCTTCCTGATAATTATTGTCAGACTCCGAGATAAGTACCCTACGTGATGTAACGTGTGTTAGACTGGGCCCCTTGAATGCCAATCCTGCTGTGCCCAAGGCCAGACAATGGCTGCTGACATCACTGGGGCCTCTGTATTTTGCCATAGACAAGAGAGAGCTTTGATTTTTTTGTGTTTTGATAAGGCACAATCCAGGGGCCTTTATCTCCGCTGTTATATTTAAAGATGACATTCTAGCCCTGCCTTCTCGCCTATTGTTTTGACCCTGATTATCTCCAAATGTTGTTGTTTAGTCAAACTCACAGGCTTAATGAAAGGCCTGCTCCCAATTTAAGGAAAATTATTTAAATGCAGAGTATCCTATACACTGTGGTTTCAAAAAGAACTAGGTGGTTAATCAAAAGTTAATTGTCCAATTCTCATGCAGATTAGGGCCTCTTGCAAATGAATCCCAGGTTGGGACTGCTGGGGGAAAAAAAAAGAAAGAAAGAAAGTACTGAGCAACACACAGGGGCCTGCAGACTGGTAAACAATCAGCCTGGCTTAATTTGTGGTAAACAAAATGAGGGTACACTAGGGGTCTCCGAAGGAGAAAAAAAGGTGAAAATAAATTAAAGCACAGCATACAGATAGGATCTTTTTGTTTGAGGCCATCTTTCAAAACGGTAAGCTAAATGAGGAAAGCTCAGCCTTTTTAATATTTACTGGAAGCCGTGCACTGTAAAATGACCGACAAGCCCGTAATTATGCTGTGGTTCTGGGTGGAAGGTGGAGGCAGCAGATGGCCATTGTCCTCTGACACCCTGACTTCTGTGGCTGCTCCCTCCTGCTGGGAAGTGACACAATGCCACCTCCCTCTTGCTGAGGTTTGAGGTGCCCCTGACTCCCTTCCTTTGCCTTCCAAGTGAACGTCGGGCCCTGCCCTAACTTACAGAGGCCGCTTCAGATCGCAAAGTAGCAGCAAGGTCTTCCCTACAGGTTCCCTGGAGAGAAGCGAATGCTTGCGAACGGGCTAAATACCCCCAGAGAACAGAGAACGTGGCCAGACAAGAGGGCAAGTCATGTCCATTCCCACCCCATTCACATAGCCTCTCCCACTGCCAGGCCAGATTCAGCCACGGCCCTGGTAGAGTTACCCTGCCCACACACCCTCTACTGAGTCTTTAGTAGCTCTGGCATGCCCAAGCTCCAAGAAGACAAAACTCCAAGATGTCTCTGAATGATGACTTGAGTAGGCCTGAGAGTCTGGATTGAGAGGGTAGGAAAGGGCACATCTGCTCTCCAGACAAGGACAAGCATTCAATATCCTTTGCTTCTACAGCAGAATTCAAGGCCCCAACTCCAGAACAGTCTGGAGATACCATTGGCCAAACCATACTATAGCAGCCATCTGTGTATGTGTGTGTTCCCAAGGCTCTCCTAACACCCTGGACTCATTCTCAAATTTGGGGCTGAATTTTTAAAAATGTATTTTATTAATTTATTCATATTACATCTCAATTGTTACCCCATCTCTTGTATCCTCCCATTCCTCCCTCCCTCCCACTTTCCCCCTTACTCCCCTCCCCTATGACTGTGACTGAGGGGTCTTACCTCCCCCTGTATATGCTCATAGGGTATCAAGTCTCTTCTTGGTAGCCTGCTATCCTTCCTCTGAGTGCCACCAGGTCTCCCCATCCAGGGGACGTGGTCAAATATAGGCACCAGAGTTCATGTGAAAGTTAGTCCCCACTCTCCACTCAGCTGTGAAGAATATCCTGTCCATTAAGTAGATCTGGGTAGGGGTTTGAAGTTTACTGCATGTATTGACCTTGGCTGGTGCCATAGTTTGCACAGGACCTCGGGGCTGAATTTTAAAAGGCAAAATAAATCTTGTTCTCTCGTGGATCATCTATGGCCCTGCTTAGAGGAAATGACTGAAGATACAGGAATAGAGAGAGGACACTGTCGCTCAGGAACGACACCCTCCAACCCAGCCCCTGGGAAAATGGTTTCTTGCATGTCCCTCCACCCAGCCGCTCAGCAGGGTCCGCCCCAATTCAGCACTGCCAAGGCAGGAGTTCACAGTTCCTATATTAACAACCGCACAGGAACCAGGATAAGCAAGGCGGTGGTGGCACACACCTTTAATCCTAGCCCTCAGGAGGCAGAGGCAAGCAGATATCTGAGTTCTAGGCCTGCCTGGTCTACAGAGTGAGTTCCAGGGTAGCCAGGACTACACAGAGAAACCCTGTCTCGAGAAAAAAAGAAAGAAAGAAAGAAAAAGAAAAGAAAAGAAAAAAAAAACAGACCAAAATTTACCTGCTTCTGGGAAACCTCACTCCAGGCAACCACACAGTCACCTCTTGCTCAGTGGCATGAGTTCCTTACATCTCTCTTTCTCATACCTATGTGATACCCTGGGCCTACGATGACAAAATCTACATGCTTGAGACAGAAGTAAATACCCTTCCAGTTCAGAGATAAAACCTGGCACTGATGTGTCTGTAAGGTTGCTCTCCCCAAATCCTCCAGGAGAGCCATCTTCCTTTGATCTTCCGGTTTCTGATGGCCCTTGGCTTGAAGCTCAGTCATTTCAATCTCTGCCTCCATTATCACGTGGAATTTTTCTTTGTGGAACTCTCACATGCCACCAGCACGTGAGGAGACCCGTTCTACCCAGACCTCGCCACAAAGATGCTCCAATGAGGTCACATGCCGTGGGGCTAGGGTCAGGACTTGGACTCATCTCAGAGTCTCAAGGCTTTATGTAAACACCCTTTTACCTTCCTTCCTTGACTTACGTCATCTCCCACCTCCTCTATCTCGGAATGCAACCCACCTCCCTCGGCAAAGAGATGCGCTCCAGAGGTCCAGGCAGAACTCCACCAGGGTGGATGATATCACCAGACAGAGGGAAAGTCATTCCTTCTAGATGCTCGCCCTCCTCCGAGGAGCCTCACTGTCCAGTTATCCAAAGCAGGCCAGTCACCTACCAGAGGAAACCCATCTTCAACCTCAGAGTAGGCTTTCAGGGCTATACGTAGCCTGAGAGTACACCACCTAGCGGCCTTGATGGAAACTGCACACCTGACCGCTATGGAAGCTGCCTTTACACACCAGCCGTTGCTGAGATGAATAATGAGACCTGCAAACTGACTATTCAAGCCAGCCACTCTGTTTCTCTTGAACAATATTACAGAGCGATCAATTCATGCAGAGCAAATCACTGTTTCTAATAACACAGAGAGAGGGGGTACCAGCTCACAAATAAGATTGTGGACAGCAAGACCACTGGGCGGTGCTGGTTTTATTGTTAGGGACTCTCATACACACACAGTCACATCACTGCAGCTGGCTCATAAATCTTAATAAATCTTACTTTCTAAAGAACCCTCTGAAGTTAAATTGCCCAGTAGTATGCCTTCTCCAATCCAGACACCTGGGGGGTTTTAACATTTTGACCACACATAATCTGTTACCTGTTTGATCACCTGCATACAACACCGATCTATCAACACAGAACATCAATATTAATGGATGGTTAGTGTTAGGCGCTGAAACAGAAAACTCCTACAGAGATCTAATCTTGCTGGCATGGGTCCTTGGGAAGAAATGTTTGTTATGGCCAATCCTGTCTTTGTTACCTCTCTTTTCCCCCAGGCTGTGAGTTGCCTGCTTCCTGGGCTGTGGGTGGCAGGAAGCCAGGTGCAGAATGCTGAGAGTAGAAAGCAGAGCCAAACAAGGTGTCAGTGGACTTGCCTATGCCCCTGCCACCACAGAGCCAGGATCTCAGCTCTGGCCTCCACCCATGGTACCATCTGGGCCATGTGGACCCAGTGACCACTGAGGCTGGGCAGACCTGGCGAGGCATAGTAGCACGGTTATGGTACTTTTCCTGAGATGGCTGACCCCAGGTGACATTCTGTTGTGCTTCTAGCCAACTGCTCTGGGCCAAGCACATACACACACACACACACACACACACACACACACACATACACACACACACACACACACACACACACACACACACACACACACGGAACTCTCAGTCAGTAGGATCACTCTGTAGCCTCACTGTGAGTATATCATAGTGCCTCTCCATTAAAATGCCTGTGGGAAACTGAGGCTGGAGTATCAAGTGTCTGTCCCTAACCCTCCCCAATGAGGAGAGGAATCAAAGGCAGGGAGGTGAGGAAGATGGGAGGGGTCAAGGGTCACCTCAAGGGATCACACAGAACAGCCAATAAGAACTAAAGGACCAGGCCAGGAAGGGCCCCTTCCTGGAAAACACACCGTTCTCAGGTAGGTCCTTCTGTCAACAGAATCGTGGCTGCTTTTTGGAAGAGAAGAAACTGAAGCCACCAAGACTGGCTCTTCAGGGAAAGAACAAAACGGAAGCTCCCTGGAGCCCCTGTTCTACTCTTGGGAGCTCCTCCCAAAGCTGTATCTCTCTAGAATTCTTTAGAGGTAAACAGACGCTCCTCCGACATAATAGCTCAATCCCAAGACAAGAAAGGTTCTGGGCCAAGAACACACTAGGGCCTGCTAGGGAGGGTTTATTAAGTAGTAACAGGCCACATTTGCCCTACATGCCTCTTCCGGTGGGCCTGACCACAGGGCTAACAAGGGCAGAGCACTAACAGCCTCTAGGAGGTGCCCACAGCCTTGACAAAGCCCAGTCAAGCCCAGGATGGCTCAGTCTCCAAGAATCGGGTGTGGTGGGCATTGTTGATGTGTGCTTCGAAAGGGCACCACACGAGAGAAACGACTTGTCCTAAAACAGGAAAGACAGAGGAGACCAGCTCTGGCTTACTCACGGCCCCAATATGTTCTGAAGCCATCCTTCCAAGTCCCAGTAGCCTGAGAGCTTGACAAAGGATGCTGCTCGCCCTCTGGTGGCCAGTCCCAGAATGAACACCATCCACATTGCCTGGACCAGGCTGCTCCACATCCATCCATCAAACAGAACAAGGTCAAACAAAATGTACTTTTAAATGGCTCTTCTTGGTTACTATGGCAACTAGAGAAACTGTTAAACCCAAAGCCATAATTAAGCTCCTCATTGTTCTATATTAATTTGAGGAAGAAAACAGCTTCATTTCACTGTTTCACATCCCTGCTTCCTGGGGAGCTCAGGGGCTTTCTGTGGGCTATGCAGAACCCAGACAGGTCTGGATATGATAAACTGGCTATGCAGAGAGCCCAGCCCCTCACTGCTTACTTCCACAAGCAGATCTTGAGGGGTTATCTTCAGGGGAAGACCCTAGAGTCACCTACATGTTCAGTCCTGGCTTAGCGGCCTGCTCTCTTGGGGACCTGGGCCAACCTCTTGAACCATCACCATTCATGACTTCAGAGGAAGAGGTTCAAAACACAGAAAATCTCAGGACATTTAAATGAGATGTGGAAGTAAGTTGTAAAGATTTTTTAAATTATTTTTAAGTGGGTGGGGGGCATGAGAGTGTGTGAGTAGGCATGAGAGTGTGGGTAGCCACAGGGGCCAAATTCATCAGATTTCCTTGGAGCCTGAGTTCAAGGCGGTTGTTAGTAACCCAACATGGATGTGAAGAACTGAACGTAGGTCCTCTGCAAAGCAATACATCGTCTTACCTCCTGAGCCATCGCTCCAGCCCCTGCATTTTACTTATTTCCTGCTCCAGCCCTGGAACCATATACTCCTCCAAGAAGCCCTGGCTTCTTTTCTCAGAGAACGCTGTCCACAGCCCAGGCCTAGACACAGGGCACACTCTCAGCTACCATGGCCATTGCTTTAAGAGGCACTTTAAAGGGATCTAGTGCACACTAACTGCCTAATAATCACTGGCCATTAATATTATTTCATAGTAAGCTATGAGCTAGGGTCAGGGACAAAGCAGCATATGGTGTCAGTCCTCAGTGAACTCACAGCTGGGCCCAGGATGCATTTATGAAAAATGACACTATGCTTGGAGAAGGGCTTTGATGAATACCTAAGTTGGTAAGGGTACATTAAAGTGCTTTTAAAATGGCACCACCGAGGACGGCGATGTAAATGATCTTCTGCGGCGCTGCTCAGTAAGAAGCAAGCTAAACAACAGCAAGCACTACACATGCCACCTTTGCCAGAGTTGTGCACCTGCGTTTCTGTGAGAACATTCCGTCATCATGTCATGTGCCGTACTTTGTGGAATTAGCCAAATATTAATTTGAATGCTATGTAACATATTGTAATGGTCACTGTCCTCATCTCTGGGAGGCGCCATGACAGGTAATTTATGAGAGGAGCGGGTGTGGCATGGTGTGTTTGCCTAATTTGTCTATAAATTCATTATTATATTTGACATTTTCTAAATGCTTGAAAGCTGAGGAGCTAATTTGCCTTGGATTTCCTAAAGATTTTATCCATGCATCTCAAACACCGTGGAGCCAGAAGAAGGCTGATCCTCTGTGTTGGAGTCCAAGCGGCCTCAACTCCTCACCCACCTGGTGGCCCATGCTCTGTGGGGAAAGATTTTTTTATCTACAGGCACAGGGAAAGGAGGGTGTCTCAACAACTTTCTTTTGTTTAACTTGTCCAGTGCCCCACTAAAATATTACACTTAAAATGTCATAATCAGAAATGGAGGTCTTGCTGTATGCCTAGAGCCCAGCTTCTTAGGTTGTGGATGGTGACCCTGAATGGGGCCATGAAAACTTTGGCAACAGGAAACGTTTTCCAAACATCCGTAAACGAAAAATTTCATCCAAAACCCGACATGTAAGGAATCTGGTGCTTTTCTGGTAGCATGTAACCCATGCTGCACTGGGTGGCTTTGCTGAGGCATCAGTCCTGGACATGCTTTGCACAGAAGCCCAGGACATAAAACAGACCCACTGACCCAGCCAGAGACACAGCACCTGCTTTCCGTTTTTACCAGACCCTTGATCTCTGGGCCACTGCCCCCTGTGCCCTTCCCCCACACACACACCCCCACCTCCTCAAGACACACATGCACACATGCAGGCACCAGGCCAGCACCTTTTCCTGGAGCCCACATGTGGACTCTTCTGTTCTCTTTGAGTCACTCTTCTGTTGCTAAACAGAGAAGCAGGTTTGTAAAATGGTTTGCTCTCTTGGTTTTTTGTTACTGTTTCACTGTGCTGCACTCCAGGTGTGAAGGTTTAGAAATTTTGTAGCTAAATCCATTTGATTTTTTTTTTTTTTTTTACTTAACGATTTATTTTAATTGCAAAGTAAAGCAACTGCCCAGGCTAGGTGTGGTGGTGCCTGCATGGAATCTCAGCACTCAAGGGGCTGAGGCAGGAGGATGCCACCTCCAAGGCCAGACTGGGTGATATAGTGAATCCCTATCTGAGGAAAACAAGTGAAGTTTCCTTTGTGTGTGTGGGAGGGGAGGCAGGGGAAAATAAAATCCTTTCCACTCCCTAGACATACACTATATACACTATGGGACTTGATATCTACTTTTTCAAAATAATAAATGTATATAAAAGAGATAAAAGGAAACATTTACATTGTTTAAAATGGAAAAAGTTGGGGCTGGAGAGATGGCTCAGCAGTTAAGAGCACTAGCTGCTCTTCCAGAGGTCCTGAGTTCAAGTCCCAGCAACCAAATTGTGGCTCATAACCAACTATACCCTCTAATGCCCTCTTTTGGCATGCAAGTGTACAGGCAGAGAGAGCACTCATATATATATAATTTTTAAAAATCTTTTTAAGATGGAAAAAGTTCTCTCAAAGTTATATTAGTAATAACAAGTAAATAATATCAAAATAATAAACAAAAATTCAGATTGAAAATGATAGCTCTGGGCTGGAGAGATGGCTCGGAGGTTAAGACCACCGACTGCTCTTCCAAAGGTCCTAATTCAATTCCCAGAAACCATCTATAATGAGATCTGATGCCCTCTTCTGGCCTACTGGCTCACATGCAGGCAAAATACTGTATAAATAATAAATAAATAAATCTTTTTAAAAAAAAAAAAAAGAAAGAAAAGAAGAATGATAACTTTGATCACACAAACCTCAGTGGTTCTCAGGCTTCTTAACGCTGAAACCCTTCAATACAGTTCCTCGTGTTGTGGTGAACCTCCCCCAGCCATAAAACTATTTTCATTGCTACTTCATAACTTAATTTGATACCTTTATGAGTTATAATGTAAATATTTGTGGGGTTTGGTGGTCTTAGGTGACCTCTGTGAAAGAGCTGTTCGACCCCCTCCCCAAAAGGAGTTGCAGCCCACAGGTTGAGAACTGCTGCTCTAAATGGTGGAAGATGCCAACAACAAGCGAAGAGCATTCTTCCCAGAGCAGCATGAGGGTTTGACTGGGAAGTGTCCCTTCAAGGCCCCTGTACTAAAACACCTGCACCGGTGGGTGGTGCTGTCCTTGGGGGTTGTGGAGCTTTGGGGATGGGAGGCATGGCTGTGGATCACTGCAGGCCTTTGGGGACTAGATTCCTGGCCACTGTCTGTCTAGTCTCCTGCCCGCCACTGTGATGTAAGAGGCTGCCTCAAGCTCCCACCGCCACAGCCAGGAGCCACTCCAGCTGCCAGGCCTTCTCTTCCATGATAAACTGAGACCATGAGCCAAAAACACACTTTTCTTCTCCTAAATTATTTTTCTCAGGTATTCTGTCATAGCATTGTTACCATCAGTTAAAAAAAAAAAGAGAGAGGGAGAGAGACACACAGCGAGAGTGTAGCCAGATCATTCACAGGCCACATTCAATCAGGCAAGCGTGTACACTCATAAATGTGAATCAGGTGAATACAACACAAAACAAAAATTCATTGGCATTTCCTCATATATTACTGCCAAAATCTGAGAAAACATTGTGTAAGTGAGCACACAATAAACAGGTCCTCATGGAGGATTGTTCCGTATGGTTCCGAGAACAATATGGACAGCCATGCTTTCAGTTTTGAATGAATGTGTTTATTAAGTGGATAATGAGCAAATGTAAACAGAACGAGTGGCAAGCAGCAGAGAGATGGTGAAGCATCATCAAGTCGGGAATTTACAACAGCCAACGGAGATGACCGCAGTAGTCCAAAAAAAGGAGAGCAAACGAAAAGGTGACGTTATTAAATTGAGGACTTAGAAGATGCAGCGGAAATTAAGAAGAGAAGCCCGGGTATTCAGCTGGACTTCTCTCCAGAGATGAGCTCCCCATGGCTGATCCTCTGGCTTCTCCTTCCACTGGAGGCGCCTCTGTACCGTGGGATAAACAATAGTAACATATATCGCAAGCGGTTTGCTTTCCAGTTGCTCTCAAGGACATCCTTAGCAGTGTACTTTTTTTTTTCACTCTCCCCATTATGGAGCCAAGGGGCTAACCTGCCCCAAGAGGTTGGGAGCAGGAAGGTGCTTGAAACATCTGAAGTGAAGTGGGGAAGAAACTCCGCTCCCAGTGACCCCAAACAGAGCACCATCACCAGGCCCAGAAGCAACCTGGGAAGGAAAGTGTTTATTTCAGTGTAAATATCCCCATCCCAATCCACCATGAAGAGGAAATCACGGTGGAGACAGGGACTGTAACTGAAGCAGAGGCCGTGGATGAATGCCCTCTTACTGGCTTGCCCTCCACAGACTGCATAGCCTGCCTTCTTCTAAGACTGCCTGCCGGGGATGACACTTTACGTCAAGCATGAGCCAAGGTACCATCTCACAGACTTCCCTAGTCTAGTCTTAAAAGGGTAAGCATCCTTGTTGCTCCTGCTAAGGACCCACATTCAATCCCAGCACCCTCATGGTGGTTCAAAATCATTCATAACTCCATTCCCAAGGGATCTGATGCCACTTTTTGACCTCTGCAGGCACCACGCACACACATGGTGTACAGACACATGTGCAGGCAAAACACTCACACACATAAAATAAAAAGATTCCTTCTTCCTGGGTGTGTCTAGGTGTACATCATGTTGACAAAACCAACCACCACACCAATATTAATGTGCATTATCAAAGTCAATTAGAATTAAGTCAATGTCATCTTTTAAAGATATTTCTAATAAGCATTTTCAATGCATATTGCCTTTGACCCAGCAATTACAGAGTTACATGTAGATGCTACTGAAATATTGGTACATTTCACAAAGTATCTAAGCAGGATGCCTACTGTAGTGCTACCTAGAGTTGAAAAGAAAAAATAAATAGGGCTTGGGATGTAGCTCAATTGGTACAGTGCCTGACTATTATGCATAAAGCCAGGAATTGGATTCCCAGCAATGTATGAACCGGTGGCACACAATCGCAATCCCAGAACTCAGGAAGCAGAGGATAAAGTACCAGAAGTTAAAGGTTATCTTTAGCTACTGCCAATTTCAAGGCCAGCTTTAGCTACGTTAGATTCTTTTTCAAAAAAGAAGGAGGAGGAGGAGGAGGAGGAGGAGAAGAAGAAAAAGAAGAAGAAGAAGAAGAAGAAGAAGAAGAAGAAGAAGAAGAAGAAGAAGAAGAAGAAGAAGAAGAGAACCTAGATGTATTTGGGAGAGTAGTTTAAATAATGTAGAATATTCTATTTTGCAGAGTATTCCACTGTTGTTAACAATATTAGGGATCCCCATGTGTCCACAAAAGGAAATTAAAGAATTTACTGTACAGTTGCCAGGTGTGGTGGCGCACGCCTTTAATCCCAGTACTCGGGAGGCAGAGGCAGGTGGATCGCTGTGAGTTCTAGACCAGCCTGGTCTACAAAGCAAGACCAGGAGAGCCAAGGCTACACAGAGAGACCTTGTCTTGAAAAACAAACAAACAAACAAACAATTTACTGTAGAGTTATATTTGTGAATCTGTTAAGACTTTTTTCCTCTGGATACCTCATTTTCCTCTTCTTACCAGTGAATAAGTAATTTAAAGCTTTGAATTTGCCTCTACCTTTTGCTTTGGCAGAAACCAACTTTTTTATTCTCTTTTTTTCCTATTCTATGAGTTACCTTGTAACTCTACTCATGTTTTTGCCTTTTTTACTTTTTAAGTGGTGGGTTGTTTTTTGAAGTTTTTTGTTTGTTTGTTTGTTTTTGCTTTTGCTTTTGTTTGTTTGTTTGTTGTTGTTTGAGACAGAGACAGGAATTCTCTGTGTAGCCTTCACTGTCCTGGACTCACTTTGTAGACCAGGCTGGCCTGAAACTCACAGTGATTTGCCTGTCTCTGTTGGGATTAAAGCAATGTGCCACCACACCTGACTTCAAGTGTTTTTTTATTAGAATATGTCAATTGCACAAACTTGGGCTTCACTGTGACAGTACCTGTGGGCATCACATGCCTTGCCTGACATCTTTGACACATCAGTTTTATTTTAATTATTTTATATGTTTTCTGTTTCATGTTTCATTTTCTCTACATATCATCTGTTTGCATCTCTTTAAATGTTCTAATTTAATGAGTTAGAACATTTTTCAAACATAGATCTTGAGTTCTAGTTTTTCTCAAAGCTAATCAAAGATCAGCACCTGGCCAACTCTCTTCTGGGAACATTCCATATTCTTTTTGCTGAGTGGTTCACAGGGTTTGGGAGCATCTCCTGGGTCCTAAAGGACAGGATGCCTTCTTACCTATATGTCCTCACCTGGGTGCCATCTCACACGCCCCCCTGCAGCTTCACCCATTTCTTCCTCACTTGTTCTGTCATTGAACACAGACCACAAGCAAGGCGGCATCCAATGCCCCCATGAGCACTGTGTTCTGTGTTTCTCACATTCTCCTTTGCCCATTAGAATATATCACACCCTCTCCTGCTGTTGGATTTTTTTTATAACTTTTCCAAGATGGCAGCGTTGGATATCTGGCCATCCGTTGGATATCTGGCCTCCTGAGGGAGGTGCCCAGGTGCCAATGGCATCTCCCAGTAGTCCTGAGACCGATGCAGTTGTTTTTGCTCAGACCGCACAGAACCTGGGAGAACAACCAACCCTTCTGGATGCTTTCAGTCCCTGCTCTTCCTCACTGCTACAAAGGGTTTTGTTGGAGAATTGAACCCAACAAAAGCTATAGGTTTTTCTCTCCAGTTCCCCTCCACCTGTCAGAGTAGGCGTGGGCTGTGTGAGGGAAGAGGTAGCATCGTCTAGGTATGGAGAACCTGAGAACAATGCCTCAAAGCTGTGTGTAGAAAGTCTAGGCTGGGATGGCATGGTACTTACAGAGGATACGGTGGCACGTGGCCTTCGTGTGTGGAATGTCCTAGCCATGTCAGAGGACATTTCTACCAATCCGAGCACGAGAACTGCAGTACAACAAACCATTCCACGGGTGACACTGTAGGAAGACTCTCTCTCACACACATGCCTGGCAAGAGTAAAAGCAGAGAAGGAACAAAATGAAGTCAACAAAACCTGTAAGAGCTATCCAGCTTCTGGAATCTTCCCTAATGACATGCCTCCATCAATATGGAAATAGAAACATATAAGGCCATTTATTGCAATATTAAGTTACAAGATGTTAGGAACTGCCTTGGGGCCACATGAAAGGGAGTTGCTGAATGAACCCCATCATAGCCACTCAATGGAATGCTAAATAGCTGTTCTAAGAGGAGGAAGTTGCCTGTGTATTAGTGATTTTCAATGTGTGTGGGACAGACGAGCCATGTGACTGGGGGAGCTGACCTGGAGCAACAGTGAGATCAAGATGTGTCCAAATCCTAAGAATCTCATCCTGAGACCTACAGGCGTAAAGACCACTCTTTCATCTCTGCCATCCTTGAGGTAGTCACGTAGCCTGGTGGCCAGATTTCAGGTAAAAACTTACTCTTTCTTTATAAGCACGTGTCCAGCTAGCACCTGGGATTCCCAGCCAATGTTGCACACTCAGCCGGAAAACCCTACCCATCTCTACAAGGTTTATATAGCCCTATGCCCAACCTCCATAAAAGAGAGTTGTTTCACTGAAAACCATCTCAGAGGAGGCTTTTTCTCCTATACTTACCACTGGACAGAGATACTGCTAACCCACCTGCCCATTTAAATGCCACTCCTTCTATTCCAGCCCAAGTACACCAAGGGCAGAAGCAGACCCAGACCAGCAAAGGTACATTGTCATATCAAAGAATACAATGCAAAGAAGGATAAATATTTTGTGCAAAAAAAGAGAATAAGGTAATAAAATATACTTGTATCATTTTGGCAAAAAAAAAAAAAAAAAAAAAAAAAGCAACAGGAAGGAAAAACCAGAAGCCAGGGAGACTAGCATCCATCGATGGGGAAGGACGGAAGGAGGATGGGAGAATGATCAGGTGTCAGTGGGAGGAGCAACCCCCCAAGGATAATGTCTGTGTAGATCTGGCATAAATCACAGTTGTAACTCACAGAGTCAGAATAAGTAACAAAGAAACAAAAACATGAAGTAGACGTAAGCAGAAACAGATACGCCTAAATCATTTCAAATCAATAGCAAAACTATCTGAAGAAATTAAAGAGCTAGCCACGTGACTTTTATCTGTCTGTGTTTTCGGGTAACAGGGATTGGGCTCAGGGCCTTGGAAAAGCTCAGCGCTTTTACCACTGAGCTGCACCCATAACCTTAAACAAGCAACGTAAACACATGCTGCACCTGTGCTTTGAGGCTACACCTAAAACAAGCAAACACAATCATCTCATGCCTAAAAGGTTTCTAAAAGAAAATCGCCTCATTGGACACTCAGGGCCAGACCCTGGTATGTTGTTATCATCCTCCAATAGGTTGGAGGGCTCCTTAGAAAGATGACTCATTTCCAGACATCTAAGGAAAACGAGAAGATATTTTGCCAGAAATAACGTGTCCAGAGAATGGTGGGCAGGGAGTAGGGTGCTATAGGGACGGAGGTGCTAGCCGCAAGGGAGTGCCTGTGGCCAGGTCTAGAATAAACTGAACACAAAAGAGATGATAATGGCAGTAGCTAACAGCCCATAAAATCAACCAAGAGTCCTGAGTAGATACAGATAAGTTTAAAAACACAATTTTAAAAAGAGAAGAGATGGCTCTTGCTGACAGCAGAAGTCTAACAAGATGAGGAGGGGAGTGGAAGTCACGCATCAGGCAGCCAGCAGACTAGCCATTTCAGCCAAGAAGAATAAATGGACGTTAAGGCCAAAAGGTAAAACGTTCATGAGAAAATGATTATAGAATTTCAACCCCCCCCCACCTCCAAAGATGCTTAATTAGAAGCAAGTGAATCAAAACGATTGGGCAGCAGAGAAGTTGGGCAGGCAACACCCTGACCAGGTGGAAACTCACCTGATGAGCACTAGGACAGACAGACCGGCTCATGGAAAGAGAGAGAACTGTCTTCTGAAAAGGATGTCAGCAGTGGGCCCGGGCAAGATCGGAAGTGGGATGTTAAGAGATTTTAATACTATCTCAGAGATAATCCCATTACTGTGGTCATTGTGCCTGGCTGTGCACTACTGAAGTATTTAGACAAACTGACGCTGTGTCTGCAATTCATCCACAAATGTATTTCCACAGAGAGGGAGAAGATAATAAGCAAATGTACTAAAATATTAACATTTGGGGATTCTGGGTAAAGGCTTCTTGTACTCTCTTCGCAACTTTTTGATGAGATTAAGAATTCTCTAAAAATAAACTTTTCTTTAAAAAAAATTTCAAGTATCTCTGTATAGAGAAAATACATTCCTTGGAACTAGGACTAGCTGGGCTGCGGGCTGTCCCCTCAAGTTAGGTGGGTGCTTCTTACAGAGAAGGTTGTCCTGGGATAGAGGAGGCAAATGAGATTTTTTTGCTGCTTCAAGAGATTCTTTGGCAACATCTTACAACAGAATCTTCTAGAGCGGCGATTCTGAACCTTCCTGATGCTGCGACTTTTTAGTTCCTCACATTGTGGTGACCCCCAACCATGAAACTATTTTCACAAGCTGGGTGGTGGTGGTGGCACACATCTTTAATCCCAACACTGAAGGGGACAGAAGCAGGTAGACCTCTATGAGTTCAAGGCCACCCTGGTCTACAGGGCGAGTTTCAGGACAGCCAAGGCGATACAGAGAAAGCCTGTCTCTAAAAAGGAAAAGAAATGTATTTTTTCATTGCTACATCCTGACTGTAACTTTGCTACTGTTGTGAATATAAGGCAAATATTTTTGAAGACAGACATTTGCCAAGAGGTGGCGACTCACAGGGTGGGACCGCCTTTCTAGAGCTTCCGGAGACTGCCTGGTTTTCCTGTTAGGTAAGCCTAGGCAAGTCCTTTAACAACTGACTAGTTGTAAGGCTCATACTTGTGATGACCTTCCCATAACAGAATAGAGAGAAGGCAAGGCAAGGACAAGACAAGCTTCTAGCACATTCTACATGGGCTGTACCACCCTCCCACTCTGCAGCTCAGGAGTTTGTCTTCCTCTTTGTAGTGCATCTCTCAGGATGGTCACTGTTGCCATCTTGGCTCATGGTTCTTGCTCATATGGCCCGCTCTATGTGTGGTAGAATGTTTAGCACCATCTATACCAGGTGCCAGGGAGGGCACATCTGTCCTGGGGAAACAACCACCACCAACCTCTACCAAGGATCCATCAACTCGGCAGCTTGACATGCAAAAATCCAAGTTTGTTTCCCTTTGGAAATGTTTCTACATATGCAAACCCAACTGGCTGTTCCTTCTTGAGCTAGGGAAATGCTAGGCCAGTGTCTGCCAGCACAGGGAGATGAAGATTGCCTAAGTTTGGGGGTCTGGCTTTTCTAGCAGTTTCCCCACACCTCAGTGTTTGGCTTTCCTCATATTGAATGAAGGGGTAAATAAAATTGTGTTTCATCAACACCCATTAGTAAAGCCATTCCCCAGGAGCCACTAATATTTCAGATGCTAGGTCACCTCCCCACAGAATGAACACCTACTCCTCATATGTGTTGGACTTTCCCAGAGCTGTTATTGAGCGTCTTATTACCCTAGGAAATCCCTTCATCTCAGGAAAGCCAGGGATGCTTGCCTTCTTGTGTACCTGTGCCGTGTCACCAGCAGATCACACAGTCTCTGCAGCTGTCTACAGAGCAGCAGATTGATGGCCAGGGACATGCTCATGAGTGTTAAGCAAACAATACTGTCCCTGGGATCATATTCAAAGAGCAGAGTTATCTAAGACAGAGATCTGACCTCGTAGAAACCAGCCAGTTTTGTAGTCTGTTCTCTCCTCGCAAGAGCAGATGGCATGCTTGCCAGTTAGAGAAACCAGACAAGGGCACAGCCTCAGACAGATACCAGCTGCCAAGGATTTTGTGTAGGGTTTCATGACTAGGCCCAGTTTCACTCCTCTTCAGTCATGGCTTTACAGCAGCAGCCCTTGGCTGGCGCCTCCATGTGGGCATCGATTGTGCACTTCCCGTGGCTGCTTCCTTCAATCCCTGCTCTCTGTCCATTGGTGACACATCCAGCACACAGATGAACGAGCATTATGAGCCTGTGTCTGGAGTTTCCCAAGTCCACAGGCAACACTGTGGCTCCTGTGATGTCAGCTGAGCTGGCATTGCAGGCAAAGGGGCCCCTGTCACTTTTAGTTCCTCCCACTGCTGTTTTGCAAGCTTGTTCCAGCTCCAAAGGTTCCACTCCTGTTATCAGCCTTTCCAATAAATAAGCAAAGTTACAGTCAACTGTTTCTCCTATCAGTTCCTACCTACACCCAAACAGACTCCATGAGATGGCTAATATGAAAGCCATGGTGCCACTGATGGGCAGCCCAATGCTGAGCCTGTCTGTGCAACACAGCAAAGACAGATGCTTACCTTCTACTTTGGAATTTGATGCAGGGCTGCTCTGTAGTGAGAACTTTAGTTTCTTTTAAAAACCCAGTCATGCTAGGTGAATGTTCTTGTTTTAATCCCAGGTTTGGGATATGGGGCTGCCTCAGATTTTCCCACAGCAGCTGAGTATAATGTATTTCACACTCTAGGAGGGGTATGATTTTTGCCAGCTGCAGATAGTTTATGTTTGGAATTAAGGAGACTCTGGAGAGGGTATGAATGGGAGAGCCCCTGAGAGGGCCTGTGGTGCTGCTCCCCCTGGTACTGTCCCCTCTGCTGCTAGACCCTGCTGCTGCTGGCTCCTGCTTCTGCATTTGCTATTGCTGGATTGCTGGGTTGCTGGATTGCTGGGTTGCTGGGTTGCTGGGTTGCTGGATTGCTGGGTTGCTGGACTGCTGGACTGCTGGATTGCTGGGTTGCTGGGTTGCTGGACTGCTGGATTGCTGGATTGCTGGATTGCTGGATTGCTGGGTTGCTGGACTGCTGGACTGCTGGATTGCTGGGTTGCTGGGTTGCTGGACTGCTGGATTGCTGGATTGCTGGATTGCTGGATTGCTGGGTTGCTGGGTTGCTGGACTGCTGGATTGCTGGATTGCTGGGTTGCTGGGTTGCTGGACTGCTGGATTGCTGGATTGCTGGGTTGCTGGGTTGCTGGATTGCTGGATTGCTGGGTTGCTGGGTTGTTAGATTGCTGGGTTGCTAGATTGCTGGGCTGCTGGGTTGCTGAATTGCTGGATTGCTGGGTTGCTGGACTACTGGATTGCTGGGTTGCTGGGTTGCTAGATTGCTGGGCTGCTGGGTTGCTGGATTGCTGGATTGCTGGGTTGCTGGATTGCTGGATTGCTGCTTGGAGATATTCTAACAATGAAGATTGGACTCGCCCCAGGGAACTCAATGGTCCTAGTCAGCAGGAAGTAATCTAAAGAGGTCTACACCACTTTCTCCCTCTAATCTTTTTTCTCTCCTACCTAATGTTGGGGGAGGAGGTTGAAAGGAATTAGGGTAGAATAAGGGCTGTAAGGGTGGTAGATATAAGAACCCAATAAAGTAGCCCCAAAAGTACGCCAACACCGCCCATGTGCTTCTCCTGTCTTTTGTGGCCTCAAACCATCATTTAACCATTTTAGAAGACAGACAAAATGAAAGACCCAGCTAGCTATTGTCATTTGCAAAGACAAAACACACCTGCCAGGAAGTATTCATAGTATGAAGTGGAAGTCAGTAATGAAATTCAGTTTTGCTAGCTGGAGGAATCCAACCTCAAAAGTCAGTTCAGCCATTATAATATAAAATTTTCCAAAGACAGAGTGTAGATGAACAAGTAGCATGTGTCTAAAAATATTATTCATTTGACATTTTTCCTCATAAGTAAAAAAAAAAAAATATTAGCTCATAGGCAGCACGCTAAACCTGGGACACAGTTTGGCAAACCCTGTTGTAAAAAAAAAAAAGTTGCTAGTTCATATTATGAATGAGGAAGTAGAGAATAGGACCCAGAAAGGGGCAAGTCTATCTATTCCTATTAGACAAAGGCTTGCAAATAAAACGCATCCTACATGCAACCTGAGAGCAGGGTTAATAGGCCTTACTTCTGCTCACCCTGGAGCTGGCGAGGTGGCTCAACAGTTAAGAACACTTACTGCTCATCCTCATCCAGAAGACCTGAGTTCAGTTCCCGTCACCCACGTCAGGTGGCTCACAAGCACCTGTAGTTCCAGCTCTGGGGATCTGACGTTGTCGCCTGATCTCCATGAGTACCTATACTCACATGCACATAAACAGACTCCTGATGCCTATCTTACTTGTCAGAGGCTGGGTCAGACCTGGAAAAGTATTGGTGCTGAGTACACTTCGTATTCTTTACATATGAAAACGGTAATTGCTGTGTATGAATCTCAGTGAACCAGGAAATTACATTGGCTGCAGCCATCTGTATGACAACTCTGTGCCCATTCATAGGGTTGCATCAATTCAACCTCATTTCTTAGTATTTTATAAATAAAAAGTTAGTCACTGATCTTCAAGGAGGTTCCAACTAAAAGAGGAGTTGATAGGTTGACATTCCTAACAGTGTCTTGCTTACTTTTCTCATGACAAGCAACTTTTAAAGGAAGAAGAGTTTTTGCTTTTTCATTTTTTGTTTTTGTGTTTTGTTTTGTTTTAGTTTTAGGCCTTTTGTTTTGTTTTTTTTCACCCAGGCAAAAGGGATAGAATCCATCATGGTAGGAAGTCATGATCACGGGAGAGTGAGGCAGCTGGTCCCAATACATCTGCAGCCAAGAAGCAGAGAGATATGAGTGCTATACACTCTTTTTCTTTTTCATTTACTCTGGGATTCCAGTTCATAAGATGGTGCCACCTACATTCAAGGTAAGTCCTCTTCTCTCAGTTAAATCTTTCTGGAGACTTCCTCATGGGCATCCCTGAGCTGTGTTTCCATGGTAATTCTAAATCTCATCAAGTTAACATAGAAACTGATCATCACACTCATCACCACCATGGGGGCAGTGATGTCTACAATAGTTTAGATTTAAAGAAGAAATTAACCCAACCCAAAATGTCAAGGAAAGCAACATAGAAGAGGAGTCCAGGAGCAAAGATGGAAGAACCACTAACAGTCAACATGCACCATTATTTTTCTAGAAGGAGAATATAAAATGGACATTCTAGAAGAAAGGCCACCTGAGAAAGCACAGATGTTTGAAGTATCATGGCTACTTCTGAAATTGCAGGGTGTGGCTGGAAAATGGGCACCAGAGATAAGCATGCAGTGGGAGATGGAGCCACACAAAAAAGGCTCTGTCTAAATATAGCAAGACTTAGTCAAAGGTTGTGAGGAGCCAAGCCACTGGAAGATCTCAGACAAGACAGGGAACTGGTTGGTCATACACTGTTGCTTTATGGGCAGGGGCAGCAAGGGAATGTGACTAAAATGATGGCAACCACGGACACCATGATTCACACGGGAGGGAATGGGGACTGTTTCACCAGGGTCAAGAGAGCAGAAACAAGCACATCTAGGCTACAGACAGCTATCACATTGTGTGGCCAGGGCCCTTCATAGTCCAACCCAAGGGCCTGTCTACAGAGATCCAGAGACATTTGGAAATATCAGAGCTGATCAGTTACCTTGGAGACATGGTGGGCTGCTCCCACACTGGCCACTAGTAAGGCAGAGAAAACCATGGGAGAGGGGGGGCAATAACAGAGTGACAGTAGGTGACCAAGTGGCTGTCAGGAGTGGGGAGAAGAGTGGCAAGCTGCAGGGTTCAGGGAGGCCAGCTGTCACTCATCTACTGGTACCCCACCCCTTCCTTTTCCCTTGTGCTGGGCTGTGTGTGGCTGTGCCTCCCAGAAGTCTCAGTTAGAACAAGGCCTTTTTAAACACACACACACACACACACACACACACACACACACACACACACACACACAATTCCAACAGAAAAATGGACAAAAAACATGACCGTGCAATTCTGGAAAGAATACACACATGAAAAATGGCTCATCTTCGGTTGTAATCCAGGAAATGAAACTTTGGCAAAGATTTGGAAACTCATAGTAACAGGGGACATGTCAGCGCTGACCAGTCTGCAGCGAGTAACAAAGCCCTAGAATCACCACACCTTTGCTGCACCAAACTCACTCCTGAGTGTTTTTCCCAAGGGATAAGGAGTTCTCAGCCTAGAGCATCTGTGAGGCAAACCTGGACTACGAAAATACTAAGGCTTAAACGTTTGAAAAGAATGCTCACTGCAGAGGTTGCTGTGGAAGACAACACTCAGAAGTAGATGGTGGTACAGGAGATGGCAATGCACACCTTTAATCCCAGCAATTGGGAGGCAGAGGCAGGTGGATCTCTGTGAGTTCAAGGCCAGCCTAGTCTACAGAGCTAGTTCACAGACAGCCAGGCATACACAAAAAGAAACCTGCCTTGAAAAAAACCAAATCTCTAAATTTAAAAATTAAAAAAAAATGGTTGTATTAATTGTGAGCTTGATGAACCTGAAATAATGCTATTAAGTCAATGTTTAAGGAAAACATTAAATGACTTGGTCATTTGCATTGTGTTTTAGGCAGAATAGATAAATATATAGATACATAAGGGATAGACAGATATGTGATTGACAGGTGATAGATGATATACAGGAGATGAATAAATGATAGATGATTGACAAATTGACAGATGGATAATATATAGATTTATGATTGATAGGTGATAGATGATAGGTATATGATGATAAGTAATAGGCATATGGTTATAGATAGATAAATGATAGATAGTAGATAGATAGATAGATAATAGATAAATAATAGAAAATAGATGATGGATAAATAAACTATAACCCATACTTTAGAAACAATCTAAGAATATCTGCATGAAAACTTCATACATATGTATTACCAACCATTCATCTCTGGACTTACTGTGCCTCCCCTGCTTTTGAAGGATCTTCACTCCCTACCATTCTCTGAGGACCTCCACTATGTCCCCACTCGTCTTTCCCTGAGGACCTCCACTATGTCCCCGCTCGTCTTCAGAGTACAGGCTGGCTGCAGGAACAAAGCTCTCCATTTTGGTTTGACCATGAACACACCCAGCACTGGTACACACTAAGTATACAGCAAATATTTATTAGAATGGGGTGGGGGGGCAGAATATTGCTCGATTAATGACAGTGTGGGACTCCTAGGAGTTAACTGGGAATGCAACTTGTGGTCCCAATGTTGCCCATTTGGAAAACTCTCAGATGCTTTAAGAAACAGCCCTCCCTTCCCCTTAATAGCAGATTCAAAAGAGAACAAATATCTTTCTTTTTCATTAGCTGCTGCTGCAGCTGCCCCCTCCAACCCCACATGCACTTGATTTGACGGACCTATACAAAGCCCTTGGGATGACCCAGGGATGCTATCCAGACAGCACCCTTGGCCCCTGTCATTCCTCTAACAAAAGGGAAGGAATGAGAAAGGCGAGATCCATTCCGATCCCTGTCCCCAAGCAGGGTGCAAATCTGAAGCATGCCTCCTATCACCTCCCACAGCACCCCACTACTGCTCAAGATGGAAAGCAGTGCTCCCATGATTTCCCCCCACCCCCACCCCCACAGTGGACCACAAAAACTGTTCTTTATCAAACTATAGCAGTGCAGCCATGTGCTTTTTATAACGCTGATTGGAGGCCAGATGAAAGAAGCTGGTGAGGTCAAACTGCATTTCAAACTCCCTCGATGTTGTAGGTGGGGAAAATGCTTTGTATTACATTCATTAAGGGGTCACCACCCCTTGATAAGAATCTTGAGAAAGGGCATACATGTTGCTAAATTAGCTCTAAAAGGGGCAACCTAAAGCAAAATAAATCAGAGTTAAACATGAGCTCAGGTTACCTACCCCCAGAATCGCAGGAAGGCGTGGGCTGCTAAAGACTGTTTGAAAGAAGTTCTGGCCAGCCATAGTTATAACCAGGGCAGGAATGGGCCCAAACCTCTGCCCTGATTACAACCAAAAGAACACATTTTCTTACAAGACATTTCACAAGCTGGGGAGGCCTTCCACAGAGTTTTGTAAATTGTAAGCCTCCTCAGAGACTTTCAAACCCCAACTAGTCATTTTCTATCATTTCTAAATCAGTAGCTCACATGCTCAGTCAACACAAACCAAAGAAAGATGGGCCTGCACTTCACTCCAAGCATAAGAAAGACGTGGTACCCATTTCACATACCTTGTGAAAGACACAAGACACACACTGTCTTTTGAAACTTTTCATTTCTATACCCTCAAGACACTCACTATTAGCAAACACTTTGGTGCTGACTTTCCACATCCTCCCACACATTAATACAGTGGACAAATGATGCCACAAAAATTAAAAACTGAGCATCTTAAGGCAAAGCTATTTATTTATTTGGAATAATATTTATTTGGTTTCACTAATTATTCACTCATAAGAGTGCTTTTTGTAGGGGCTGAGGAGATCCCACAGTAAGTATAACGCTTGCCACTTTATCATAAAGACTAGAGTATAGATTCCAGCTGTGGTGTGGCAATATGGGTCTGAAATCCCCACAATGTGGAGGTAGATACAGGGAAGACCCCTATAGTTAACTGGCCATCCAATCTCACCAATTAGCAACCTCCATGTTTAGTGAGAGACTCTGTCTTAAAAGAAATAAATAAATAAGGTGGCCATCAGTCAAAGTAGACACATATATTGACATCTGACCTCCACACATTTTTAAGTCTTTATATTGCTGGGTATGGAACCTGAGCCTCATTCATGCTAGCAAGGGCTCGATCATAAACCATGCCCTCTCAGTGGCAAGAGCATTTTAATGGCTAGCTGCACATCTAGAATTATCTTCCAATGTTTTCCTTTCATTAGTCAGCAATTAGAAAGAATTGCTTCTTTTCAACCATGCATGGTGGTACCAACCTGTTGCTCTCCCTGTTGCTCAAAAGACCATGGAAGAAGGATTAAAAATTCAAGTTCTACCTGAGCTACAGAGTGAGTTCAAGACCAGGCTGGGCAACTTAGTTAAAAGTGAAAGGAGGCAGGAAGGGGGCATGTTGTTTACTGGTAGAGCACTTGAGAGGCACCAGATCAATTCCCAGCACTGAAAAAAAGAAAAAGAAACCCATCATTTTTAATTGTTGTTTATACAAACTATATTGTAAGTCACATTTTTTTATTTTCAATGTTTTTTACATATACATTTATATTATTACACATATATACAATAAACTACCTATAGCAAAAAGAACCATAACACAATCAGGAATTATATAAATGTTACATTCTTACTGTTTTGGAGTTTTGGGTGACTATTCAGGCAGAAAACTGTCTCTGTCATCTTCTCATTTGGAAAGCTACTAACCTGCACTCCTGGCATACTCAGGTAATCAAGTTTACTCCTTCTCAAGTCTCTGACAGAGTTGAAGACCAGGTAGCTTAGTTTTACAATGAAGCTTAGTTGTTTAGGGGTTAAGATGTTTTTAGGGCTAGATAGATGTTTTAAGTTGATAATGACAAAATGTGATGGAGACTGATTTACATTCAGAATTTTAGGTGCACTAAGATAGGAAAGATGTTTTCTTCAAGGCCAACATTTCTTTTTAAGCCACTACACTAGAGGAAGCTTTTGTGAAGCTCTATAGAACACACAGAGAAGTGAGGCCCTCACCAACTTACAGAAAAGGCAGAAAAACAACCATTTCAGCTTAAAGCAAGAACAGAAAGACAGCTTCCCGTGTGCAACTAGGGTAAGCCTGGGGCAGTAGGCAACATCTTCAACACCCACTGTGTTTAAACTGATGAGGATGGAAATTCAACACAGAAACACAGTGGGAATTTCCAAAAGGTCGGATCTATTTCAGCTCTCAGCTTCCTCGTCTTCCAAGCAACCAGACAATTCTAAACCTGCCAGCCTTTGCACTTGCTAATGTCGCCCCTTGAGTGGCACCCTATCTATAACTGTCAAAATCCTCCATTTTCCCACCAGATGAGATACCAGTCACCATCTTGCTGGGAACCTAGTAGTGACTCAAAATAGCACATAGCTTCCACTCTGAAAAGCCAGTCAAACCCAGACAGAAAGAATCACATAAGAAGATGATAGTGTGCTAGAAAGAACGTACGAAAGGAGCTATAAAGGAGATTAACCAGTCCTGAGAGAGAGAGAGAGAGAGAGAGAGAGAGAGAGAGAGAGAGAGAGAGAGACTGGGATAGGGGAGAGTGGGCAGTGGATGCTTCTAGCCACAGGCCTGCCCTGTGTGCCTTTCTCAAAATTCCAAGTGCTAAGCAAACTCCCATTGTAGAAAAGTCTCCTACCAACAGAGTTGTTTTCAGAAGACATCTTGCCAAAGGCAGGGGTGGGGGAGGGGGAGGCTCAATCAGTAAAGTCCTTACCATGCAGACATGAGACCTAAGCATAATCTCCAGAACCTGCATTAAAAAGCCAGGCATGATGGCCTGTGCACATATTCTCAGCCCTGGGGAGGTGGATCTCAGGGATTGCTTATCAGTTTAGTTGAATTGAAAAGTTCCAGGTAAAAATAAAAAACCCTATGAAGAAGAAGAAGAGAGGAGGAAGAGGAGGGGGAGAAGCAGGAAGGGCAGGGGGAGAGGGAGGGGGAGGAGGAGGAAAAGGAGGGGGTAAGGGAAGGAAGGAAGGAGGAAAGGGAGAAAGAAAAAGAAGAGTGTCCTAAGGAATGATACCAGAGATTGATCTCTGGCCTCCACGTGTATGTGCCCCACACACATGTGCACACATACACACACACACAGAATCTCAACCAACACAACTAAAATGAAGGGCCCACTCACAGTAGTAAAGTAACTTTAAGGAAAGATAGTAAAGAGGCATATGAGAGCATTCTCCATTGGGAGCCAATATGGCCCAACAAGCCCTACTGAGGGTCACAGCCCTATAACATGCACACACAGCAGCAGGTGTAAAACTGAGGTCAGAGCATCAACAGTCATAGACAACATCCTCTAAGAGCCAAAAGGCTACACAAATGCTCTTTTCCGCATGCTTGTGTGCTGAGAAGAAACTCAGAATCACATGTTACCAACTGAGTTAAACTGAAGACAGCCCAACCACCACCAGTGAGAATGGAAAAAGAAATGTGGTATTTAAACATAGTGAAATACTCTTCGGTCATGAAAAAGGTGATTCTGACACAAGATACAACATGGAAGAGGTTTGAAAATATGGCTCTAGTGAAACAAGCTGACAAAAAAGGACAAACATTCCTCTCCATTATATATATAATTTTTTTTCAGTACCTGTAATGCTTCACTCATAGAAACAAAGGTAAAATGGTGGCCTCTGTGACCAATGGTGGGGCACATAGATACTGAATGCATGTGTTTTGGTTCCTTTACTATTGCTGTAATAAAATGTCTGGAAAAAGCAGCTTAAAGGAGAAAGGGCTGTTCTGGGCTCTCAGTTGGAGGGAGGAAATGCATGACCCACCTACTAGAACAGAAACCAGTAGTGCTGACAAGAAAATAGAACAGCCAGAACTCTCATACATTGCAGATGGAGGGAAGGAAAGGGGGAAGAGAGAGAAAAAGAAAGAAGAAGGCACAAAGAGAAGAGGGAGGAGAGAGAGAAAGGAAGGAAGGAGGGAGGGAGGGAAGGAAAGAAGGAAGGAGATGTTGTATTCTCCCTGGAAGGGAGTCTGTAAGTTTCTTATGAGCTCACATACATGAAATATATATATCTGTGACCAGACAACTATACTCCTCAGTATTCACTCTAGAAGAAAAGAAAGCTGTACATTCATACAAAAATCTGTATGCCTGCATGAACTATGGACAACTCCAGATGGGTTATAGGCTGGGCTACCTCCACAAGGGGCAGCCAACAGACACAAAAGTTGGAGAAATTGTGGTGGACACAAAACCTAGTATAGATTACAAAGGCACCATGCTGAGTGAAAGAAGCCCTCTTCAGACTTTTGTCATGCACATCACTTAGTCCATAAACCACTAGTCCTCCAAAAAAACAACTTTTTAGTGACATGAGTGACTACAGGGGCTCAGAGGTGAGGAGGGGATGACTGCCAAGGAATGGCTGGGTATCAGGAACCAGGGTTGGGGGTGAAAGTGTTCTGAATCCCAAGGGGTGGGCTTACTCCATGAACCTACATGGGACCATGGAGATGGTTTAGATGGTAAAGCACCTGCCACTGAGCCTGGTGACTTGAGTCCAATCTCGGGACCCATGTGGTAGAAGGAAAGAACCAACCTCCACACCTTGTCCTCTCTGACATCCACGTGCCACGGGGGGGGGGGGGGGGCAGGTGTTCATGCACGCACACACAAATAAGAAGTAAACATAATTGAAATAGTTTTTTTGAGACAAGGTTTCTCTGTGTAGCCCTGGATGTCCTAGAACATGCTCTGTGGACCAGGCTGGCCTCGAACTCATAGAGACCAACCTGTCTCTGCCTCCCGAGTGCTGGGATTAAAGACGTGTGCCACCACTGCCTGGCTTTCATTTAAAATGTTTTAAAGAGCTTATTATACAATGTGTTAAACCTCATACAACTAGATACCCACAAAAAGACAAAACAGAATTTTTCTGTGCATTAACTTGAAAAACAACTTTGAGAGGAACAAGCACGTCTGTCTGTGAAATGGATGATCCACTTGGCCATGACTATATGCCACCCAGCCGCCTCCTGCCTCAGGAGCCATTTTCTGTGGCTTTGACATCCACCCAGGCTTCAAAATACTCTTATGGCTGCATTCACAACAATCTGAGACACATTATTCTGGCTTCTGAAGGGCTTCTATAGCCAACAGCCGTGTCATCAAAGCCATGTTGTATGTGCTGGCAGTGGATTCCAAGTGTCATTCTCAGAACCTTATAGAAGGCTGTGAGCCAACTATAGTCTGAAATCCTTGTCATCCAACATATGTTTGAAATACTGGGGTGGGGTACTGAAGATGTAGCTCAGTTGGTAGAAAGTGCTTATCTAGTGTGCTCGGGGCCCAGAGTTTGATTCTCAGTGCTGCATTAAACCTAGCAGAGTGCTCCATGCCTGCCATCCACTTGAGAGGTAGAGGCAGAAAGCCCAAAGGTTCAGGACAGTCTCAGCTACTTAGAAAGTCCATGGCTATCCTGAGCTATGTGAGACTCAGTTTCCAAGGGAAAATAAAAGAAGAGAGGGAGGCATCTGGTGAGATGGTGTCAGGGTTTCCTTCCTGTTGCTGTAATAAAATACCAGACAAACGGCAACTTAAGGAAAGAAGGACTTATTTTAGTTCATAGTTCCAGAGAGATGGAGTTCACTGTGACGGGAAAGATGTGGCATGGCAGCGAGGGCAGAAGCCTGGCTGATCACATTTTCATGTACACACAGGAAGCAGAGAGAGAGAGATGGAAGTGAGGTGGAGATAAATATTCTCTCTCTCTCTCTCTCTCTCTCTCTCTCTCTCTCTCTCTCTCTCTCTCTCTCTCTCTCTCTCTCTCGTTCTTCAAGAAAGAATCTCTCTGTGTAAACTTGGCTGTCCTGGACTCACTTTGTTGACAGCCTCCAGAGTGCTAGGATTAAAGGCGTGCACCACCATGTCCAGCGAGGATATAAATTCTTAAAGCTTCCCACCCATGACGTACTTCCTCCAGCGAGGCTCCACCTCCTAAAGATCCCATGACCACCCCAAGGACCACCATCCCTGGGAACCAAGTATTCAGGTACTCATGGGAACATTCTCATTCAAGCCACCACAGCCAGCAAAGCACTTGGCCTTCAAGCACTCTGGCACCAGCATTTGGATCCACCAACTCATGCAAACAAAAACAAGACAAAACAAAACATGCCAAGAATAACAAACAGCCCACACCTGTGATCCCAATGCTAGAGGGAGGCAAGAAGAGGAGAAACTCCTGTCTAGCTAGCTGATGAGCTCCAGATTGAGAGACCCTCAATCTCACAAGAGTAAGGTCCTTTATTAATTGCACTGAGCCTGCATGGGACAGGTCCTCTAAACCGTCAGTCATGGGGGAGGGAGGAGCTCGTGGGATTCCACTCCTTACTGCTGAATTACAGGCCACTGACGGACTGTTGGAGAGGAGAAGCCTCTGTCTTTAGTTGTGAAAATACTAGTGACCACACAGATGGTCGTGGGCAAACCCAGAGGGGCACAGATAAAACCAAAAGGCACGATGTGGGTGAGAGATTGGCAAGGGAGGAGAGGTCCAGGTGGGAAGGGAGGGGTGTGAGAGAGGGTGTAGGGGGAGCAGTAGAACGCTGGTATGAAATCGTCAAATAGCAAATTTACTAATGAGTAAATAATAAGGTGGAAAACAACTGAAGAAGGCATCCAGTGTTGACCACTGGCCCCCACACAGACTTGCACACGTGTACGCTTTTGAAAAAGAAAAGAAAACAAAGCTCTCCCTTATATCTATAATCGAAAGAGTCAGAGAAGTAACAGATGCTTGGCTGCTTCTCAGAACCCCACCCCCCCCCCACCCCCGCTTACCCAGATGCTAGCTGTAAACCGGCCTTTTCACCGCGGAGGGAATCCTCCTAGGTGCCTAAATTAGAGTGACAGATAACAGATAGTTGTTCAACTCCTGCTAAAACTTCCACTCACAGCCCCAATTTCTTTTCTTCCTTCTTTAAAACTTCAGTGCAGACGCAGCCCAGGAGGCCGGTCTTTCTCATTTCACTGTCTGTTGGCAGTCCTTTGCTGAGCGCTCTGCACAAGCGCACGTTGTATATTCAAGGGCAATTAAGTTGCTAATAGCTCTCTCCAAAGTCGCCTGCTGCAGATGATGATATATTGTAGAGCATCTGATGCCAGAGACGTAACTGGGGAAAGGCAGCAGCGGTTTTTTTGCTTAACTTGTTAATAAAAGAACCCTGCGTGGCTGAAGTGAAGAGCCAAAGTTTCGTACTAAGTGCTTCGTGTTGAACTTGACGTACAATTAAGCGTTGCCATGCCAACTGGCTTACAGCGCACCTGGGGAAAGAGCCGAGACCAACATATTTTCCTCCACTTAGTCCTTCCAAATATTCTGCTTCTCTCCCTGCAAATTCAGTGTGAAACACTTACGCGAGATAAGACGCCCTCCTTACACCAGATAGAAATGTTTTAGCTCATTAAATCTCTTCTTCCGGAATACTAATTCTGTGCTTGACTGGTGCTTTATTACAGATAAGAGAATAATTCAAAATTAAAAGACGTGAAATGGAGCCTCTTAAGTTATCACTCAAGCCATTTGAGGGGGAAAAATCCTCTTATCTAAAGGTATTTTTAAAAATAATAATAATAATAAAATGGACACAAACATTTGTTCTAAGTTCCGAGAGCCCTATTTTACCCCATTTTCTGAACAACACTTAATGTGTAATGTAAATAGCTTTTCAGGTCCTTGAAGCTGCCAATTCTAAGACAAGAAAGTTTCCCAGCTGCCTTTCTCAGTGCCTGGCTCAAATCCAGTTGCCTGGCTGACTCTCCTCAAGACTCGGGGGCTCCCCCTACTGGCCTGAAATCATAGTGCCACCTTGGTGGGCTCACCTTAGACAGGACAGGATGGAGGAGGAGCCCTGGTCAACTGCATCTTTGGGCTCAATCCATATCTGTACTGTTCAAGCGGGACTTTCCAGCCCTCTTCGTCTTGGTGATTAGTCATTAGGTAAAATGTAAAGTAAATTTTTGTTCCTAAAACTTGTCAAGGTACTCTGGTGAGGCTAGCCTGATAGGCCAACATCAGAAGCAAGTGTTACCCAAGGCTGGCAAAATGTCCCCAAAGCATTTTCTTCTCAGTACTGCCTTCTCTACCCGCCCAGTGCCTTCTCCCATCAAGCTCGCCTCTGAAGCCACCGACATCAAAATCCATTGGTGCCACAGCCTTTATTTGTGCCAGTAAAACTGACCATTTTCACCCAACAGTCAAAATGGAGAACAAAAGGTTTTCTTTGTCTTGCCATATTTCCAGAATCCACACCCCATACACATAGATACACACACACACACACACACACACACACACACACACACACACACACACACACACAGCCTCTGACTGTTCTGATAGGAGTGGGCGGCTGTGTCCCCCAAGGCCAGCCTGGGTTATGGGGCAGATCGCAGGGGGCCAGTTCTTGGCCTGCAGCGGAAGCTCGCACTGTGGGAGCACATTGCCTTTGTCCTCCAACATTATGCAAATAAGCAAATCAAATTAAGTACCTGAGATTTTTTTTTTAATTAAGGGTTTTGATTAGACGCGGATCTGTTGTAGGCAGAGGAAGAAATTTTATTCCAAAACCCCAGACACTCTGGCTTTCCTGCAGGTCTTCAATCAGGGCACATCCCCCAGAATTGTGGGGGTGTTCATCACTTGATTCTCAAGTGGGGAGGCACCTGGGACATAGGGGCAAGAACTGATCCAGGAAAAAAGCAGGAGGGAGGAGAGAGAGAAAGGTCTAGAACTTTATAAAAATCGACCAACCACATCAACTCAGTTCTCTCACTTTTTGAATTCAATGTTTTAAAAAGAGAGAAAGGCAAGAAAGGGAAATCTATAGTCACTATTTACCTAAAAGAGGTTTGCTCAGTGTTTAAAGCAGAACTTGAAAATGACAAGCCTCTAGCTAGAAGGGGGTGGGACACTGCTTTGTCAGGAAGCAATTTTACCCTTCTACCAGTTCTCAGACGTTAGTTCCCACAGGGGGAGGCAGGCGGAAGCCATGGGCCATGAGGGAGATTTTTTTTGAGGGGGGGCCTACAGTCTTCTACACAGAAGCCAATTTTTTCTCTTTGTGTTTTCATTTGTTTTTTGGGAGAAAAATTTTTATTGAGTGTACTGTCAGGGGACATTGGGTTGAGCGGTGACAGGAACACTGCCTGCAGCCCAGACTTGTTCAGGTAACAAATGTCAGCTTTCATCTCCCACGTACTGGGCTCTAGGGCAGGTGCCTCACACACCGTCATATTTGCTTTTCCTAAAACTCTGTGAGAGAGGTCCTCTTCCGTTCACTCCTACTCTACAGATAAACTGTAAAAGATGTAAGATGCAGGTAGTGAGCAGCTTAGATTCAAACCCAGCACTAGACGGTGCCTGGTACATGGCAGGTGTGTAATACGCATTTGATGAGGCTGGAGGGAGGGAGAGAAGGGCAGAGAGAGTGAGGGTGACGTCATCTTAGTGATAATAATTACACAACGCAACGTGATAGACCCAAGTTGAGACATAAAAATGATGAAAGCTTAGATCCTCACCAGGTGCTGGCTGAACAAGTCATGTGACCTGAGGCAGCCAGTGTTCCTCGACTGACTCTTTGTGTTTACTTAGGACCACAAATGTTGCTAAAACAGTGAGTCCTGGGTGGGGCCAAGCAAGTCTCCTGGAGTCTCCAAGAGTCTAGGTGGGATTAGAACTCCATCTCCAGGAGGTAGGACGTGGAGACAAGATGACTGTCAGAGACAAGTCAGTGTCGGGAGAAGCTACTGCCCATGCGCAGTACCCAGCTGAACTCCTATGTAGTTGGAGGCTGGCATCACTCTTCCACCTGATGAGCTACTGTAGGATGGGTATGATAAATTGCAGTGTTTTCTCGTCCCATTTAGAAGAGACAGTAATCAATACTGTCACATTTTTTACCTCACCAGAAAACATTTATCTCAATGTAAACGAAATACGAGTGAGTTACGAATACACCAAAAGAAGCTCAGCCTTCCTGACAATGGTAAATTAAAATAATGTTATACCATTTTGCCTACCCAACTGTCAAAGATCCCAGGGCCTTAGAGTGGTACCACCCTAAGAAGGGTACAGGGAAGGATACTGTGTCTACGTTGTTGACAGACATACAAGATGGCACAGTTACTTAAGATGGAAACTTGACGAGTGTGCGACATAGGCTATTTAAATGCTAAGACCTTTGAACATTTAAATCATTTGAAACACATAGCAATGGAGTAATGGAATGAGGGCATCCTTTTGCAGTGTTGTTTACAAAGGGAAAAACAAGAAGCAAAGTAAATACTCAATAACAGGGGCACAGGTGAGTGAACATGGTGGAATGTAGTAAGCTCTGGTCAGAGAACACGGTATGCAGTTTTGTTTATTTTTGCATGGAGAGACATCACGGGCACATACTGAGCAAATGAAACCAACAACCACACAGCATGAGTCACCTACTTAGACACCCAGAAAGCCTGGAGGTAAACCGTGAGCTCATACCCAAAGGCTCCTCTGCTCATAAGACTTTTCACACCTTTGCATTTTCAAATACTGATATCTTAGTGATCAAGCATTAATTTCATAATCACCAAATAGTCTACGAAACTCCTTTGGTTAGGCCTTTTAGAAAACACCCTGTGTGAGAGTAACAACACGCTGCCTGGGAGACAAGTGTGGTGCAGCCTGTGAATTACCAGAGGAAAGTCCTTAACCAAAGGAAACTGCGTCAGTTATCGCAAAAGTAAAAGCAGAAAAATTAAAAATGAGTTCAAATACACGCTAAGACAACGCAACCATAAAAACACAATGCACTCAGTCGACAGAGTGCTCACCTTGAATGAGCAAAACCCTTTGTTTCATCCCTAACAGTGCATAAATTGGGTGTGGTGTTGCATGCCCGTGATCCTAGCATGAAAGAGTTTGTAAAAGCAGGAGGATCAGTAGTTCAAGGTCATTCTATACTATTTATATATCAACTTTGGAGCTAGCCTGGGCTACATGAGACCCTGTCTAAAAAAAAGAACAATACACGGGGATATAATGTTAGACCATACATAAACTGAAAATATGGGCTAAAGTGATGAGGATCACTAAGAACAGCCTATCAGATCAGAGCATCCTAATTCAACATCACAGCATGTTGTTATGTGGCAGGAAGTGAAGCCATGAATAATGAATGGTTCAGGGGAAAACAGGACAGAAAAATAACTGGAGGTCCCAGATGTTGGCCCAAGAACATATAGGAACTTAGAAAAGAAAAAAATAATAATTCAGATCCATGGTTGTCGCTCTGTGGCCAAGAGTTGAAGATGTTAACAATTAATTACCAAGTTGTTTTTGTTTTGTTTTGTTTTGTTTTTAATGCAGGCAGTAAGCAGCATTTTTGAACATTTGCAAATCTTGGAGCAGAGACTACCTTTTTCACCAGTATCCCATGATGAGCGAAATGGCACAGGACGGGATGAATAGATTTGTAAATGTTTTGTTTTGTGTTGTTTTAGATAGGGTCTCATTATTTAGCGCTGGCCAACCTAGAACTCATTAGGTAAACCAAGCTGGTCTTGAACTCACAGAGATATGCCTGTCTCTGTCTCCTAGTGCTATGATTAAAGGTGTGCACAACCATGCCTGGACAAATACTAAGAACCTTAAACAGAACAGCAGGCTTTAAACAAAACAAAAAGACAAAAATAGAAAAATATATTAATTATGACATCCTAGAAATGAGCTTATTCCCAAATCACAAAGGACTCATAGAAGTCACTAACAATAGATTTGAGTAAAAACAGGGGAAAAAAAAGTTCAAGAAGTCGATGAACATATGAAAATACAAAACAAAATTGAATATGTAAATAAGCAGAAGATCCTTTAGGGCTCTGCTACTAGACTCCAGACCAGTGCCACTTAGGTCTCAAGCCAGCTTCCTCTATTGTGAGGTGTCACTGTCTTAACTCAGCCATTACTTGGGTACATTCAAGGCCTCTATTTCCTCTAGAAAGCAGAAACAAGACAGAATTTGTACCAGGATCATGGGCCAAGTTATTGGCTCCTACCACAGCTGTGACACATCACCACTGACTTAGTATCTATAATAGAGGTTTACTAATTTGTAGTTTTAGATGTCAGAAGCTCAAAATCATTCTTACTGGGTTCAAATCAAGCTATTAGCATAGCAATGTGCTCTCTCTCTCTCTCTCTCTCTCTCTCTCTCTCTCTCTCTCTTTCTCTCTCTCTCTCTCAGCTCCAGAGAGAACTTGTCTCATCTTCTATGGCTTCTAGAGATGGCTGCATCTCTCTGCCTTCCCTAGTCCCATCTCTCTGCTTCCCTATCCCGTCCTTCATGGACCTTTACCATTGCATTTGTCCAGTCAGATGATCCAAGATAGCTCTACTTTCTCACAATCCTTGAATTTACTTCAGCAAACTGTAACAGGTCACAGTCTGGGGACATTGGGATGTGGCCATCTGTGGGAGAGTGTTGTTCCCTCTCCATGAGCTAAATGACCCAATACAGAAACAGCGCTGGACAGAGCTGGGAAAATAACAGGCATTCCAAAAGTTAGCAGTTATTAGTCATCAAAGAAATGTTCCATGGCTGGGGCTGATAATGGGAGGGGGAGTGGGGGGGGGCAGGGATAGATGGAGTCTTAAGGCTGATGGCTGAGAAGAAACTACAGGAATAGTGAAGAGCAACACAGCCTTTAATCAGACCCAGTGCCTATCAACAGTGCCTATGGGAGGCAGATGTGCAGGCCCCAAGCCATGTGCATGTCCGTTCCCTGCAGCCTTGTTTATACCAGCAACAACTATGCATACACATGTCACAGAAGGCAGGGCACTTATCCCTTTAATCAGTTAGAGACTGACATAGGAGTTGTTATACTGTGTGCCAGTGAAAGACACCAAAGAAAGAAGCAGCAGCTTGCATCTATAAGCCAAAAACAGGAAGGCAAAGGCAGGCAGCTCTTGGGCTCACTAGCCAGCCAGTCTAGATAGCCAGTGAGCTTCAAGTTCAGTGAGCCCCTGTCTCAAAAATAAGATGGGGAAGCTGGGCATGGTGGTGAATACCTGTAATCCCAGCACTTAAGGAGGCAGAGGCAGGGGGATTGCTGTGATTTCGAGGCCAGCCTGGTCTACAAAGCGAGTTCAGGACAGCCAAGACTACACAGAGAAACCTTGACTCAAACAGACAGAAAGAAATGATGGGGAAGGGGAAATAAATTGAGGAAGGCATCTGACATCAACATCTGGCCTACACACACACACATACATGCATATGTGCAGAAAGAGAGAGGGAGGGGGAGAGAGAGAGAGAGAGAGAGAGAGAGAGAGAGAGAGAGAGAGAGAGAGAGCAAAAAGTGACAATTCATCAGATTCCATCTGTCTGTGACAACTACATCTATGTGCTACCATGTGTGTTGGAGGGGTTTCAATACAGGAAATACATGGAAGGCTATACACAAAGTGTCACCCATGTCTTCTCCTTGTTCTTCTGGGTGAGAAGATGTCAGGTGATCCTGACTCTTCTGTTCTTGTTTGTATCCCAAACCTATTGTACAGAAGGCAGGCTTCCTTGGGCTGAGGAAGGACAGATTTCCCTCCTTTTAGGTGCTACATTGCCTTAGTTACCTTTCTGTTGCTGAGATAAGACACCATGACCAAGGCAATTTATAGAAGAAAGCTTTGGGGCTTCCAGTTGCAAACGATGAGTCCATGACCACCATGGCAGGAAGCACGGCAGCTGGCAGGCAGGCTTGGTGCAGGAGCAGGAGCTGGGAACTGTCACCTTAAGACACAAGCAGGAGACAGAGGGTGCTAAGTGGGAATGCCATGGACTCTTGAATCCTCCAAGCCCGTCCCCAGTGACACACCTCCTCCAACAAGGCCACGCCTTCTAATCCCTCCCAAACAGTTCTACCAACTAGGGGACCAAGTATTCAAATATATGAGACCGTGGGCAGCTATACTTTTCAAACCAACCCACCCAAATTCTACCTTCCCAGCTGGAGAGACACCAGGAGTCTAAGTACTTTCAGTGACTGTAACTTATTCTGCATATGCCAAGTGCTTCCCCCTCTCAAACCTTGAGAGTTAGATGCCAGGGCAAGATAAGGAAGTTGAGAGAGAATGTGAAAATGTAAAAGAAAGGCACCTTCGAGAATGTAGTCCATCAGGAATCTGACCACAGCTAACTTCCAGCTTCCCATGAGCAAAGACTAGGTTCTTCCCAGTCATGACATCAGCATACAGTAGGTGAATCAAACACCCTAGCCCTTCCCACCTCGTGCCTCGTTGGGGCACCTACCTGGGACTCAACGCACTCAAACATGTGCATACTCCACACCCTCTGTCTAGACTCCACTCCTCAGCTCTCAGGTTAAATGCTATTCTTCTTACCCAGTCTCCTAAAGAAGCTGCCATAGAGGCCTGCATCTCTATCTCTGTCTCCAAGGCAGCACCCAAGGCTGCTGATGAGAGGTTAACCCCATGGGCAAACTCAGAGAAACTGTGGAACAGACACCTTAATATTCTCCCAATGATGGGGCAGGAGAACTGTGCGATTACACATCACCCCCTAAAGCCTATGCTCAAGATGGGCTAAGTAATAAACTTTGGGTGTGCTGTGCCTCTTACAGCTAAGAGGGCTTCCACTAGCTGTGGAGACACTGGGGATAGGAAAAGCCCTAAGGTACACAAAGGCAAGTGCTAGATCTGGAAGTAAGGTACTCCAAAGTGTCGAAGGGAGGTAGCAACTAGCAAAGTTCACAATGATGTAGAGGTGTGTGTGTGTGTGTGTGTGTGTGTGTGTGTGTGTGTGTGTGTGTTCACATGCACCCATGCATGCATGCATCCATGCATGCATGGTACCAGCCCTGTTAGACTGAGAACTACACAAAAGCAGGAGCCTTGCCTATGCACCTCTGGGCTGCACCTCCAGTTCTCGGCACAGGCTTGGCACCCAGGTAGACAATCAGCTGGGATTTGCACCATGAAAAAACATGAGTCTGAGAAGAATGAACACTCCAGGTCAGCACCCATCTAAGCAACGCATGAAGCCAAGCACACGCTTCTGAAGCATTTCATGAAATATTGTTTCCAGTTTTAGACATTTTTTTCCAGTTTTTCCGAGCCAGGGTTTCTCATTGTAGCCCTGGCTGTCCTAGACTTGCTTTGTAGACCAGGCTGGCCTTGAACTCACAGAGATCCATCTGCCTCTGCCTCCCAAATGCTGGGATTAAAGGCGTGTGCCACCACACCTGGCTCAGTTTTAGAAACCGTTATGCAATTTCTTTGCAACTTTATTATCTTGTATTATTTGAGTTAAATTATATCGCCTGTAACCCACCTGAAAACCGCTCATTAATGAGACCTTGTAACTCGTGGTGCAGTTTGGTCCAAATAACACAGCAAGCTCAAGTTATGGAATTTGAAAATACTTGAAACTGGCAAGGAAGGTATTTGCTACTGAAGATTCTAAGGTACAGACAGCAGGGGCAAAACAAAATGGTATGCAGATCATACCAAACCCTGAAGCTAAGGACAGAGGCTGCCTTTTTTTTTTTTAAAGTGTGTATGAGTATTTTGCCTACATGTATATCTGTGCACCTTGTGTATGAATGCCTAGTGCCCACAGAGGTCAGAAGATAGAATCGGATCCTCTGGAACTAAAGTTACAGGCTGTTGCGAGATCTCATGTTGGCTCTGGGGACCAAACCTGAATCCCCTAAGCTATTGCTTCAGCCCCAAGTTTACATTTATAAAGGGCTGGAGAAAATAAGATAGCTTTTCATGCCACTATTTATAAATAAATAAACAAACAAACAAACATATACATATATATACACACACATATACATATATATTAACTTCAAAGATCAGTGTCCATAACTAAAGTCTGATTGGAACCTAGCCATTGTGACATGCACACAATTTGGGCGCAATACTCTCTGAGACTTAAACCACAGATCTAAGCAGTTGAAACAGGAGGCTTGATCTGCGTTAAGTCTCCTCGGCAGACACTTAACCAGGCAGCCCAGAACCCAACAGAACAGACAACACACCTGCCAGGTGCACCATCACACAGCTGGGGACTCCAGCTGACTGACTCCAGCCCAGTACCTCATCAGCATCTCACCACCACCATTACCAACACCACTCTTCCATTTGCCTGCATGGAGCCTGCATCTCCGAGCATGTTCGCTGACCAGGAAGACATGCCCTTGTCACTGCCCACCCATTTCATCACATGCCTCTGGGTCTAGGTTCAGTGCCTTCTCTTCTCACAAAACACAATACAGAAAACAATACCAGACCCGCCTGGCCACACACAGAGTTCTTATGAGATCCATGTCCCATGAATATTGCTTGATCTAATCATTTTTCCTGTTTTAATACCATCAATTTCCCTCCTGATCAGCGCCACTCATCAGGAAGTAACTTCAGGTAATTAACATTTTTACATTTTTAATTATGAAATCTTTCCTGAGCTGGCGGGGTATCAGAGATTAAAAGCATGAAGCATCACTGGCACTGCCATCTTCGGTCTCCTCCAGTCCTGCAACCTCGGCCTGAGTGTGAATTCAGGTCACCGGCTGTGCCATCCTCATCCATGGCACAAGTGGGATCTGGCGCTCGGTATTGCACCCAGCAGAAGTTGTGTTTGGCGGCCAACTTTGCTCTACAGCTTTGAACCCAAAGTTTTGGGACCTTTGTATTGAGCTTCTAAGGAGACGGGGGGGGGGAGGGGCGGGGAGGCGGGACCAGTGCAGATGCCCGACAGCTGGTCACTTAACTTCACCATCCAAATACGCAACTCATTCTGATCACAAGTTTCTCTCCATCAGCCCTACACTGCCCTTCCTCATAGCCCTCTCTCTCTCCCCATTCTACCCTGCACATGTGGAAAAAAGAACCATGGCCTCCAAAGAAGGTTTCAATTGCAGGCCAGATAACGATGACCAGAACAGCAAGAAAAGTGGGAAGGCCGTGCACATTTGCGGCGTGCTGCACACGCTCTCCATAGCTCACAGCACAGTCTGCACTTAGCCTCATCTCAAGCCTGCCTGGCCCGGGACTATGGAGACCACCTCACCCTTTCTCGGAGCATCCTTGCCTGGCCCCCACCGTGCCATCATGGTGCTTTTTGAGTTCAGAGAGGCCCCAAGTCTTATCCAAGATCGTGTGCTGGAGCAACGTCCAGGTCACTCCTACAATGACTTTCTCTTTCGTCAGTTGGTCTTAACAAAAAGACAGAGAATCGATGCCGTGCTCTCTTAAGTGGCAAGCCCCGCACCCCACAGGTGGGAGGGCTTCCAGCGTCACCATTTACTTCCTCCTGTCCATTTCCTTGCTATCTTTGCTCAGGACACTCTCATCCTTCTCCACTTCTCTTAGTGTCTTGTTGTCCGCCCACCCCCCCACCCCGGAAGTGTGACCACATCTACTTCTCTGACCCCATTTTCTAGGAGTAGCCCACGTCACCAGAACAACCAGTGCAGCAGAGTTCCTGCCCAAGTGGAACAGACAATGAAACGAGAAGTCTGTTGAAAGGACAAGAGTAGTGTCTTGAAGTCTGTGTAAAATGGGGGTGGGGTGGGGTGGGGTGGGGGTCTCTTCCTGCTCAATAGCAAAAGGTTTCAGACTGAGCCAGGGAGAGAGCTAGGCTACAGCGGGCCGGTAGGTCAACACACTGACTTGATTATCTGGTGAGGGGAAAAAAAAAGATATATATATTAAACTCTGGTTGAAATAGACTCTTCTGCTCAAGAGTGGAACTATCCTATCCCACATGGTCATGGAACTGCTGGGTAAGAACTGAGTCACAGGGCTGTGGAACAGAATACAAGGGGACCTGTTTCTAAGCAGACTCCTGGGCTCCCTCCCTGTCACTTTCCACATAGAGTCTAGGGCATAAACCCACTGAACAGAAGGGAACTTGAGAAGGGACAGCCTCATGAACATGCTTCACAAGGTCCTCTTTAAAAAAAAAAAAGGTTGAATTTCTTGGTCTGGGGATCAAAACACTTAAGAATCATAAACAAGCTGGGTGGTGGTGACGTATGCCTTTAATCCTAGCACTTGGGAGGCAGAGGCAGGTGGATCACTGTGAGTTCGAGGCCAGCCTGGTCTACAAAGCGAGTTCAGGACAGCCAGGGCTACACAGAGAAACCCTGTCTCGAAAAACAAAACAAAAAACAGAAAAGTCATAATCAAAGGGCTGAGTTGTGTGGAGTGCTTGCTGGCTTTCGTGAAGGCCCGGGTTCAATCTCCACACGAACCTGGTGGCACATGCTTGTGATCCCAGCAATAGGCAGGTAGAGGCCGAAGGAACTTGAGGTCATTCTTGGCTATACAAGAGAGCTCCAGAGAGGTCAGGCTGCCAGGTCCCTTGGTGGGCAAGGCTGTTTGGCAGGCACTTTTGCAATTATGTACGTGCTCCCTTCTTTTTCTTTTCTTTTTTGTTTTTTTGTTTGTTTGTTTGGTTGGTTGGTTGGTTGGTTGGTTTTGGTTTTTTTGTTTTTTGTTTTTTGGTTTTTTTTTTTGGTTTTTTGAGACAAGGTTTCCCTGTGTAGCGTTGGCTGTCCTAGACTTACTTTGTAGACCAAGCTGGCCTCAAACTCACAGTGATCCGCCTGCCTCTGCTTCCCAAGTGCTCGGATTAAAGATGAGCGCCACCACGCCCGGCATGCTCCCTTTTTTTTAAAGGCCAAGAAGCACCCATAACTTGTTCATTTCACGTGACTCCCCACCCCTCCCCTCCCAGCGTGCTTCTGAACCCCTCTTGCTGGAAGAGAGAAGAAAACAACTGTCCGTTATATAAACACACCTCTGCCACTGATCCATACGCTAGCTCGGCAAGTTTCCCAGGCCGACCTGGAACTCACACTATAGTCCAAACTGACCTTGAAGTCCTGGTCCTCCCAGAGTACAGGGATTCACAGGTCTGGCCGTCCTGCCCAGTTTGCAAGTATGTTTCTTAACTCAGATTAACATGACTCACTAATAGATGAGTCTGATTAGAAGCTCCTAATCATGGAGGCTTCCCTGCTTTGTCTCTTCTGTTGTCAGAGATACAGAAACACACACACACACACACACACACACACACACACACACACACACACACACACACACACACACACCTCACCCTGCATACATTAAGGACGGGATGAAACTACTGCCTAGCTCTTCTCTGGTTAGGAATAAACCAGTGGCTTCTCTCCTCTTTACTCCTTGGAGAAATCACCTTTTCTATGGAGAGGAACCACAGAAAGGTCTTGAAGAGGCCAGAAAGCATGCAGGTGGTGGCTCTGCCTTCATTAGTAGGTCACCTGGCTACTTTACATACTGCCTACCCGAGGGTTCAAAAAAAAGCATGAAATAAGTCCAGCTGCCGAGACTTAATTCCATTGATTATAAAGGTGGTTTTTTCCCCCCCTGCACAATTGCTAAATTTCAAGCTGAGGAAAACACACACAGTTAAGGTAAACAAAGCAATTTGAACAATACCTTTCTTCCTAAAAAGTAACATTTAATCCGCTCTTTTAAAAGATGAGACTTGCATATATGTCTAAGCCTCGTATTCAATTCCGTTCAACTACTGGTGTGAAATTTTAATCAAAAAACTAGAGAGCTCATTCAAAAAAGAAATTAGTGAAAAAACTTTGGTCGTCTCTCATCAGTGAAAACTGATTTAGTTATGCAAATTACTGCTATGAATATTAAACCACTGATGAAAGGTTTTTAATGAAGGGATCTTTTGTTTTGGAAATGCGAGGGTATATGCTTTAATTTCTTGCTAATTTACTGTTCTTTGATAATGTTCACATTTTCCCTAAAGTGGCTTTGCTGATGGGTTTAATACTGTGAATAGAACTACAGACCAACAATACTGGTTTTGACAAGCCTTCCCCTGTGTAACTACACATCGTGATTTGCGGCCCCTTATGCACAATTCTATTAGGGTGGATTTTGTCTACAGGGCTTTCCCTGAAATGAATTCTCATTTTAATGTTAGCCTCCTGCAGTTTTTAATTTTTAATCTGTAATATGAAATTGCAAATTTTACAAACATCATTTGAAAAAGCCACTAGGACAGAACCGAATGCCAAAGTTTACATATTGCCTAATTAGACTGTTATGAGAGGCAGCTTATCAATGTCACGCCAAAGATCATCAAAAAATCCAATTACTAATTTGAAAAACACATATATTTATAGGTTCATTTGGTTTCATTTGCATCCGGTTGGCTCAATAATTGTTTTAAAATTGTATTAAGGCTAATAATTTGGGTTTAGCTGGGAGTGCACCTACACCGACAAGGTGGCACCCTGCCCTGCTGCCCACAGTGAGTGACATGGGCCCCTGGGGCACAAAGAAAGATATCTCCTGTGGAAAGTTCTGGTCTCCAGGTAGTCTCTAGAGAAGTCTTTTTGAAAAGGAAAAGCTCACAGAGCCTTTACAAGGGAGCCAGTTCCCCATGGGTCAAGCCAGACACTCTACAGATAATTAAGGATAAGTGCAGAGGGAAAGCCAGTACCCAAGAAAGGGTACAGAGGGACCCCAGGGGCACCCCAGGCAACCTATAGTCAGGGCAGGTGGGCTGAGTCATAGCCGAAGAACAAAGCGATTTCCTTCAAATGCCATAGCTGCTGTGTGCAAACTATGCCTGCGTTTAGAATAGCAAAGTGGGCAGTGTCAGGAACCCCTGAGGCTCCTGACCTAGCTTCAGTGTAAAATCCACCTGGGCCTGCCTTCCCACCTGGGAGACCCCCCATTGGAGGTCATCCTGAAGCCCTCTGTCCCAACTGTACATATTCAGGATTTATCTTGAAAACACTCTACAGGCTTCTTATCACATCTAGTAGATATTTAGGATTTATCTTGAAAAAAAAAATCTTGAGGCTCTTTAGCCTACCTAGATGTTAAGAAGATAGACTGGGCTCCTCTCTGTTGCCTTGATAAGACTCTGAACCAAAACTACTGAGGGGAAAGAAAGGGTTTATGTAGCTCACAGGTCTGTCCATCATTGAGGGAAGTCAGAACAGGAAGTCAAGTAGTAACTTTAAGTAGAAACCATGGAGGAATGCCGCTTGCTGCTTCATTTGCAGGATCACGCTTAGTTATCTTTCTCATCTAACTCAGGACCGCTTGCCTAAGGAATGGTGTTGCCCACAGTGGAGCTGAGTCTCCCACAGCACCTGTCCCTGTAGACATACCCACAGGCCAGTCAGATCTGGGAGATCCCTTCCTTAATTGAGATTTCCTTCTCAGGTGGCTTTAGGCTATTTCGAGTTGGCAATTAAAGCTGACAGGACACAAGAGTCCTTTAAATGTCATTTAGTAGCCAATATGAATTTGATTCTGCAATGTTTATTCAGGGTCCTAAATGGCTTCTTTATCATTGGAGTCAAAAGACAAGACTGGTCTGTGTTTTGTTGGCTGATATATTGAAGTCTCTTGTTCACATTCTCTCTCTCTCTCTCTCTCTCTCTCTCTCTCTCTCTCTCTCTCTCTCTCTCTCCCTCCCTCCCTCTCCCTCTCCCTCCCTCCCTCCCTCCCTCTCCCTCTCCCTCCTTCCTCAGTCTCTGTCTCTCCATAGCTTGATCTCTATTGACATTTTTAGTTTGTTTATTGTGTTGGTTAGCTCTTTAGCAACTTGACACAAACTAGGGTCGTCTGGGAAAAGGAAACCTCGATTGATAATACGTCTCCACCCAGGTTGGGCTTTAGACAAGAATATAGGGCATTTTCTTGATGAAAGCTGATGTGAGAAGGTCCAGCCCAGCCCACTGTGCACAGTGTCACCCCTGGGCAGATGGTCTTGGACTGTAGAGGAAATCAGGCTGGACAAGCCATGAGAGCAAGCCAGGAAGCAGCGTTCCTCCATGGCCTCTGCCTCAGTCCCTACCTCCAGGCTCCTGCCTTGAGCTCCTTCCTGGCTTCCTCCCATAACGGACTGTAAAGTGAAAGACAAAATAAACCCTTTCTTCCCTGGGTTGCTTTTGGCCATGGCATTTATCTCAGCAATAGAAAGAGAACTAGGACAGGTATCTCCCTAAGCAGCAGATCATTTATACTGTACCATTATCTTCAGTCTGGGTTCGGCTATGTGCCATAAGGTTCTTAACTCACTCCCCTAAACCCTGTACTTCCTGAGAGTTGCTGGTTGGAGCTGGAACATCTATCAGAATCCGGTTGTTCAGTTTTTGTTGATTTTAGTAAGACTGTTTTATAAAAAGAGTGTGCATTCCCAGCAGGAGCAACACAAGGTAGGACTGCATTCGCTTGTTTATCTATCACCCCTCATGACCCACTAGGACAAAGTTCGCTTCCTGAGTTCCTGTGATCTTAAGTTCTGCTGGCTAGAAGTTTCGTTTGCAGAGGAGGGATTGTTCCTCTAGGAGCCACAGCAAACATTCCATCAAACTAGAAGCTCAGACTTCCCTCTGGCCTCTTTGGGTTTCTGGTGCCTTTCAGCCAACAGGCTAGGAAAGGAATGCCAGTGTTAAGAGGGGGTGATTGCATCACTTCTCTACAATAGAGACAAGCACAATTATGCCTGGGTGCAGGAAATCCTTTAGGGTGTCTTGCGGTGCTACCATGCCCTGTCAATAAGTCAATGTGCGACTACAATATAATCCAGGCAGGGTGACAAAGGGCATAGATCCTTCAGGAATGGCCGTATGAGCCACTCCTTCAGAAAAAAGACCCAAGACCTGCTGAGGTTCTTGCTGAGAGTAGAGGAAATACAGAATGGGGAATAAAGAAAGGCTACAAATACTAGCTAAGGCCACATGACCAGTTGCAGAAATGAGGATTATAGTTGATATGAGTGTTTCTGTCAAAGTTTGTTAAGAATGTGTTTGTGAAGGTATTTGTGTTCTTTCCCCTAGGTTTATTTTTCATGTAATCTTACATCCTTTTTTTTTTTTAACTTTTTTAAAGGTTTTTTATTTATTATTATGCATACAATGCTCTGCCTGCACATACACCTGAAGGCCAGAAGAGGGCGTTAGATCACATTGTAGATGGTTGTGAGCCATCATGTGGTTGCTGGGAATTGAACTCAGGACCTCCGGAAGAGCAGGCGGTGCTCTTAACCACTGAGCCATCTCTCCAGCCCTCTTACATCCTTTGAGATAATATCAGTGGTTATATTACTTTGAGGTTGCTAAAAATGTCTGTCAAGAGACACTGCCACCTATTCTAAAATGTCTAATGCATTTGCAGTTATACGGGGATAGTTATGTCATGTTAGGCATAATTAAGACTTGGTTATTGTTTTCATTTCGAAATTAAGCATGACATAAGGCGACATGATTGTGTGTCGAGCTGACAAGGAGTGGACTTGTGACGGCTATTCTCAGTTGTCAACCTGATTCTATCTGTCCCTAACTAAATACCCAAGCTGCTGGGCACATACACCTGTGAGAAAATTTTAGCTAATTGGATAATTTGAAGTAGGAAGACCCACTTTAGATCCAGATCATTTGAGGTTGGGAGACCCACCCTAAATCTGGACCGTAACTTCTTGTGGCAGCCCATATAAAGGACGTGGAAGAAGGAAGCTGTCTCTCTGCCTGCTTGTTCTCCCACTGGCAAGGCCAGTCCTTCACTGGCATTAGAACCTGCTTCCTCAGGATTCCGACTCATACTGAAGACAAGCTGAGACACCCAGACTCATAGACTGACCAACTACTAGCATTTTGGACTTTCCATTGGGAGACATCTATTGTTAGACTAGCTGGACCAGAGCCTGTAAGCCACTCTAATAAATCAATTTTATACATTTACATCATATACATATACCACATATACATGTACATTCATTCTGTCAGTCCTGTTCCTCCAGAGAAGCCTGACTAAGACACCATCTTAGGTGTCAATGAGAGAGACTGGCTCCAACTCCTGAGAGAACTTTGTTCTCTACAGCTTCCCAACTCCGGGTGCACTTTTTAAGAAAGGCTGGGTGTCCTCAGACAGCCTGCCTCAGGCCTCACACCTCTGAATGTCCTGACTTACCTCACCCAGCTTGCAAAGTTTAGTCACTTGCCACAGGCATTGGGGTGCTGTGTGGCACCCGTAGTGCTGGTTGTCCCACCTGATGCCCACCCTGTCACCTCTAGGGTGCCTATAAACATTAAACACTGGCTGAAGTGGCTGTCCCTGTAAGGGGTGATGGTTCCTCTGATGTGAGTGAGCCACTGTTTTTGCTATCTGCACTATTTTGCCTGAGGGTCAAGTCAGTAAATCTGTGCACATCTATAGCCATATTCGGGCTTATAAAGGAAAGACCAAGAAGTGCTGAGACATGTAGTTTAAGAAATTTTTTTATTAACTGTAATCAAAGTCTTACATTATTCTAGGCTTTGTTTGTTTGTGTGTTTGTTTGTTTTCCCAATGGGACTTTGAGATACATTTTGGTTTGGGAATGAACTACCTCCCAAAGGGCCTCACTCAATGTATCCAGTCACGAGTAGCCATGAAATCATGAGGGATCTATCCCAATCTAGGGGTGCATGTATTGTTAAAGTCATAGTTGGAGGCATTGTGGGAGGAGGAGGAAACTGGGTGTGGAATCTAGTTGGAGGAAGCCAGTCCTTTAGGAGCTGGTCTCCAGGGCTAGGTCTTGTTCCTGACCCTCCCTCCGTCTCTCCCTCCAGCTGCCATCATCCTCCACATCTTCCTCCCGTGAGGCCCTGGCATTCCATGGACCCATAATAACAGAGCCACCTAAGCACAGGCTGACACCCTGAAATCCTGAGCCCAAATAAACCCTTCCTCTTCAGTTGTTTCTGAAGTATTTGTCACAGTGATGAACAGCTGACAGACACTGGGGCGCTGCCATTGATGGGGGCGGGAATGTGGGCTAGAGCCTGTATCCTCAGCAGGGATGGTAGGCCCTGGGACAAGAAGCAGTGGGAAGGGAGCAGCTATCATCTGCCCCTTGCCCTTCTAGTGTTTTCCCTGGGATCTTCCTTTCTGAGCCTGTTTTCTGGCTGACACTCATTCTTTTTCTCCCCACTTTTGGGGCCATAGCCAGCAAGCCAGCCTGGCTTCCCTTAAGGACTAACAGAGCACGCCCAAGTAAGTGCAGCACCTGGTGCTCAGAGCTTTACCTCATGTGTGCTACGTGAGAAGCCCTTGGAACTCATGAGGAGCAAACACACAAAAGTCATTTCCAAAGGCTGAAACTGGTGGCTGGGTCAGAACCCATAAAGTGGAAGGCAGACAGAGGGCTGTGAAGGAGAAGAAAAACCAACAAGGATTTGTGAGGAAGCCTCTGGACTTGCGAGTCGAGACTTGCAACTATCTGAGTGAAAACTTGTAAGAGAGACGGGATGTGAGAGATGGGCATGTACAGAAGGCTGGGAGGGATGACGACATAGCCAGGCTCGTCAGCCAGTCTAGGGCTGCTTTAGTCTTCTCTGCATACACAGAAGGGTAGCACCACAGAGGTTCATGTGCCAGCAACCAGCCTGAGCTTAAAGCTAATAGACTCAGCTGTGGACATAAACCCAGGGAGCTTGACCAATAGGAAACTGCACAGGCTCCAAGAGTCACCTACACAGCCACCTCTGCCCGCACTTCTAGGAGCTCAGCAGTGGAGGTGTACAAGGAAGACCCACTGGGTCAGCTCTGTGTACCCTATCCCAACTCATTTCAATGAAGGACTTAAGGAAGAGCAAGAGCACGGTTAAAGATAGGAAGCCAGGCACGGTGGCATGGGCTTGTTACTCCAGCGCTGGGGAAACTGAGACAGGTAGATCCTGTCGGCTCACTGGCCAGCCAACCGCACCTAACTCCCAGCTCCTAGAGTTAGGCCAGTGAGAAAACATGGTGGACAGTTCTGAGGAATAATACCTCAGGTTGGCCTCCGGAGAATTACCCAGCACAAACATGTGCATCTGCACATACATGAACATGTGTACACATATGTGTGTGTGTGTGCACACGCATATGGGGGAGAGGGAAAGAATGGGGGGAGAGAGAGAGAGAGAGAGAGAGAGAGAGAGAGAGAGAGAGTGTAAAGATGGAAGACACAAATTCAAAGACAATGTTACCAGTACCCTGAATTCCTCACTGCTTGTTTGGAATGATTCTAGAACATTCCATGTGGTAATCAACTGGAAACGCAGGGGCCAGCATCCTTGCTCACTTCTTTAGAAAGCCTGGTCCATGGAGCCATCACAGTTCAGAACATATAGGACCACAGACTTCCCCACAAAGCTGAGAAAGGGGCGAAGGATGACTGTCAGCAGCTATAACTGGGAAAGAGGGCTGTACCAGAGGATTCGGAGAAGTGAAGCCTTTGAGAGGCTTGCCCCACGTGGGTATAGCCTGGCTTTGTTGTCCTATGACCTCTCTCTACTTATGGCTCTGTAGTGTCCCTAAGCATCATGACTCACTCAGGACCCTTACCCTAGGCAGCCCTAGCAGGATATTGCTTCTCCCATGTCTCCCCGTGCCTCCCACAGGCTGGCCAGGCCAATCAAGTCTCTCTCCTAGAGATCTTTCTTTATGAGGCCAGCAGAATATTCACCTTGATTTACTGTTTGGCGCTGAAACTAATAACTTTTGTTTTTAATAATGATAGTTTGCTGAGCTTGGAAAAGCCCAAGCTGTGATTTAGCTGCTGTTGAAGAAAAAAAAATGCACAAGTAAACAGCCCTCCATCAGTTGCCTAAGAACAATTTATAAAAAGCCCTTTCTGTATTTACAGAGAAAAATGCCTTGGTATATGTGTCATGGTGATGGAGAGAGAATGCCAATGTGGCCACTTAACTTCTGATGCCTCCTGCCTAGAGGTTCCAATCTGAAATGAATGGGGCCTTCAGGTTACAGAAGATTTCTGGGGCAACATAAAGGGCCTTCTACTTTTGGGGAGCAGATTCCGGTTTCCCTATCCCTCAGTCACCCTTGGCTCATAGTCAGTCTGCCACTCACCTAGCAGCCTCTTCCAACACGTAACATCATGCTTTGATCAGCATCAGCCCTGTTCTGACAGTGGGTAGGCAGAAGGAGAATGTGACACTCAAGGAAAGCTGCGGCTGGGTCAGATCAGAGTGACCCTGACCAGTGGCATGCCCCTTTCGGGTGAGACATCCCTGAAGCTGCAGTTAAGTTGTTCCCTCAGTGTACACACACACACACACACACACACACACACACACACACACACACACACCCCAGAAGCAAGCAGAAGCAATTTAGGGAGAAAGGGGTTTGTTTCACCCTACAAGTTACAGGCCATCATTGAGGGAGAGAGGGCAAGAATCCCAGGCAGGGGCTGATGCAGAGGCTGTGGAGCAGCACTGCTGACATGTGTGCTTCCTCTGCCTTGCTCAGACCCACCTGGGCTTCTTCAGCAGCCCAGGCCCACCTGCCTAGAGATGACACCACCTCCAGTGGGCTGGGCCCTCCTATATCAAGCAGCAATCAAGAAAATGACTGACATGCCCACAGGCCAATCCAATCCAGTAGAAGCAATGCGTCAATTGACAGCCCTTCTTTCAAGAGTGTCAAGTTAGCAACAGAACTAATCAGGGAAGACAGCTCACCCAAGATTTGCATGGGAAGGGGGGAAAAAACCACAGTAAAATGCTGTTTATAAGGGTCAGGTAGCACAAGTCTGAAATCCTAGCTACTCCTGAGATATAAAGGCAGGAGGGCTGGAAGCTCAAGGCCAGCCTAAGAAACTTAGTGAGAACATATCTCAAAATAAAAGATAACAAAAAGATGGCTGGGGCATGTAACTCCAGCCTCTTAGGGGAAGGGTGGCCTGAGACTTGCTGGCCAGTCCAGCTAATCCATAAACTCCAGGTTCACTAGTGAATCAATCCCGTTTCAAAACTCAAAGTGGAGCGCCAGTGATGAAGATACCCAACATCAACCTTTGGCCTCCACACACCACTAGTGTACACATGAACACATATATGCACATATGCTACACACACACACACACAAACACACACACACACACACACACACACACACACACACACACACACACACACCTAATCTCATAGCCTCTATATTTTTATTTTGTTTTTTGAGACTGGATTTTGTCTCTCAGGCCGCCCTCAAATGCCCTATGTAGCTAAGGATGACTCTGACCTCATCTCCTATGTACTCAAATTAGAGGCTACATCACCATGCCCAGAAAAACACTCTCTATATAATTGCCAAAATGTTGAATCAGCCGAGATGTTCTTCTGTAGGTAAGTGGTAAAACAGAGATGTCAGCAGAAAGAAGACAAGGGCAATGATGTTCTAAAAAGACAGAAAGTTAAGCCAGGTGTTAATTGCTAAGTGACAGAAACCAAGCCGAAAGAGTTGCATCCTTTCTAGTTCCATCTAAATGGCATTCTGGAAATAACAAGACTCTAGACATAGTAAAAAAAAAAAAAGGCAGGGGTTGGCAGGGGTTGGGGGTGCAGTGGAGATGGGAGGGTGGAATAGGCAGAGCATGGGGACTTGGGTGTGGTGCTCATATGGTAGGTCCACACTGCCTCACAATTTTCAGAACCATAGAATGTACGGCACCAACAGTGTGCCCAAAGGGTAGCCACTGATAGCAAAGAATTAGAGGGAACATTCCATATCCACCACCGAGCATGAGCAATGTCAGGAACTGCTGGGAAGAGCCACAAATAATTAATCAAGAGGGGAGAAGGTGTAAAACTTCTCTTTGGCAGCACCTGCTGTGTCTGCTTCATTCCAGCTCAGACAAGCCCTGCCGGTCAGATTACAGTTGTAGTAAATAGAAATAAAATCTCCAACTGCCAGAGAGAGCCTGGGCAGAAGCTGAGGTCTCATTCCTAGCACAGGAGCCCACCGCACAGAAAAGTTATTCTAATTACCACCAGCTTCCCTCACCCACCTCTTCCCCAAGTTCACCTGCGTCAAACCAAGAGCTCGCTGTAGAGATGCGTAATTGCTGAGAGCCCAGGGCTCCACCAAATAGCTGGTTTGATTACTCCAGAGTTAAGCCTGCAAACTGATGGCCTGGAAAAGCCACAGGAAGTCAGGACCGCATCCATGATGGGGATATGCGAGGGAGGCGCTCCTCTGATGGTCTGGCAGGTGTACTTGGGAGGTGTCCTTAACACCTGGGGACCTTTATAAGGACAGATATTCTGCCAGTGTCCCCCTGGAAACTTGGACTGGAATACAGCAAGTCTCCAAGCCCAGTCACATGACAACTGTCTGCCTTTCTCATGAGTGTGTGCTCTCATGGGTCTGTGTGGTAGGGTTGTGTGATGCTGCCGTACCCCCTAGGGAGGCTGCACCGCACTACTGGAGCATCTCTCTGATCACAGTTGTTGGCATCATCTGAACTCGTGAAGTCAGTTGTGCTTTCCTTACTCCCATAGACATAGTGTACTGTTTGGATTCAGGCAAACTGTCACCAATACCTGCCAGTGCTGAACCCTGTATAAACTGCAGAGCCCAAAGAAGAGATGAGTTCAGTGCCTCAGAAACCTGGGGTTCTTCATGGGATTCAGACTGGCCGAACATGTGTGGTACCTCAAATTCACTCCAGCTAGTGTAGTAGTATTTTTTAAACAAAATTCTTAGAAGGAAAAAGAAAAGAAAATTAGAAAACACACAGCTGTAAAAGATATTAAAGAACAGACCAGTGGACTAACATCCTAGAGGCTGGAGACAGATATAGACGTAATAGATGATGAGACAATTGAGCTTTATCTGGTGTGGTCCCCACTGAGCATCCAAGAAGCTGGAAGATCAATAGAGATCCTGTGATGTAGAAGTTGTGGGTAGAATTGAGGTGCCCTTGGATGCTTTCACACTCCTCTTGTCAGAAGATGTCCTGCTAGACTCCAAGGCAAAAGCAGAAATTGGCAGAGAGCTTGGCTCTCAAAGACCATTCTCCACAGGCAGGGGACCGGAGCGTCTTCCTTGGGGAATCCAGCTACCTAGTGTAAGGAAAGACCCACAGATACAGCTATGTAGCCCGTGCTCAGCCATCACAAGGGCCACCCACCTCTGTGCCAAGTCCCTGTTCCACAACCCCAGGTTCTAAGACATGACAGCATTGCCTCCATGCTTAAAGACGAATCACTGGACAGTTTAAAAACGCAAATGACAAGACAGTGAAGAAGACATGTTTTCAGGAACAGCCTTGGGGAAACTGAGATCATGAAGGAGAGAATAAACAATGAAATTGTCATTAATACCCTTAGGAGATGGGAGGAGAAAGAAAAGGAGTTATTGGAAATTGAAGTTATAATGAAGGTGGAAAAATTAACAGATTGGCCAAAAAAAAAAAAAAAAAAAAAAAGAGTGCTCACAAAGCAAATAAAAAGTAAATAATAGGAAAAGAAAATGGGTAAGAAGATTAAAGAATGGCCCCAACTAGCTAAGATATCTCAATGATAAAAGAAAAACAAAACAAAACAAACAAACAAAAAAAACAAGAAACAAAGAAACAAACAAAACACTTTCCAAAAGAATCATGATCATGAAAACCAAGAGGAAGAAAACAGCTGCCAAAAAAATCATTCTAGAAAACATGCAGAATATGCAATTTCAGACCAAAGAGCCCAGAGTAGCCTAAACACAAATGAGTAGGGCAGGCATGAGGGAACAGGACAGGAGCCTATCATAGAGGTCCTCTGAAAGACTCCACCCAGCAGGAGATCAAAGTAGATGCTAAGACTCACAGCCAAACTTGGGGCAGAGTGCAGGGAGACTTAGGGAAGAGTTGGGGAATAGAAGGACCTGAAGGGGACAGGAGCTCCACAAGGAGACCAACAGAGCCAACAAATCTGGGCACAGGAGACCTGCAGAGACTGATGCACCAACCGAGGACCATGTACAGAGAGGACCTAGACGCCCTGCTCAGATGTAGTCAATAGGCAGCACAGTCTCCGTGTGAGTCCCATAATATGGGGAGTAGGGGCTGCCTCTGACATGGACCCTGTTGCTCATTCATTGATCACTTCCCCCTCGCAGGGTGGCCATGCCAGCCCACAGAGGACGAGGATGCAGGCAGTCCTGATGAGACGTGATAGGCTGGCGTCAGATGGTAGGGGAGGAGAGCTCCCCCTTCCCGATGACTAGGGGAAGGGGCAGGGAGGGAGGAAGAGGGAGGTAGAGGGAGAGAGGGTGGAACTGGGAGGAGACAAGAGAGGGGGCAGCAATCGGGATGTAAGGTGAATAAATTAAAAATAAACACATTTATTTTTTAAAAAGGAACGAGAGAAAGATCCTTTCACAGGCTTTGCCTAAGACCATCAGAAAACCCAGATATTCGCAGTACAATTCAAAACGGTAGTATATTACAGTTATGAAGTAGCAGTGAAAATAAGTTTATGGTTGGGGTCACCACATGAGGAACTGAATTAAAGGATGGCAGCATTAGGAAGGTTGGGAACCACTGATCTATGAAGACCTCCTCACAGAGTTTTCACACAGACAGAATGACACCTAATGTGTGGTTTGTCCTGGGTGCCAGACCTTTGTCTTATGGCTGTACATATATATATATATAATTTCCAGGTTAGAGCCTGGGCTAGGGAGATGCTTGACTCAGCTCTGAAGGCCTCACAAAGATTGCTGGGTAAAACTGACAGTGCTCAGGCTCATGGGGATCCCCTGCCTCAGCTTGACTCAGACAGAGCCCTTCACTACAAATTCTCCAGTATTTTACCATAAACAGCCTCAGGGTTGCTTCCTCCATGGATACAGCTACCTTGGGAAATGCACATTGATATGGTTACTAGTTGCTTTTAAGATAAAGAAAGGGGTGCCAGGAGATGCCTCAGAAGGTAAAGGTGCTCGCCTCAAAAGCCTAATGACTTGAGTTCAACCCCTAGAATCAGCAAAGGTGAAAGGAGAAAGCAAACTCCACTTGTGCACCCGCACCCCCACATCTGAAGGAAACAAACCACCTGGGAGGGAAGAAGAGACCCAGCCCCGTGCTCTGTTGTAGGTGCTTCTTGTTAGGGATGGTGAGGCTGCCAAATCTGAATTTTTTAAAGATTTATTTATCTATTTATTTATTTATGATGTACACAGTGTTCTTCTGCCTGCATGTACACCTGCAGACCAGAAGAGGGCATCAGATCACATTATAGATGGTTGTGAGCCACCATGTACGTGGTTGCTGGGAATTGAACTCAGGACCTCTGGAAGAGCAAACCGTGCTGTTAACCTCTGAGCCTTCTCTTCGGCCCCCCTGAATATTTTATTTAAAAAGAAAAAAGTGTAACCTCCTCCAAGAAATAAAATTAAGCTAAGCTTCCTTCACTTGCTTCCTGTGCCGGCCTGGAAAGTTTAAGTGGATGGCAATACACGCGTGGGATTGGGCTGGAGTCCCAGGAAACTCAGTTTTGTGGATTTCCACAGCCAGAACACACTCTGGCCCCAGACCCTGGGATCTAGACAACTCTCTTCCCAGAAACCTTCGAGTGAGGCCAACACATCCCCCAGAAGGGTCACCGCAGGTTTCTGTGCATCCGCCTGCTTTTTCTCCATGCTACATTTGTGAGAGCTGGCCACAAGTAACTCACTCTGCATAGCACCTCTCTGTAGCCTGTTGATAGACAGGCACAGAGTTTCTTGCTGGGGGCTGCAAATACACTTTCTGCCATGGTTCAGAACTTGACTGGGTCCTAAAGGCCCATGTGTTTAGTGACTTGGTCTTCGCCCTTCCGTGCTATGGAAAAGTGAGAGAACCTTTAAGAGGTGGAGTCTAATGGGGAGTTTTAGGCCTAGAAAGACATTGAGTGGACTGGCGAGATGACGCAGAGGGTAAGATGCTTGCTGCCGAGTCTCACAACTTGAGCTCCAACCCCTGGAAGTTGTCCTCTGACACACACACACACACACACACACACACACACACACACACACACACACACACACACACACACACACACACACACACACCACTCCCTGTCTTTCCAAGCCATAAGCTGACCGTCTCTGCTCTCCGCGCCTCCCACCGCGATGTTCTACCACAGCCCCGAAGCAATGGGTGAAAGGACTCCAGCCAGCTTGAGCAAGGCAAAGGCGGCTCTGGCAAGCCTTGCCCTTCTCCGCTATTTCTTCTGCCTTGCTAAAAACTGTTAGATTATATTCCTAAAGCTAGCCCTCAAGGTCCATGCCCTTATTTGGCCATTTCCTCCTCCTGAGGCTGACCACCAAGGCTCCTGGTGGTCAGTCAACCAAAAGCCCCTTTGGCTCACCTAATTAGCATGCCCAATTAGGATTAGGCACCTCTTCCTTACACTGGGTTTCACCCTTTACCTTTATAACCCATTTGTCCATAGGCTGTGTGTGTCTCCCCTCTGTCCAGAGCAGTCCTTTGTCCCACCCCCCTCTCTCTTGTTCCCTTCCTCTCCTCCCTCATCCTCTAGCTCCTGTCTTTCGCATTTATTTCTTGCCCTTTGTCCCTCTGGGGCAAATAAATCTCCTTTCTGCTGAGAACTTGGTCTTGGGGTGTCCTGAGTCGATACCGATCCCTTCAATGGAGTCGCTTGGTTACGGAATGAAGTAAAACAAAACAAAACAAAACAAAACTGTGAGTTAGTATAAACCTGTCTTTACTCTTGGTACGTTGATTGTCTCGGGCCTGGTGGCACTCAGAGGAAGGACAGCAGGTTACCAAGAAGAGACTTGATACCCTATGATCATATACAGGGGGAGGTAATCCCCCTTAGGAACTGTCATAGGGGAGGGGAATAAGGGGAAAATGGGAGGGAGGGAAGAATGGGAGGATACAAGGGATGGGATAACCATTGAGATGTAACAAGAATAAATTAATAAAGGAGGAAAAAAAAAAGAAAAAAAGAAAAGTTAACACCCTGACTTCACTACCTTTCATTTTAAACTTCGACTGGAGAGGATGTTGAGGTGGGGAAATGAGGGCATGGGTTAGAATGATTGAGTGTGTTAACTGTGCACGCACGTCAGAACTAGCCAGCATCTATCCAAATACCTCCCCTTCAAGACAGAGTGGGGGAGGGGGAAAGACTGAGCACAGCCCACCAGGAGGCAAGGTTTTAAAACGTCTTTCAAAAGATTTCAGAGTAGAGACCTGGAGAAACCGCTCAGTGGGGAAAGGCCATTGCCACCAAGCTTGATGAAGAAAGTTAGATGGCAGGACCTACAGAGTAGAAGAGAACCAACTCTGGACAGTTGGCCTCCGACCTCCACAGCACTGGCCCCGTGGCATGCAAGCTCACACACATACGCAGTAACAAATGTTGTTGTTATTGTTGGTAATTAGTTTGTTTGTTTTGTTTGTTTGTTTCAAGACAAGGTTTCTCTGTGTCACCCTGGCTGTCCTAGAACTTGCTCTGTAGACCAGGCTGGCCTCGAACTCACAGAGATCCACCTGTATGCACTACCACCCAGCATGTTTTTTTTAAAGCCCTCACACTATCTAGTACACACTGTGTATTCTTTATACATACATATATATATATATATATATATATATATATATATATATATATGTATGTATATATTGTGGCTAGGAGGTGGTAGTGGTACACACCTTTAATCCCAGCTCTCAGGAGGGAGAAGTGGGTAGCCTGCTCTAGGGAGAAAGTTCCAGGACAGCCAGGGCTACACAGAGCAACCCTGTCTCAAAAAAAAAAAAAAAAAAAAAAAAGATGAGAGAGAGAGAGATGATAGATAGATAGATAGATAGATAGATAGATAGATTCCTGATTAAAATAAATCATCCAGCTGGGCAGTGGTGGCACACACACCTTTAATCCCAGTGCTCAGGAGGCAGAAGTAGGTGAATCTCTGAGATCAAGGCCAGCCTGGTTACTGAGCAAGTTCCAAGACTGCCAGGGCTATACACAGAGATGCCCTGTTTTGACAAACAAGTAAACAAACAAACAAACAAACAAGAAGATCCAAAGCCCTGTGCAAGTCAAAGGCATCCCCTTGAAGCTTTGCAGAGCCATTCTCTTCCCAACAGGTCCATCCCTATGAGGCTAGTGTGGTCTGACAAGTGCGCAGAACACACAACGACCCACTGTGGGTAAGTGAACTCGGAAATCTCAGCTCGAATAGCTTCCTTCCTGGTTGCATGCCTTCCTGGAGACTGCATACTTGTAGGTACCATGTGGCAACTCTTTGGGCTGGAGCTACACTACACAGTGTTTCCCAAGGCCGTTGGGCTAGGGTGGAGCATCCCTGGGGCTGCTGTGATGCCAGGTGCACTTTGAGGAAAGGCCTGTGTGCTTCCCATGCACTCCCAACACATTCACACCAACATAAACATAAACTTAAGGTCATTCACAAAATTGGGCCTTCTGAATAGAACGGCAAGAGGAAAAAGACAAATCAGTGCTTATTGGGGTCCTATTAGATACTAGGACTTTGAGAGGCACTGTATTGTTTTACTGGAGTTGCTACAGGGAGATCCTGAGGCTGGGTGACTTGACCATAGAACTCTATGCCCTCCGTTTAGTGGTTTAGTGTAAGTTGAAGCTTAAGAGCCGGGTAAGGTGCTGTGGCTTTTCCTGAGGCCCCTCTACCTGGCCTGCAGCATCTTTCTCTGAGTGTCATCACATAGTCTTCTCTCTGATCCTGTCTGTATTCTACTGTATCTATCTCCCTCCCCCTTCCCGTGTGTGTGTGTGTGTGTGTGTGTGTGTGTGTGTGTGTGTGTGTGTGTGTATCTGCATGCACACGCATGCATAGGTATGAGTGCATATGCACTTGCTTGCACAAGCATGTAGAGACCAGAGTGCCTTCTTTAATTACTCTCTACCTTTTTTTCTTTTTCTTTTTCTTTCTTTTTTTTTTAGACAGAGTATCTCACTGAACTCTGAACCTCACTAGTTCAACCCAGCTGGCTCTCTAACAAGCTCCAGGGATTCCCCTGCCTCCACCGGGATTACAAGTGTGTATCGCCACACCCAGCTTTTTTTATGTGGGTGCCAGGGATCCAAACTCAGTGTCCCTCATGTTTCCCTGACGGGCACCTTACTGACTGACCCATCTCTAGTCCCAAGAAGAGAAACCTAATCTATTTAGAAATAACTGAGCCAACTGTAACAGCTTTATTTCTTCAAAGATCCTAACACCAAACCCCGTCACATTCCAAAGTCCTGGGGGCCAGGATTTCAACATCCCAGGGACACAACCCCATCCACAAAAAGCATTGTATTTCACCCAATCCCCCAAAACCTCAAAGTTAGGATGTTTTTCTTTTGTTACCCAGGAAACCTTTGATCCTGGCCCTCAGTGGCACCCACATCTTCAGATGCTTCAGTCTAAGAGTGGGGCTTGTGTAGAACCCGCCAATATCCTCCTGTGTATTCTGAATCTCCCTGTATTTCTTACAATGCCTGCTAATATGCAGATTCTACACAAATCACTACTGTGCTATTTATTTATCGAATAACCACAATAAAAATCTGTACCCGTTCCTTCAAGATTTATTTTCAAATGCACCACAGGGGCAGAGTCCATTGGTGCTGTCTCTGCTCTAGCTCTGAGCAGAGGGGCACACACTCCTGGGAGAGGTAGAAGAACATGAACCTGGTTCGAGCCCCTCCAGGCCCTGCCCTTCAGCCTCCAAAGCTGGAGAGTGGTAGTGTGTTTCTTTGCACTGTGGTGATTTATGGATACTATCAAATGGGGCCACACAGCCAACTTGGCCCGTGGAGGTTCCAAAGAGTATCTCTGGGGTCAGAGAAATCTCAGAAAGACCTGAAGGTCACCTGCTTTGCTGAAAAAAAAAAACAAAAACAAAAACAAAATGGCTATACGAAGTGGACCAAACCTCCTCACTCTGTGAGGCTCAGATTTTATCTGTGAACTGGGCATGGTGCCTGGGCTCCTGAGAATGGTGGCGAGCTACGACCCTGCAGGGCAGGGCAAGGCACTATGTATATGAGGCTGTGCACCTGCAGGAGGTTTGGGATGGCTGGATGCTCATGCTCAGTCCTCAGGTGGCACCTGGATGCCAGCTGCCTAGTTCTGGTCTCTCAGGGAATCTCCGCTTGGGTCACTGAGGCATCTCATGCACTCCTGTCTCCACCACTGTGTGATGAAATAATCTACCAACAGTTAGGAGTCAAGACATGTGTAGGTGGCAGGCAGGCAGGAAGGAAGGAGGGAGGGAGCAAAGGAGAGAGGGAAGGAGGGAGGGAGGGAGGGAGGGAGGGAGGATGGAAAAAAGGAAGGAAAGAAGAAAGTGCTTCAATTACACACTAAACACCTTAAGGGGAGAAGGAAAGCCTCCAGGACATCATAGCGTCAGTCTCCATCTGCAGATATATAGTAGGTCCATATCCTAGCGTTCAAACAACTGTATGATTACAGAAGTAATGTCAGGACGTCTAGGTTTTTATGCCCTCCTTTGTATAATAAGACCACAAAGAGGCAAGCGACGCACTTAGACAACTGAGCTCCAATTAAAAAGGCCCTGTTCTCATAATAACCCCTGAGGGCGATCTCTCTCTACATTTGTACCATTGGGCCTCTGCCCCCTAGTCCTCTCTCGGCCATAATGGGAGTATTCAGAGTATCGAGGTACAGAGGAGGTGGTAAGGTTGGGAGAGACCTGTAACACTGAGCAAGGTGCCGGGCCCCAGCCGACCCTCCTTGTCAACTGTAGCCCTTCTATAGTTCGTCAAAGCTAAAGTTGACAGCTTCTAAGTTAAACAAACGGCTCCTGCAGCGATTGTCCTCTAGATGGCAGCAACACTCAGAACCTGCTAAAGCTGTCCTCTGGCTGCAGGCTTGGTAAATCCTGAGTGTTCCGGAAGGCCGCGGCTGGCGGGTGCACGCCGGGAGTTCTTACTCATCTTCAGCGCGCTGTAGACACCGAACATCTCGGACACTGAGTGGTTCTTTGCGCAGATAGGCCGTAGTTCCAAACTGATCTTATTTTGCCGGCTGACGTTGTCTAATGCTATTACCATTAAAGGTGGGTAAGTTAATTAAAGCCAGTCACTCGTCCTGATATTCAACTGTGGAGTTTTGAAGGCGTTTGCCTTGTAATGTGTTAGACAGAACCGGACTCCACTTCCTTCAGAGCTTTCAATCTACAGTAGTTTATGTTCTCAAAATCCTGTTTCAACAGCCCTGAGTTTGGGTTTGGGTTTGTTGCATGGTCCCAAGGGGAGCAGGAGAGAGGATAAAACCCCAGGGCCTGCACTACCCTCCTGGGTACAGGTCTCCCAGCGCATCCCTGAATAGTGCAGTGTTCAAGCACTAACGCTAGGTGGAACCTGCACCTGCCTGCATCCCGCCTTCGCTTAAGCAGCTCCAAGCTCAAAGACTCGTCTTTGGCGGGAGTCCCCGCGCAGGGTGGGCGGAGCTAGACTCGGAACCTGCGCAGATCTCCAAGCTCCTGGGGGCAAGATCCCGCTTTGCACCCCATGGTGTAGTGTCCCCAAGTGGCCGCCAGGTGACACTGTGGTCCCAGCCATCGTGCTTCCAGGCGTCAGGGGCCAAGAGAGTCCCGAAAGTTGGGTTTTTTGTTTGTTTGTTTGTTTGTTTGTTTGTTATGCTAGCAATCCACGACTTTTGAGCTTAATACAAATTTCTTTTTTACAGGTTATATGACGCTGAAGTTGGTGTGGCTGAAGGAACTGACACCAGGCCTTGTCCTTAATTTCAGCCTTATGGAATTCAGGAGTCCAGCAAACAGGAAATACCTGCTCCTATCTGATAGGGAAGGAGGGAGGTGAGACACCAAGCCCTCAGGGGCGCTATGCAGGCCTCTCCCTGCCCACCCACTGCTTGGGGCTTTTTCGTTGGGGGCGTTTTGTTTCGTATAAAAGGTGTGGCTACAGAGCTTAGGCAGGCCTTCAATTTAGGGGTTTGTCTTGTATTATAATACATGCACATCATCAAACCCAGTGTGTTATGCTAAGAGATGGAGCGCTTAATTTTAAAGCTTTATTTTCTCCTGAGAAAGCCAGAGGTACACTGAAGTCTTCAGGAACAAAGTGAGCCCCATCCGGTGACTGTACCCCCACAAGATGCATTAACAGGCATCATTCATGCCCACTCTTGTTATGTTGAAGTAAGCCCCAGATAACATCTCTCTGCTTCCACAAATATTACGCAATGCCTGGCATGATGGAGCAAGCCCAGCACTCAGGAGGGTGATGCAAGAGAGCTGGAGTTTGAGGCCAGGGTGGGCCTCTGTCTCAAAATAAGCAAACAGAAAAACTGAGGTGGGCCTCCCCAGCAGACGAAGATCCCTCTTAAATGCTAAAACCATTGTTGAGGTAACCAGGCTGCCTCTCACTGACACGATTTCTTGGATACCATCAGATGATACTCCATCGGTACCCATATTTTTTTCAAACTGCTTCAGGAACACAAAGGTGCCTTTAGGAATTGATGGGGTTTTTTTTTTTTTTCTTTCTTTTTTTTTCTCCAATTGTACCCAAAATAAGAACCATAACTCGAATTTGGTGGATTCAAATAATGTTTGAATTAAGGTTAGTTGTTTGAATTAAGCACAGTGGTAAAGACAAATATGATTTGTGTAGTTCTATTAGTTTTGGTAAGCAGAGACTTTTTTTTAAAGGTTTATTATTATGTATACAATGTTGTGTTCTCATGTACACCTGTGCACCAGAAGATGGCACCAGGCCTCATTATAGATGGTTGTGAGCCACCATGTGGTTGCTGGGAATTGAACTCAGGACCTTGGGAAGAACAGCCAATGCTCTTAACCTCTGAGCCATCTCTCCAGCCCCGAGACCTTCTTGTATGATAAGCACATCAACCAGAAATATAAAACAGTATCCGTCCCTGTTGAAGATTCCCTCCTATCTTAATCAAGAGGCCATCAAACCCAATAGAGGGAACCACTGACCTGATGCCAGCTGCCACCCGGCACTTTCATCCCGGAAATGCATGCAAGTGGAACTAAATGGGCCGAGGTGTGCCCGCCTCTGTTACTGAGAGCCAGCCAATAGTTATCAATATTTCAGTCTTTTCCATTTTCCTTTCCTGTTTGACCGTCTGAATACAACACAGTTGGCCTCGATGTGTCCTGTTAGGAAATAACCTTTGTTGGTGGATATCTGGATTGTTCCGCAAGCTTTGGAAATAAACCATAAGAAGCCGCACACAGCAGCAGTCTTGTCGTGGCAAGAAGCTTTCATTTCTCACTGGCGAACGTCCAGTAGTCAAGCTGCTACCTTAAACATGATGTGTGTTTGACTTCATGAGGAGCCACCTAGAAGCTGCGCCACGTGGCTGTGCTCCCTGCATTCCCACTAGCAAGGCCTGGGACTTCCTCTGGCTGCCCACCCTCCCCAGAACCTGCTGTTTCTCCTTTTTGTTTCACTTTTATTTTGATAACATACGTGCCTTGTATGTAGAAATCCCAGTGGACAAGATTTTCTTTTGGTGGTTCCTCCCTGTGGTCTCCTTGGAAAGTCTTTCTGTCAGCCTGGGACTTCCAGTCTTGGCTAAGAATCCATGGCTACCCTAATAGGGGGCTCTGTCTGGCTTCATCCTCAACACCAGTTCCCTCCTTTATTGTACCAGGCTCTCCTAGCACAGGGAACTCACTACTGAGTCTCCCTTCCTTGTATACAAGTGGAAAGGGTCAGGGTGCAGTCAGGACACATGATGCTGACAACTCTCAAAGATGTTGGCCTGACTGTACAAATGCTTAAAAAGGTCTGCCTTGGGTACCAGTCCAGTTTCAGATGTCCTTGTCAGTAGGGGAGTAAGTTCCTGGCCCACTTTTCTTTCTTCCTCCCTCCCTCCTCCCTTCCTTCCTTTCTTTTTTAAAATTTCAAAAGTATCCTTAATTTTACCCACATACATGTACAGATGTAGTTTTTCACAAATGCCAGGGTATGTTCATATATATCACCTATTCCTCTACCAGTTTTTACTTACTTTCCTAAAGTCTAGCACATTTCTCTCTGAATTCTCTAATAATTCATATAGTGCTATGAAAATATATAGGGATCATTTCCAGTTACTGCTTGCTCTATTTAAAAAAAAAAAAGGATATGAAGCTGGGCAGTGGTGGCACATGCCTTTAATCCTAGCACTCAGGAGGCAGAGGCAGGCGGATCTGAATTCAGGGCCAGAGGCTAGCCTGGTCTACAGCGAACAGAGTATGACACCACAAAGCTCCTCCTTCCAAGTTATTGCTCTAATACATTTTATGATTGGTAGATACTATATTTTTGGGGTGGCTTTAAGGCTTGCTGCAAGTAAGCAGGAGGTTCCTATATATCCCCTCATGCTGGTCTCCCCAGTCTTCTCTATAAACATCCTATATTGAGGATGATACATGTGTGACAACCCAGGAGCCAACACGGACCCATTATTGTGAGTGTTACAGCCCTGAGGAGAAGCGTTTCTCCAGTGGAGGCGTTAGAGTTCTAAGGAGGGGAAAGGCTTCCTGGATAGAGGTTGTGTAGCTCTGAGGGGAAAGGTATCCTGGCAGTCAGAAGGCAAGGACCACTACAGAGTCACACTGCAAAACAATCCTCATGCGAGATCTACTGGGAGAGATGCAGGAGGGTGGCTGCCTTCGCTCAGGGAATCGAGCAGAAGGTCTTATATAGTAGGGCTCTGTAGGGGTGGGTATTCTCCAGGATGGGGAGTGGGGTGATTTCAAAGCAGACCCAGGGACTGGTACTCAGGGAAGATTAGTGGCTTTTGATAAGTTTACAAGCCCAGAAGTGGGATTGGACCTCTTACCCTACAATTATTATTTACTGTTCTACAGTTTTACATTGGGGTCCTTTGTGAACGGTGACAGTGCACAGCATCTATCCAGCACTGAGGAGTCCTGGAGATGAGAGCTCTCAATGTGGGGAGTCCCCGTGTTCTGTCTGCTCTTCCCTCTCTCACTAAGCACCACTGTCTCCATAGTTCGGCCTTTTCCAGGAAGTCACATGGTTAATTCCTCATGTAACCTTTCCAATAGCTTGATGGCTGTTTCTTTTCTATCACTGCATGGGATTCTATTGTGGTCTCTATCCTGATCCACTTTTCAAATGCGCAGGTTCCATCACCCGCCTTTGGCTTCCTTTACAGGATGTTGAAGGAATCTCACACTCCTATAGAAGCATCTGCATCCCAGATCTCTCTCTCTCTCTCTCTCTCTCTCTCTCTCTCTCTCTCTCTCTCTCTCTCTCTCTCTCTCTCTCTCACACACACACACACACACACACACACACACACACACACACACCAGGAGAGTCAGGAGACTCCCAGGCAGGCCAGGTCCACTTCACGTTTGCTTTGTGAGATAAGGTCTCCCTGTTGGGCTCAGGCTGGCTCCTATCTTGGGATCTTTCTGCCTAAGCTCCTGAGGGCTAACCAGTCCCGTCTCCAGCTGTTCTTTATTTAGGCCTTTTCCCTACACCACTCAGAGAGGTAGAAGTAGCTGTTTTCTTGAGGTGGCTGCAGGGCCCAGGTGAAGATTCTGTGAGAGATGAGCAGAGTTTGGTTGCCAGTCACAGGCTAGTTGGACTTTGCATTTCTACGTGGGCTGCACTAGTTTGCACTCCCACCAGCTGTGTCCGTGTGTTCCTCTTTCCCCACGTCCTTGCCTGCAGCTTTTGTCTCTTGTGTTCTTGAGGATAGTCATTCCTACTGGTGTGGGATGGAATCTAATTCTTTGTACTTTTAATTTGCATTTTCCAGATAGCTAAGGATAAACATCCCCCCCTCATATGCTGGGGAATTTGTATGCCTTCTTTAAAGAAGTATTTATTCAGACATTGTGCTCATTTATCAGTTGGATGAGTTATTTTATGTAAGTCAGCTTTCTAGGCCTTTAGTGTTTTACATCAGGTCTTTCTACCCCATGGATTCTTAGGCTTTGCCTCTTGATCATATTCGAAGGTTCTTGAGGGCATGCCTCTGCTGTTCCTTTCTTGGTGTCTGTGTACCCTGTCCTCCCCCCTGTCCCCCCCACGTCCTCCCTACCACCCCTCACCCCCCCCCAACCCCTAAGCCCCCCATCCCCCCTCCACCCTCCCTTTCTTATTGGGAGTTTGCTCACTTACTCAGTGGGTCAGGGATGAGCCTTCCCTGCTCTCCTTTGTTTATCTGTCCTTACCACGTTAATTTCCCCCACAGCTCTTGTGTTTGTAGATGTCTCTCTCTTTCTCCAGTGAACGCACAATCCCTCCTGTGTTGATACATTAACCACGTGTCCAGCATGCATCTCTCCTTTCCTTTCCTATGTCTTTTTTCTCGGTCCCCAACTTTTCCCTCTCCCCCAGTCTTTACTCACTGGTTTTCTCCTCTACAGGATCTAGTTTCTCAGTAATACAAAACACTATGTATTTTGTAGTATTAACTGATATTTTTCAATTACAAAGTTTCTTTCTTGTTTAAGATCTCATTTTTCCTGGCGCACTCTCTCTTCCTTGTTACTGACTCTTTTTTTTTTTTTTTTTTTTTTTTTGAGACAGGGTTTCTCTGTTATCCCTGGCTGTCTTGGCCTCGCTTTGTAGACCAGGCTGGCCTCAAACTCACAGCAATCCGCCTGCCTCTGCCTCCTGAGTGCTGGGATTAATGGTATGCGCCACCACCGCCCAGCCTTGTTACTGACTCTTATATGTTGCTGACTTTCTTGTTTATACTGAATGGATTCCCTTGCTTCGTTCATGGTCATGTGTTTGTTGGTCTCCTCTGTGAATTCACTAGTCATTTCTAGAATTCACAGGCTGTTTCTAACCTGTGCAGTGTTTGGAAACTCAAGAGTTGAGTTATGGTCTCCTGTAACAGTGGTTCTCAACCTGTGGGTCGCCACCCCTTCAGCAAACCTCTCTCTCCAGTAATATTTACATTATGATTCATAAAAGTAGCAAAATTACAGTTAAAAAGTAGCCACAAAAATAATCTTATGGCTGGGGGGGTGGATCACCACAGAATGAGGAACTGTATGAAAGGGCCACAGCATTAGGATGGTTGAGAAGCACTGCTATAGACATCATTTTCCTTTCCTTTTCTTTTTCTTTCTTTCTGTCTTTTCAATTTTTTTTTAACATTTCTGTGCTGTGATTTGTGCAGCTCTGAGTTTGTCTACTCTTCTTTTTTCATTTGGGGGACCTTATTAGTAGGTAGCTGCTGTGTAATAGGCTTCTCCTGGGGAGATGCAACACACACAACACACACACACACACACACACACACTTCAGAAAAGGAGGCTGTGACAGACTATACAGATGCCCCCAAAGTCCACCTTGGTGAACCAATGATTTTATTGGGGTTGGGTACAGGAATATGGGGGGGTAGGGGTTACTTACAGGAGCAGAAATAAGTCAAAGACAGTGGCATCACCCAAGCCCACCTCAGTGTGGGTGACAGCTCACAGAAGCTAGAAACCTGGAGCATGTGGCACGGCCTGCTGGCAGCTCAACAGATGGAGGATGTCCTTTCAGGTAGCTCAGTGTGCCAAGCTCCTTCCAGGTAACGGCTGGTCTGGTTCTTCCTGGCGAGTCTGAGAGTTTTTTTCTACTGCTTGGCTCCCCTGAGAGTGACTCTCAGCTGTCTCTAGGGTTTACTCTGGAGGAGGGAGGAGCCTAGCGAACCTGCTGAGCCTGAAACTCCTGTGAGCACTTTCTGTCTGAGGCAGAGGAAACCGCATGGGCGGGCCTTCTGCTTCCTCCTTCTCAGTCGGCCTAGGGAGTGTTGTCGGAGCCTGGAGCCATGCTACCAGCTCGTGTCTCCTTGCTGTTTTCTCTGTCCTTTTCAGCTGTCCTGTCACCTCTCTGTGATTTCTAGTGCCCTTTAGACTCTTCTCGTGCTCACGTCACGTGGGAGCAGCCTATACTCTGCGATCTTACACAAGAACTCCGACACATAGCCAGGGAAAGCCACACAGGGGCGGAACTGCTCCGTGCACCATGTCAGTTGGTTTCCTTGCCAGATTCGAAATGGACCAATGAGCTTCTTAACTGTATTTTCTTATCTCTCTCCCGCCTCTTTCTGGCTCCCTCCCCCTCTCTCTCCCCTCCCCCCTCTCTCAGCTGGAAGGACAGCTGAGCTGTGCCGGTAAAACTGCACAGTCTTCCAAATCTGAAGCTTCTGGTTTTGATTCTTCTTTTGTTCCCCTTACTTTGAGCTGAATTTGCTAGAGATGTGCAGACCCTCATTGTGACTCCATTCACAAAAACAACCTGATATTTTCTCCTTGTTCTTAGGCGGGTAATGTTCCTATTCATGAGGAACGACTGTTGGAGAACTTTCTCTCTCTGTCTGTCTCTGTCTCTCTCTCCCTTTCTCTGTCTCTCTCTCCTTCTCTCCCTCTGTCTCTTTCTCTCTCTCCCTCCCTCCCCCTCTCGCTCTGTGTCTCTCTGTCTGTCTCTGTCTGTCTCTCCCTTTCTCTCTCTCTCTCTCCCTCTCCCTCTCTCTCTCTCTCTCTCTCTCTCTCTCTGTATCTCTGTCTGTCTGTCTCTCTCTGTGTGTGTGTGTCTCTGTCTGTCTGTCTCTCTCTCTCTCCCCTTCCCTCCTCTCTTCTATGTGACATCGTTTTGAACATGAGGAACTTAAGTCAATTTGATTGCTTCAAATACATTAATTTTAATTTTTACCAAAGATGAAATTACATTTTCCCACAGGAAGACAGAACAAGTGGCTTTAGTTTGGCTTCCAGACCCTGAGGCATGAGCCTGGCAGGGTTTAAGAACACTCTTCCTTTTTTTTGTGTAACCAAGTGGTCTAGAGTTACCCTGCGCACCTGTTGCCCCAGATCTAGAACTGCCATTTCTAGGGATCTGGGTTCTCTTAGTGAAAAATTGTGTGTCAAGCTGTAACTTAAAGGACAAAGGCAGTTTCAACTATTTGGAAAATTCAAAATCTCCTCAGATAATCTATTATATCCATTGGCTTTCCTTCACTTATTCTTACTGTTATATTGTTGTTGTCAGTTTGTTTTTTTTCTTTTTAAAGTTTCATCTTATGTGTATGAATATAAAAAGAGATGGGGAAAAAGTGTTGCTCACAACTTTGGAGGCTCAAAGGCATTGTGCCAGCCTCTGCCCTGGTCTGGTGGCACCTCACGTCTGATAACCATGGAGTCCTTGTTAGAACACACACACAAGATTAAGTTGGAACCAAGAACAGGAGGATTCCAGCTTACAGCATGTAAAGCAAGCCTACGTCAAGGGCCTGCTCTTGGGACTACATTCTAGACCCCATCTCTTAGAGATGCTACCACCTACCTACATCCTGAGTCCAGGAAATAAGTTCCTAACAGGAGAACTTTGGGTGTCAGAGAACACCACATTGAAAGAGGGTATACACCACGTGTTCATACTGACATCTCCAGTTACAAACTTGCTTCGGATAATAGCCAGGCTCTGTTCTTGTCTGCTCGGTGGCTGATGGCTTTGTAGAGCCCCTTCTAGCCTTCTGGCTCACATCTGGATAACTGAATAGAAGGTTTGATGCTCAGTCCTTCGGAGCCAGCAGGAGGTTCGAGTCACACACTACACGAGTGGCTCTGGTACAGTCTTTCACCCAGCTCCTCCCCCCCAGTCCCACCCCCCACCCACCCCTACCCCCTTTCTAGGCTATGCATATCTGCAGGGGGGGGTGCTTTTCCCTCTCTCAGAAGGTCTTCACTGCATAATTCAGACATTTTATCCCCCTCTCTTCTTCTGTGTCTCCTCTCTCTTTCTGCATTTTCTCTTTCTCTCTCTGCTTCCCCTCTCTCTCTTTCTCTCTGTGCCTGCACTTTCAATCTCTGACCCCCCTCTTCATGGTGACTTCCCTGGCCCCCTTCCTTGGGGCCAGTGAACCTTCCAAGAGCTGCTCCCAATAAACCTGCTTTTATTTATCCTAACTTGGCCTGAATGACCTCACTTCATTGGGCAGAAGAATACCTATCACATCCTGTCCAGAGTTGTTGTCAAAGTAAAAGAGACCAGAATCTAGAAAGGTGTCTGGGCCTCAATCACGACTGATAGAGAGCAGCTTTCAGGAATGCAAATATCCAAACACACCCTCAAAAAGTTTCCTCTTTATTTTGCTAGAATCCAGTTCTTTAAAACGGTCTGATGTCTCCTTTCTTGAGAAGTTGTTGTGATTCACCCTCTTAGGCCCCCTCTGGAGAAGCAGTACACAGGGTGCTCCTTATACACACTTCCGTGGAGGGGCAGTGCACAGGGTGCTCCTCACACACCCTCATGGAGGAGCAGTGCACAGGGTGTCCCTCACACACACACCCATCCCCCCACTCCCGTGGAGGGACAGTGTACACGGTGCTCCTCACACCCCCCCATGGAGGAGCAGTGCACAGGGTGTTCCTCACACCCCCCACCCCCCACCCGTGGAAGGGCAGTGCACAGGGTGCTCCTCACACACATCCCTGTGGAGGGGCAGTGCCCAGGGTGCTCCTCACACACACCCCTGTGGAGGGGCAGTTCACAGGGTGCTCCTCACACACACCCCTGTGGACGGGCAGTGCCCAGGGTGCTCCTCACACACACCCCTGTGGAGGGGCAGTGCACAGGGTGCTCCTCACACCCCCTCCCCGTGGAGGGGCAGTGCCCAGGGTGCTCCTCACACACTCCCGTGGAGGGGCAGTGCACAGGGTGCTTCTCATACACACACACCAACCCCACAACCCCATGAAGGGGCAGTGCAGGACCTGCTCCTTAAGCCCCCTGTGGAGGGGCCATGCAGAAGCTGCTTTCTACTGCTGATTCTCCTTGTTGCTGGGCACCAATACCAGACAAGATGCAACTTAAGGGGCACAAGGGGTTCTCTTGGCTCACTATTTAGAATATTCTTAAAGAACCAGCATCGTCCCAATCCTCACACACATCTTCCCAAGGCAGCCAACAAAGTGACTTTCCCTCATCTCCAGTCTTCTAACTGACCTGTACATTTCTAGGAACTCTAGAAATGTTTTGTTTTGTTTTGTTGTAAACAAAAATATGTGTTTCTTAGGCAAACCAGCAAGGAGAGCTCAGAGACAGCAACAGATTACCAGACAATGACACAGAAGTCTGAAAGACGAAACATTTAAACATGTAGGAGGAAGCTTTCAAACAATGTTAATTTGAACAATTCAAATCAAAATCAGACTCCTTTTTGGCCAAATTAATTAGCAGTACATTTTAAATGCTAATGAAGAAAGGATCTGGTGTAAAGCAGATATCCTCAAGCATTGAACCTGGTGGACAAACTGTGACAGCCCTTCTGGGAAGACAGCAGTTTGGTGATTGAAGTGCATACTGCTTGCTACACAAAATACTAGATTTTGGAAGCTCTAAGATCTGCTGTTCAAAACAAAGTTGTGTTTCAACATGTTCATCAAAGCATTTATTAGAATAATAAAGTAATAGCAAAAAAACCTATCAGTGTTCAAATAGAGGGAAACAGAATTATCATTGTAACATTTACCTATAAGTAAAATGTTTATAATACTAAATGAAAGAATAAACAGTTTTGTTTATATAGATTTGTTTTTATTTTGTATATGAAGAATGGGTATGCATGTACCAAGGCACACTTATGTGTGCAAGTGCACACACACAAGAATATGCATGTGAGTATGGAGGCCAGAGGAGGACTTTGAACCCTAACCTGATCTCCTCCCCAGTTCTGGAGATATCTCTGACTGCTTGGTCCAGACGTGGGCCACCCAGTGTGAGAACTCAGCTGCTTTTCTCACTAGAGGGAGTCAACTCGGAGCTGCAGAGAGCCTGGCACCTGCCTGCAGAGAGAAGCTAGGGGCTGAGCACAGGGGATGGACTGAGGGGTCCAGAGGACAAGGAAACAGGAGGCCCAGCAGTGAGTGCAGCCTCACAGCCTGGCAAGACTCTGAGTCTTTCCTGAGAGCACTCAGAAGCTCTAAAGGCGGGAGGCCCAGCTCTTAGAGGGTCAGGTGACCTGGCTCAGTCCGGAGTCATGACCCTACAGAGAAATCCAAGCTGAGCTCCAGAGATCATCAGGGATTACTTGTCATCCTCTTCAGTGCCCAGACAAAATAAATGGAGAAAAGCAAAGGGGTGTGGTGGCATCTGTGCTTTGGGAAGGTTACTCTATTGGGGTAGGGGTCTGCTTCCTGCAGGTTCAGGGACCAGAGCAGGGACAGAGATACGGGATTAGGGAGAGGGGCACCAAAGACCCAGTAAGGACCTGTGGAGTACTGTAAAAAGAGAACTGGGAGGACTGGTCTGTGCTAGAGAGCCTCATCTTGGGGCAGCAAGGACTTTAGGCCAGGAAGGGTTGGGTGAGCAGCACTAAAGGCAGTCAGCAGCTCTGCAGGCCCTGGGCTCACTGACACGGAGCCAGGTACTCCTGTGGCCCAACAGGCTGATACCCTGATTCCCTCCCTCCGTCTCGCTTTCACAATAAAATCATTGCCTGTACTGGGAAGGGAAAGCTGAGTGACAGTGCTGGGGAGATGGGGGTGAGGTAGGGCTTCACATGCCAGCTCTGTAGATATCAGCAGTGTTGGGAAGACAGAGGCCAGCAGTGCTGTCAGCAGCCCCCAGTAGTTCTCTTTGTCCTCAGGGCCCTCTTTCCTTGCTTATGTTGCTGAAAAGAATTTCAGGATGAGCCAGAGCAAAGAAAGCTAAGGAGTTAGAGATTAGGAAGAATGCATGCTTTCAAGTGAGGAATGAAAAGGAGATGAAAAGAAATGAAAGGTGATTTTTATAATGCTTAAGTGTCTTTATAATGGCTTTGTTTGTTTGTTTTTGTTTTTGTTTTTCAAGACAGGGTCTCTCTGTGTTAGCCTTGGCTGTCCTGGACTTGCTTTGTAGACCAGGCTGGCCTCGAACTCACAGTGATCTGCCTGCCTCTGCATCCTGAGTGCCGGGATTAAACACATGTGCCACCATGCCCGGCTTTATAATGGCTTTTTATATGATCCCATGGGTGGGTGTTTGAATGATATAGCGTCCATAGGTGTTTATATATTTGAACTTTTGGTCCTCAGTTGGCAGAATTGTTTGGGAAGGATTAGGGGGGTATGGCCCTGTTGGACAAAGTATGTCACTGGGTTTAAATTGTCCACACCTGAGTGCCTTATCTCTGTCTCTCTGTCTCTGTCTGTCTCTCTGTCCCTTGCGCTTGTGGATCAAATGTAAGCTCTCAGCTTTTTCTTCTGGACCTTCCCTACCTGCCTTCTGTGCTCCCTACCATGAGTGGTCATGGACTCTAACCCTCTGAAACTGTGAGCCCCAAGTTAAATGTTTTGTTTGTTTTGTTTTGTTTTCTAAGTTGCCTTGGTGATGGTGTTTTTGTCATGGCAATAAAAAAATAACAAAGACACTATGGCCCGTAAACTTACTTTCCTTGAGGCTATAATTTGAAACAAAGCATAAAGCTTAAAATTTAAGTACAGTTTAAAAAGCAAAAACAAAAAAAAAACAAAAAACCAACAACAACAACAATAAAAAACCCATATGAGCTGAGGGCTGGAGCACAGTGGTGAAGAGGTCTCACTGCTCTTGCGGAAACCTTGAGTTCAGGTTCCAGTGGCTACTTCAGGTGGATGACAATTTGCCTGTAACTCCAGTCCCAGGGGATACAGTGCCCTCTTCCGACCTCCACGGGCCCCTGAATTCATATCCACATGGACAGACAGACACATACACATACACACACACATTTATACACGTATTCACAATAAAGTAACAATTGTGTGTGTGTGTGTGTACAGATTAATATGAGTTGATTTGCTGCTTTTAAATTTTATCTTGATGAATTGCCTTCCATAAAATGAAATTGTGAGATGCCCCGTATTAGGTGCACTGCTTACATTTGGGGATGATAAAGTGATGCCTAAGTGATTAGAGTGGAGCTTGGACCCTGACAGCCCTAACAAGGAAGGCTCAACCACCCATTCTTAATAGGTTAACCACAGAGGCAGGTAACAGCGAAAAGCAGAAAAGGGAGATTCAGCCAGTGTGGTCCTTTGTGAATAGGAACAAAGAGGCCCATCACCCTAAATATATCTTTGAAGTCCTGGCCAGAGGTTTATGTTTAGAGGCTAAGAGGTAATCAGTCTGGGTCAGGGTAGTCTAAAACCCACTGGTCCCCCAGGGTGACCCTTGTTCAGCCTTGTGGGACCTTATGAGGAGAGGGTAGACACTGTTTATATCTCTCCAGATGTGGAATTTTTTACAGCACCGTCCTGGAAAAACACTGACGCACATCCAGAAATAGAAGGGAGCATGAGAAAAAAAAAGGGGTGGGGGTGGGGGGTGGGGACACCAAAGACATGGGTACTCTATATTCACCTTACTGGCACCTGGCCTCATAATAAAACCCAACAGGTGCCCTAGGATCCTTATTTTAGGATTTGCTGGCTGGCATAGTCTTGCACAGGTTATTTTAATTGGCTTTCTCCGCCGCCCGCCCCCACCCCCACCCCCCAGGAAAGCATTGGAAACAAATGTAACTGTGCTGCAGCAGTAACTTTTAGGTTATGGTTTCCTGAAAACAGTGCCACCGCCACAGCGGGCACTAAGCAGGGAGACTTAAAGAATATAAGACACAGGGCCGGGCGGTTGTGGTGTACTCCTTTAATCCCTGCAGAGGCAGAGGCAGAGGCAGGCGGATCGCTGTGAGTTCGGGGCCAGCCTGGTCTACAAAGTGACTCCAGGACAGCCAAGGCTGCACAGAGAAACCCTGTCTCGAAAAACGAAAACAAAACAAAACAAAAAACCTAAGACGCGACGTTGTTGGTGTTTGATTTCTGGAGAGAGCGAGCCTATAGTACTGAAAAGCTGGGCTGCACTTCCCGGCTCACCGGAGCGGATGGGACCCGCCCTCTGGCCCCACCCTATCCACCCACGTGTCACTTATAAAGCGGTGTCCCGCTTTGCGGGCTTGCCCCATGGCCAGGCCCCGCCTACCTGTCAGTTCTATATAGCCCTTCCCATTGGTCTCTCTCTGGCCGCCTTGTCCAATCGCAGCCCTTAGCGGCAGAATTTGAACCGCCGTTTTCGTTTGAATCGGGCGGGCTCTGTGGGCCGTCTTGGCGCGGAACTGACTAGGCGGCACTCGGGAAGCGGGCGGCGGGCGGCGGGCAGCGGGTGTGCGGGTCAGGGCGGAGCAAAGGACGCGGGTGGCCGTGGTCCTGCCGCCGCGGCTGTGGAGCCGACGGGCTCTGACGCGGGCTGGGCCCTGTGAGCTGCGACCAGAGCTGGACCCGCAGAGGAGAGGCCCAGGCGGGACGGCGAGCCTCACGGAGAGGCTACTCCACCCTCGGCCTCAGTCACTCGCTTCGGACTGACAGCCGGCTGGACCATGGCGTCCTCCGCTCGCCTGGTCACCATCAAGCGGAGCGGCGACGACGGCGCACACTTCCCGCTGAGTCTCAGCTCCTGCCTGTTCGGAAGGTGAGCGCGCGGGATGGGGGCGAAGTGACCCCAGGCCCCGGACCCCGCGGCCCTTTTCGCCCTTTGCGCTTGGTAGGCCTGTCCCTTGTAGCATGTCGGAAGCCGTGCTCATGCACTGGGAGCTTCCCAAACAGAATCGGGGTTTTAAACTTGGTAGACGCGAAGCTGACTTCGGTGCCCTGCCAGTCCTGCCCAGTCCTGCACTGTCGCTCTGAGGCAGCCGGCTGTGGCTCCAGATGTTTCTGAAATCCTGCAGATGGGGGAGCCCTGTTCGGGTGCTCTGGGAGATTCCCCTCTTTCCCTACCCGGTGGGTCTGATGGCAGTCCTCCTTCCTGAGGCTTTCCAGCCAGTTGCTTGCCTTGCCACTTGGGCCAAGTTTGACCGTTTATAGCTCCTTCTGCCGCTTTTAAAATGCTACCTGAGAAGGAGTTTTGAAGAAAGCACGTCTTTCCTAACACCTTGCCTGTTTGTAATTAGTTTCTAGGTTTTTGGCTCCCAACAGACTTCAGCTCCGAGGCAAGGTCTGCCTTGTTAATGATTACAGACCGCCCCCCCCCCCGTCCCAATATGGTGTCTGACATTTAAGATCAATCAGTATGTGACACAGGTTGAGTGTCCAGTAGGAAGATGGAGATTTGGATTTGGGAGTCCGGAAACAAACATTTGGCAAAGTCTGGTGACAGTTTTTTCATGTCACCCAGGGAGAGGTGTCTGTCACTAGTAGCACAAAGTAAGGACAGAGAGACACGATGTGTTTGACGGTGAACAGGGTGTTGAGGGATACTCTGGTCTCGAATGGCTGTGGCATGGAGGTTAAGAAATATGAACTGTAGTGATCTTTCTGTTCTGTAAAACTGGGTTCTAAGATATGGACTCTGCCTGGGGTTTTGATAACCCAAGCCTACCTTTTCTTGAGAGGGAAGAAGCTGTCACTTTCTATAGCTTTTTTTGTTGTTGTTCAGAAGAAAAATAAGTAACCATCCTTGTCACCTGTGTCATTCGTTGGGTTTATTACTTAGATGTGCTTTGGGTACGTTTTAAACTTTTGAAAACAATTTGCGTTTGGTTGTTTTCAATTTGTTTGGTTATAAATTGGTTGTAAACAATTTATAGGAAGAGATACATGTAGACTCCAGAGGTTCATAGGAAAACAGACAGCACATCGCATGTATTCAGGCCTTTCCAGTTCAGGCTGGAGCTATCTGTGAAACTCTTCCTGGTACGTGGATGGTTAGGAATTGTCCCTTCTGTGCTGTGCCACCGTAGTGCTGGCTTTCTAGAAAGACATTCTAATCTAGATACTGTTTGTGGACTAGTGTTTGTATTGTGAGGACATTTGAATCTGCCAACATGGTGCGGGTGTTAAAACAGGTAAAAAAAAAAAAACTCGTATAGATTAATTGCGTGACACAAGTGACACACGTAACTGTCACTGAATAGCAACAGTGGTTCTGGTATGGACCTTCTGTTTATGAAGGAGCTGAGGCATTGAATACCTACAGCACATTTTATGTCATTCAATGTTCAAATTGTTATAAGCACATTACAAAGTTTTCCTAAACACTGATATAAAGTACTCCTTTATTTACATCTTGTAAGTATAACTACTTATACGATAATGTGTTTAATATAATTATTCTGAAGTACTAAAGTTTTAATGGTTTTTTTATGGCTTCTTAGGCTGTACTCATGAGAATTGTTTGCACTGCCTATTTTGTCTTGTCAGTCCTGGTGTCATTACACTTACAGTCTCAGCATATTAGTAAAATTCTGTTAATATTTTTGAAAACTTGAGTGTTTCTTTTTTTTTTTTTTAGTTGCATACCTTTGTAAAAACCCTTATTTATTTATTTATTTTTATTATTATTATTACTATTAAGGAGTATTGAATGTGACATTCGTATCCAGCTGCCTGTGGTGTCAAAAAAACATTGCAAAATTGAAGTCAAAGGGCAAGAGGTAAGGGGGTTTTGGAAATCAACTCTTAAAAGCTATTGAATATGATTTTAAGCAAGTCCTTAGTATTTGCCTCTCCTCTCTACTTGTAGGCAGTATTATATAATTTCAGTTCCACAAATCCAACACAAATAAATGGGACTACAATAGATGAGCCTGTGCATCTGAAGCATGGAGATATAATAACAATAATTGACCGATCATTTAGGTAGGTGAAAATTAATTGGGTCAATTCTAAATATGTGCTTTAGCTATAAACCAGTACCACAGTTGATCTTTCTTTGGTGTAGATGGATACTGGAAATATTGCAGTGTGTGTGTGTGTGTGTGTGTGTGTGTGTGTGTGTGTGTGTGTGTGTGTCTGGAGAACAGAGGACAACCTCAGGTGTGGTCCTCAGGATATGGGCCACTTTTTCCTCCCAGCTTTCTGAGAATAGGTCTCTAAGTACCCTGGGATTAAGACAACCAAACCCAAGTGTCCTCCTGTTTCTGTGTTCCCAGTGTTGATGGCACATCTTAAAATTCCTAGCTCCTAGTCCCTTAGAGTGTTTATTTGGCTCTTAAGGAACTATTATGTCAAACTGAGGTAACTGGGCTGGGTCCTAACCCATGACTGATGTCCCTGTAATAAGAAAAGGTTAGCATACAGGGGAGCAAGTGCACAGACAGGAATCACTGTGAAGAGGCAGGAAGAGGGCTGCCAGTCCAGGAGGCCCAAAGGAAGCCGTGCCCACAGATGCTTTGGACTTGGATTTCCAACCAGAACAGTGAGCGGCACATTTCTGTTATTTAAAGCACTCTGTCTGTGTTTAATTGTGGTAGTCCTAATTGACTAATACAGCACCACCAAGTTACAAAGAAAACCTCTACAAGGTGGATGTTGGTGTGTGTGTGTGTGTGTGTGTGTGTGTGTGTGTGTGTGTGTGCTTTCTAATCACAAATTCTTTTCTCTTACTAAGCCACCATGGTGGCTATAACAGAGAAGTGTTTTTGGAATCTTGCTACCTGTTTGTGAACCTCTAAACATGATACTAGGCATGAAACTTTATGTGTTTGTGTCTGACTAATGTTCTTGTTTGTGGGATTTATGTAGCATGCTGGGTGTCTTTGCCTTGTTTCCTCTCACAGTATAGGTATTTCATTACCATAGCACAGTATACACAGTAACACGTAAGAGTATTCACAATTTATTCATTCTTGATGAGAATTTGAGTGACTCCTAGTAGAAATCTCTTAAGGCTTTCTTTGTGATCAAATGCCCTCCCCCCATTTTCTGTATTTGAAAGTGGTATTCTACAACTATTGAATGTAGTTTTCTATTTGTAGACCTGTTAAATTCTCTGTTCTTAGTAATTATCTTATTATTTCCCCGCTTAATAGTTTAAGAGAGATATTGAAATCACCCACTGAGGATTTGTTTACTTTTCTTAATTAATTTTCCCTTTCACTTTTTGCTTTATATTTTTTGATGCTATACCCTGGCATATGGTTGTGGACTCCTGGACATAATTCTAAGTGATTCACAGAATTCTTTGTCATTTAGAACATCTCTTTTCATCACATTTTTAGCCTTAGTGAGTCTTTTGACTGATAAATATAAATAAAATAACTCCTTGTGCTTGCATAGTGCAATGTTTTTGCCCCCGTAATTTCAACTCTTTATAATTCTTAAGGCTTCTGTTGCCTCTAGGAGCCTGCTGTTGAGTAGCTTGTCTTTAAGTAGACTACTGTTAAGTCCTTTGTCTCTATGAATGATTTGAAGGGACATTTTTATTGACTAGACTCCTCAAAAGAGACTTGGTTCAGCACTATAATAGCTTGGAGAAGGCTTTCAGATGCTAGCTGGCTTCAGATCTCATGCAGACAGCATCTACATTTAAAAGGCTACTTTGCTGAGTTTTTGTTGTACACAATAAAGAATTTCAGATGTGAACTCTTCGCCGAGTCTGTCATAATGCTCGTGTCATCTTCCTAAGATGTGCTTTTTCATTGCCAGACCTGGTGGTACACACATTAATCCCAGCGCTTGGGAGGCCAGCTTGGTCCACAAAGTGCATTCCAGGACAGCAAAGGGTACACAGAGAAGCCCTGTCTTGAAAAACAAAACAAAACAAAAAAGATGCACTTTTCTTCCAGAGAGATCGAAAAAGTAGTGATCCTAATTCTAGGACATAGCTTTGTAGTTTTCCATTTTTATGAGTTTTTAGTATGAAAAATCTTCTTAACTAAGTCAATTTCTTTGTGTAAGGTAATATTCTGAGCAAAGCCTGAAGTTTGTTCCAGGTTTTGTATCTTTAACACTTGAGCCTGGCGGTTTAAATCTTCACCTGATTCTCTGTGCATTGTAGATATGAAAACGCAAGTCATGAAGATGGAAGCAAGTCAACAGAATTTCCAGGGAAATCACCTGGACAGGTGAGGGGAAGTACTCAGGTTTGACTTTGGTTCTTTTGTCACGATGAGAACTCATGTTTTTAAGAAGTAATTTTTCACTTAAATTTGTGACCAAGATGTCTTTTTGATCATAGCAGGGAAATGTAAATAACAAAAGCAAGGAAGTAAGTTGCCCATGAACATAATAAACTAACCTAAAATGTTTCTTTTTGCTGTTCAAAAGAAGAGTGCTAACTTGGTCTCACACTCTACTAGACTGTATTGTGATCGTTCAACCCCATGTTAGGATGGTCTGAATATATAGAAATTGAATGGGGGGAAAATAAAAGGAAGAACATGACTGCTCCTAGGTACAGTGGAGTTTTTTTTTTTTAATATATATATAGATATGAGGGAGAGAACATAAGCAGAGACAGGTATCTGTGGGAGTCCAGAGTGAACGTGACCCTGAGCTAGGCCATGTGAGGGAGGGGCAGGTGGGGGAGAAGAGAGAGAAGCCAATGACCAAGAGGGGCAGAGTGGACCGAGAGACTAGCACAGCCAAAACGCTTGTGGTATATACGGGCCAGAGGAGCTGGGGAGAGGGCAGCCCAGCCCCTGGGCTGGAGAAGTTTAAGATAAAGGGTGCGGTACGTCAGACAGGAAGAGGGCCCTGTAACAGATAGAGGGATGGTGGACCAGCGTCCACTTTGCTATGTTAATGACACCTAAGTCATTTGTCCCAGGTTTGAGACCTAACAGAAATAAAAGAAAGAGACACATCTGCTGAGTCAGTTTGTCTCCTAGTCCTTGTACCTGTCTGTTTCTGTGTATCTAAAATAATTACACTGTGAAAACAGAGTGCTGACGTTTCCTAGTTTAGAGGGCAGTGGGTCCGGTGCTTGTCATGTGAAGGAACCCTGGCACTTGAGAGTGGCAGCAAGATTCCTACCACTGGTACAGTTCACTACAGCTCAATCTAAGATTAGAAGCTTGTGAGATTCAGTAGCTTTAGGGTAAGGCTTAAGAATCTTTGTCTCTCCTTTTAGAATGCTTGTCAAACTAGTACCATGACAGCTGCAGTCCCTTGGATTAGGAGCTTTACAGTTCGCCTAGGTCTCTGCCATGTTAAATAGTGCTTCTCCCTTGGAGGGGCGCAGTGCTCATTGACCTCTAGTGGAAGCTATTTTTTGAGGTGTCCCACACACCAGCCACCATTCAACTTGTCAGAAGGTGCTGGAGAGTAAAATTATTGGTGGTTGTTCATCTATGGGATAGACAAGTTGATGAACTATTTATCTGGTTACTAGTCTGTTAAAATTCAATACACACATTGTGATAATAATTAATAGGATTTTTCTGCCTGTTTAATATAATCATGCAAAAATTACAGGACTGGGAAAATATCTTAGTGTAAAATGCTTTTTCTGTAAGCATGTGCACCTGAGTTTGATCCCCTAGAACCTGTGTAAATAAATCTGGGTGTGGTGGCATGTCCCTGTAGCCCTCATCACTGAGGAGGCAGAGACAGGAGGAGTCCTGGTATTTAGTGACCAGCTAGTCTATGCAAATTGGTGAGGGCCAGGTTTAATTTGTACCCTGTCCCTTGAAATAAGGTGGTGAGCATCTGAGAAAGATACCAGCATCAACTTTGTTCACAGCACACACGAACATGTATCCTTCACTTCCAGGATCGTTCCCTATTGCAGAATATGTAGGCCCCGTCTAATAGTATACAGGCTCTGAAGTTATAGTGCCCATGGATGTGCTGCCTTTACTGTGTCTTAACTTCCTGGCTCTCGGATACACAGCAGATACCTGCAAAGGATGAGAGCACAGGTGCTAATGGAACTGCAGATCAGCACATCCTGAGTCCATTTCTAGTGAAACTTGGTAGCTATGCTTTGCGCCTGTGGTGAGTTAACAGGTGAAGGAACTTAATTTTAACTTTGCTTCTTTGTTCATATGATGCTGGAATATAAAGAAGTTCTAGAAAACTTACTGGGAGTCAGGGCCCTGGAGAGATGGCTTAGTGTTTAAGAGTGCTTGCTGTTCTTCCAGAGGACCCAAGTTCTGTTCCTGGCACCCACACTGGGCAGCTCACAACCACCTGTAACTCCAGATACCCACACAAATGTGCCTAGACACATATACACATGCATAAATACAAAAATAAACCTTAAAATTAAAAGAAAAAAAAAGAAAGATTTTAAGTTAGTTAAGAAGTGCTGATGTTATGACTACTAGCTTTCAAGTCCCTTGGGTCTATTTCTCAAATCTCTAGATATCATAAAGGAAGCAGCTTGGCAAATGATAGTAATGAAAGTGTTTTCATGTCTCAAAAGGACTACACAGATAAAGGTGCTTACATTCCCGTTCTTATCTTTCCAACTTGTAGGACCCGGCACGGCGAGCCTCAAGAGCTAGCTTCTCTGCTGACCCTGGTTGGTACTGGTCGGGGTCTGTTCTGGGACCTCAGACCACTATGACAATAGCAAGGGTGGGGTCATGGGTACATAGGTATGAAATTTCTGCTCTCCCAAACCCATAAAACGCCGGTTCCATTTAACATGCCAAACCAAATCAGGTAGCTGGGTAACTTGTTCCCTAGAGTTTTATTTAGTTGCCCATTTAATCTAAAGCTGTCTGGTAAGGTATGTTACGTGACTGGTTATTCAAAGCTAATGTGCTTTATCAAGATGGAAAAAGTATAATAAGACAAGTATAAGAAATTAAATAATTTGTGGACTAAATGAAAAGCTAGTTAGGTTATAAGGCAATTTAAAATTCCAGCAATGCTAGTCACTAAGAAACTGTTGAACTTCTGTTTCTTATTTCATATTTATTGCCAAGATGGGAGAGGTCACGATGTCAAAGCTTCAAAAATCACTGCTTCAAGAAGATCTTCGGTACATGCCAAAGGGCTCACTGGAGACAATCCTGCCTCAGATGGTTCAAAGGACACTGTTACCCAAGATCCACCAGGGCATGTAGAACAGCACGGTGGCAGAAACATAGGAGAGCCCATTTCTGGGGATCTCTTTAGGAATTTCAGGGCTACAGGAAGCACTTACAGGGAACTGACGTCTTCTCCTGCACCAAGCCTTAGTAATAGCAAGAAAAGTGACTATCCCTTTGAGGAACTTTATCAGTCAATGAAGGAACAGTTGGTTATAAAATCACAGAAACTGAGGCGTAGAAAGTCAGAACCACAACCCGATTGTGCGGCAGGAAAAGAAACATTGGAGACGCAGCTACTTGTGTCATGCAAGGCCAGACCAAAGTCCAGTGGAGGCACCCCTCTTACAGTAACCTCTTCACCCAAAGTTGAAAAGATCTGTACTGAGAGACAGAACAGCAATGTGGAGCCTGTTCAGACTTCCACGGAGGCTTTGAGGTCCAGCTTCTCTCTCTTTGAGACAGCTAAAATGAAGACCCCTGTGCGGAAGTCACAACAACTTAAGGATGAAGATGTCCATGTTACTGGTGGAAAAGAGTCTGTGAATCCAGATGAAAGAGAAGATGCCAAGGCAGTTCATAAAATAGTCACTCCTAGGAAGCTGGTAACTAGAAACCAAGCTTCAGTGAAAGTTGAAGATGCTGTCACCCCTGCTGATACATCAGAAAATCCGTCTTCCAGAAAGAGAAAGAGTACTCCTGCAAAGGTAGAGGTGCAGTCTGCACAGACACAAAAGCGTCTCTCTTCAACTCCATGCCTTGCTCCAGGTGAACAGAAAACTCCCAAGGATTCCTTTAGCAAGCCTGAGAAATTGGCCACCACAGCCGAACAGATTTGCTTTGAGCTACCTGGCCTTAGTTCCGTTGATATCAGCAACTTTGGTGAATCCATTAGTAAGTTATTTAACTGTTATGTCTACTTTCCCTAGTAGGTTACCGTCTACCTTACATATTAGGAGTTCATGAGGTGTTCATTTAGTATGATTAGCTGTGTGCTAAAGAATCCACTGAGTACTCTGGTACACTAAGAGGCATGCTTTATCTGATGTATGGGTATAAAGACTGCCTTTTATAAGGAGGAGTAATACAGGAGGTGCACCTAGTTCAGGAGGGAACCGCATCACAGGAATTACTTCAGGAAAAATAAGGGTATAATCACAATAGCTTTTCACTTCTGGTCCAATATATTGTGGGATTGGTCCTTGGGAATAAACTGTTGTCAGGCCTTTGAGCATCATTGGATATAGTGGCTCTTGTGTTCACACTCTATTCTCAGTCTCTTGTCTCTCTATCTCTCTCCTTTTCTTTCTTTTATTTATTTATTTTTGAGACAGGGTTTCTTTATGTAGCTCTGGCTCTCCTGGAACTTGCTTTGTACACCAGGCTAATCTCACAGAGATCCGCCTGCCTCTGTCACCCAAGTGCTGGGATTACTTACAGGTGTACACCACCATCACCCGGCTTGTTCTCAGTCTCTTAGAAGCACTTTGTTGCAGACACTGGGCTGGACTCAGGTTTCTACACAGTGGAGTTCTATATGCTTCCAAGGTATTAACATTTTGTTTTTAATTTCTTTTTACATATAAGAAATTATATGTAATTTAGTATATGGGGGAAAGGGAGTGTAAGCATGTGCCATGGTTCTCATGCAAGACAGCTTGTAGGTAGGGGTCAGTCCTCTCCTCCCAGGGATTGACCTAAGGTCCATAGCTTAGCAGCAAAGAACCCTTACCTGCTGAGCCATCTCACCACCTAGAGAAAGCTCTCTCTCTATCTCTGTTACAATGCAAACTGACAACCCAAGACTATATAGTGAGTAGCTCTGTGGCATCTTTCTACACAACTGTTTCGTGCTGGCTTACAGAAAGGAAAGCTCTCTGGGCTCCAATGCACTTATCTTTGTATGAGGCACGGTTTCTGCTGGTGAGCTATTGGTGTGGCTATCTGTCAGTGACACTTGTACTCATGAGCCAGTGTTCCATTGAGCCTCATAGTGGAGTGCCTGTCCTGGACAAGGGGTTTATGTAGACTGTTTAGGAAGTTGTATAGGTTTGGGGTTGTGAACTGCCCACAAGCACTGCATAGAGATTTTTCCTGCTCATATAGTTTACTCAACAAGATAGCTCTGGGTCTAGCCCAAGTATGTGTGTCTTTTATCAAGTTTCCTCAGGACATTGCTCACTTTCTGACTCCTGCTAGACAGTAACACCTGTTACTATAGACTGATAACTTTTTAAAGCTCTGTCACGTGCAGTTTTCAGTTTAAGGAGAACCTCTGTTCTGTCCAATTGAAGTGCAGTGCATCCGGTTTCTCTTGAGATCTTTTAGGAAGTCCTGAGGCTGCTCTTGCTTTATCATTTTTATGAATAAAGGTGCCATGTTTCAGTGCCTTTGCAGTGCATTACTTAATGCTGTTTTGAAATAAATCCTAAGTGACATTTACACTGCTCTTTTCATGTTTGCATTTCTTATTTTAGACAAGAGTGAGGGAATGTCTTTGAAGAAAAGACGTGTATCCTTTGGTGGTTGTCTAAGACCTGAATTATTTGATGAAAACTTGCCACCTAATACACCACTCAAAAGAGGAGAGACACCAAATAAGAGGAAGTCACTTGCCACTCACAGTCCAGCTGTCCTGAAGAAAATCATCAAGGTAAGTTGAACAGTCAGCATTGGATTTGTACCTCATGGTTCACAGATGGTCCACATTCCATCCAAAACCCAGGCAGAGGTAGAAAGGCAATTGAGATCTTAATTTTCTACCACTTACCTCATGCCCAGAAACAACCATATGTGCTCTCAGGTCGTTCTGGGAGGTGAGGCGGGGTACTGGGTACTTTCCCTTTGAAGAAAACTCTGGGGCACACTGACACCATTTTAAAGAATCTGAGGGGCTAGAGAGATGGCTCAGTGGTTAAGAGCACTGACTGCTCTTCCAGAAGACCATTGTTCAAATCTCAGCACCCACGTTACAGCTTACAATTATCTGTAACTTCAAGATCTGACATCATCACACAGGCAAAACACCAATGCACATAAAAACAAACAAAAAGAATCTGAAGACAGCAGCATACGTGATCACAAGGATTGCTTTTTGCTTTGTTTTTTGATAGTATAAAGGCATTGAGGTTATGGGAATGAAAATCTTTGATAAAACATCTTTCTTCTGCAACTGTAGCTCCTTAGGCCTTTAGCCCTCTGTCACTGTTTTGTCTCTTTTCTTTAGTGTGACTGCATAGCTCAGTTTCCTAAAAGGACTTGTAGCCACACTCAACACCTTCCTCCCTGTCCCACCTCCCAGAAGTGAGTGTCCCTCTCCATATAGACCCAGGACTGGTGTTGGCTGAGCTGAAATTGAGCCTTGTTTCATTGAGCGGTGTCGCCTTCCTCACTGGTACTTCAGGATTTGAAAGCTACATGGTTTGTTGTAAAGGTTTTTAATAGGCATTACAGAGATGTTACCTCCTTGATTGGGTTTCTCATAAACAACTCTGCCTTGTCAGGTCCCACCTCAGTCCCCAGGGAAACAAGAGTCTACTGGAATAACTCCACCAAGGGCAAATGATCAAAGACGCAGGTCAGGAAGGACCTCGCCTGCTTCCAGTGGAAGCAAATCCTTATATCAGGCAGATACACCCAAGAAAGCAGGCAGAAAGAGCAGCAACGTGCCAGCCAAGAGAACATCCATCAGCCGAAGTCAGCATGGCATCCTACAGATGATTTCCTCCAAAAGAAGGAGTGGTGCTTCTGAAGCCAACCTGATTGGTTAGTGTTGTCCTGGGCAAAAATAGTTCAAACTCAATTTTCTTATGCTGGGTTTTGAAAAGTTTCACCATTTTTTTCCTTTGACAGTTGCAAAATCATGGGCAGATGTCGTAAAGCTCGGCTCGAAACAAGCACAAATTAAAGTTGTAAAACATGTCCCTCAAAAACAGACGAGCAAAAGACAAAGAAGATCTAATACTCCAAAGGTATAGGGCTTCAGCCATGCACTGCTTTTATTTTCAATTGCCGTAGGCATATATTATTCATGCTGTGATATTTTGTCTGCCTTGCTTTTGTCTGCAGAAACCTACAAGCACCCTTCACAATCAGTTCAGCACAGGCCATGCAAACTCTCCCTGTACCATTGTAATAGGGAGAGCGCAGATTGAAAAAGTAAGCATGCCTGCTCGACCCTACAAAATGCTGAACAACTTGATGCTAAACCAAAAAATGGACTTCAGTGAAGATCTGTCGGGTAAGTGCATCCTGAAGACCTGTGGCCTCAGCCCTTGTGATCCTGTTTGTGACTTCTGTGATGCTCGTTAGCTCCATCCACCATCTCTTACAGTCATACAACCTTAGAACCCCAGCTGGGAGCCCACAGAGAAAACAACTACTACTCAAAGATGAAGTTGGTTGGGAGTAGAGGACAGGTCTCAGTCAATTTTGGGCGAATCTGTCCTACTGGACATAGGGATGCAAATTTCCAATGCATACCCACTGCTGAGCAGCATGTGTACAGAAAATAATGGAAAGGTACACTGTGGTGTGAGGGCAGTGTGCTCTGTTACAGTCTTTTCAGAGAAGTTGCACTGACAGCTAATCCCAGGGAATACGTTGTTTTAGAGCAGTGTTGATTCTTCAGGATTCACTTTCTAGAGAGCTTAACTGCTTCCGAGAGGAAGCCATGTAAGAAAGATTCTTTTTTTTAAGCTATCAATAATTGAACTATTTCCGCTCTGATTGAGTATCAGTGAAAGTGTGACTGGCTGGCTTAGATTTACACTCAAGAAAGCAGATTTTGTCTCATGCTCCTTGATATGTGATAGTTCCTATTTGTACAATTCGGAAGAGAACTAAGATTTGAACTGAGTAGTAGAATCTTCTTTTTATTTATTGCAGAATGACTAAACACCTAAATATATATTTGTGAAATAGCCCATTAAAGAACTGCATTTTGATCAATTTATTAATCTTCTTAAAAATAACAAAAGATAAAACAAAAAAAGTGAATTAAGTATATGTGTGGTTTTAAATTAAATATGTGATGAATATATATTATATTTAAAAAAACACTTAAAGATAAGTAAGATTTTAATGAGGCGATGCATAGCTGGAGTCTGAAGGCTTTTGTCGTAGAGATTGTCTTGAGTGAGAGTGGGACACTGCGAGCCATGTTGCCCATGCTTTCCTTTCTCAGGACTGAGTGAATTGTTCAAGACCCCAGGGAAGGAGAAGCAGCAGCGGATGAGTGACACGGGCTCCGTTCTTTCCAGTTCAGGGAATTTGCCTGAAAAACAGGTTCAAGAAACTAATTCAGGAGACACACCTCTGGCCATCACCTCAGAGATCTTGGGTTGGTTTATTTGTCTATTTCCACTATTATACTTTCAAATAGGGACTTGAAGCTGGCCTTTTTCTTTAGGGACTGTACTGTATTCTCTACAATTGCGTTCTCTGGTGAAATGCCATTTCTACCTTCTCTGTTCTGTTTTCAAGCAGTCTTCACAATTTTTGTAATGGTAGTCATTGACTTAGCTTGGTAGGAAGAATTATTGACTAGGTTAATAAGTTTACATGATGTCTGTATGCTTTTAGCTACTTTGTTATAAGAGGATAGAAACAGTACACTTGACCTGCCATATTTGTATGTAAATTACACATATTAAAAATTGTTTAAAGGATAGAGATCTAACTCAGTCTGGTAGAGAGTTTGCTTGGCATGCAGGAAACTCCGGATTAAGTCCTTAGCGTGGCAAACATTTGGTGTGATGTTATATGGCAGTGATCCCCGCACTTGGGAGGCGGAAGCAGGAGGAACCCAAGGTCATCATTGCTTACATAAAGAGTTTGATATGGACCCTGAACATAAACAATAGAAACTGTGTTACTTCGCTAGTGAATCAAGATAATAGATAACTCTTTCTGGGATTTTAAAACAAAATTGCCTATATTCTGGTCCATGTCACATGTCTGGCAGGCTTTAGAAGACCCTTCTTGACACTTAACATGACCCTGCTCTATCACCAAATAACGTTACATTTAATGGATCATAAATAGGGCAGACTTGAGATTATCTAGTAGCATGGTAGATGAGAATCTAAATTATTGGTTCTTATATACTTACTAAATACCAAGTATTAAATTGATGTTAGATGGTGAGAATAATAATTTATTGTATATGTATTTTTGCTTCTTACAGGAGAAAATGTGCTCTTTGGTACTCAGAATGCAGCAAAGGAGCCATCTGACAAATATTCTGCAAGTCCTAGCTTAAGACGGCAGAGCATCAAGAATGGAAACATAGTGCAAACCCCCAAGAATGTCCATAACATTACTCACCTTGAGCAGAAGACTCCAGGCTCTGGCACAGAACCTTCGCAGAGAGCATCCAGTGTGAGTGGGTTAAGACAATCTAGACAGCTCAGACATCATACCCTTGTACAAAGTTCGAATGAAAAAACGGAAGTGGACCTTGCTGACAGCATCACAGGAAGACACTTAAGGAAGACATCACTGCGAGGACAAGAAGTGGATCTACAGGTGCAGGACTATGAAAACGCTTCACAAAAATGCAAGGAAAACATTGAATTAAAAGAAGGTTCAGAAAAGACGTCAGCTATTAGATCAAGTGCCAGAGACCAGAAGCCAACAGAAGACTTAATAGGAAGAGTGGACCATGCTGAGGAACTACTTAATCAGGAACAAGGAACCAAACAAAACCCAGAGGAATCCATGCACATGCAAAACACACCAGCAAGTGATGATCAAGGAGCTACAAAACAGAAAGTGGGCTCAGTTGTTTATGCAACCAAGGTGAAGCGCTGGCCAAAAACACCTGACAAAAAGACCCAACTTCTAGAAGGCCCAGCTGGTCTCAAGGAACCCTTTGAAACACCAAACTTGTGTGATGATAAAACCAAAGTCCCTTGCAAATCCCCACAACCCACAACAGAGAACACCAAAACAAGCAAAAAGGCACGGGCCAGCGCATCTGGGAAGAAAGTAAACACAAAGGAAGAGGAGCTCCCTGCACAGACAAAGCTTGTACACGTATCAGGGGGAACCAAGCACACTCCCAAAGTTCCAGGACTTGAGCAAGGCAACATCAAAGCTTTGAAGGAATCTGAATATAAAATGCTGTCCCCGACAGTAATTCGAAGCAAAAGGTCTTTAGGAAAAGCTAAGGAAAAAGCTCAGCCCCTGGAAGATATGGCTGGATTCCAGGAACTCTTTCTATCACCAGCCCACAGTGCCGAAATCAGAAAAATGCCAAGCAAATCTCATCTAGAACCGGTCAGGACTCCAGCAAGCACAAAGAGACTGTCCAACATGAGTCTCAGGGTAGATGTGAGAGAACTTTCTGTAACTGAGAAACGAACAAAGTCACCAGGCAGAGCCACACAAACACCAGCACCTGAACAGGAAGAGAATGATGCCACAGCCTTTATGGAAACTCCAAAGCAGAAACTGGATTTCACAGGCAATTCAGTGGGCAGTAAGAGAAGGTCATGGACGCCTAAGATCAGGGCTCAACCCCTAGAAGACCTGGATGATGTCCAAGAACTCTTCCAAACACCAGCTGGTGACAGTGACCCAGTGACTGTTGAGGAAACGGCGAAAATGTCTTTGGAATCTCCACAACCAGAACCAGTCAGGACCTCAGCAAGCACAAAGAGACTGTCCAAGATGGGTCTCGGTCAGGTGGATGTGAGAGAAAAGCTTTCAACAACTGGGAAGCGAACAAAGTCACCAGGCAGAGCTGCACGCACACCAGCACCCATGCAGGAAGAGAATGATGCCACAGACTTTATGGAAACTCCAAAGCAGAAACTGGATTTCACAGGCAATTCAGTGGGCAGTAAGAGAAGGTCACGGACACCTAAGATCAGGGCTCAACCCCTAGAAGACCTGGATGATGTCCAAGAACTCTTCCAAACACCAGCTGGTGACAGTGACCCAATGACTATTGAGGAAACTGCAAAGATGTCTTTGGAATCTCCACAACCAGAACCAGTCAGGACCCTAGCAAGCAGAAAGAGACTGTCAAATATGGGTCTTAGGAAAGTGGATGTGAGAGAACTTTCCATACCTGAGAAGCAAACACAGTCACCAGGCAGAGCCACATACACAGGAGCACCAGTGCAGGAAGAGAATGATGCCACAGCTTTGATGGAAACTCCAAAGCAGAAACTGGATTTCACAGGCAATTCAGTGGGCAGTAAGAGAAGGTCACGGACGCCTAAGATCAGGACTCAACCCCCAGAAGACCTGGATGGTGTCCAGGAACTCTTCCAAACACCAGCTGGTGCCAGTGACCCACCGACTGTTGGGGAAACTACTAAGATGTCTTTGGAATCTCCACAACCAGAACCAATCAGGACCCCAGCAAGCACAAAGAGACTGTCAAAGATGGGTCTTGGTCAGGTGGATGTGAAAGACACTCTTTCAACAACTGGGAAACGAACAAAGTCACCAGGCAGAGCCGCACAAACACCAGCACCTGTGCAGCAGGAAAAGGAGATTAAAACAACTATGGAAACTTCAAATCAGAAACTGGAGTCTGCAGGAAATTTAACAACGCCTGAGAGAAAGCAGAGACCACCTAAGGAACAGGCCCCATCTCTAGAAGACCTGACTGGTATGGAGGAACTATTCCAAACACCAGAACATGGCAGTGGCCCATTAATTGTTGGCAAAACCAAAGCAGTGTCCTTTAATTCTCCACAACCAGAACCTGTCATAACCATAAAAAGCATAAAGAGACAGTTCAGGGCAAGTATGGGTAAAATGGATATGAAAGAAGAAATTTTAGAGTCAGAGGAACACCCCCAATCAGGAGAAGCCACAGATACACTCCAAGTACCCACTGACAACAGAGTCATTAGGGCATCGAAGCGACCTGCCAAGAGGAAACTGGATCCAACAGCTAGTATGCCTGACAGCAAGAGGTTTCGACGTGCAACCAAGGATAAGACACCATGCCTAGAAGACCTGAGTAGCGTCCAACAGCTCTTCCAAACACCAGGCTATGCTAAAGACTCATTGACCCTTGGTGAAACCAAAAAAATGCTCACAAAATCTCCTCAATCGGGACCAGTTAGAACCCAAACAAGCAGAAAGAGTCTTACCAAGATCAGCCACAGGAAAATGGATGTGACAGAACTTTCAGAATTCTGGGAGCAGTCACCAGGCAGAACCCCAGCAGCACCAGTACAAGATAATGGGTTAAAAGCAATTATGGAGACCCCCAAGGAGAAACTGGAGGCTGCAACAGATGTAACTGAGCCTACCAGACAGCCAAGAGCAACTAAGAAAAATGTCCAACCCCTGGAAAATCTTGATGGCTTCCAAGAACTCTTCAAAACACCACGCTATAGCACTGATCCATTAACTGGTTACAAAAAAACAAGAATGTCCTTGAAATCTCCACAACCAGGACTTGCTAGAACCCCACAAACCTCAAAGAGACTGACCAAGACAAGTCTCTCTCCACTGAATATGCTCAGGCAGGCTACAGGAGAGGTTGTACATACACCCAGAGGGCCAGAAGATGATAGCAGAGGGGTCAAAGATGTGAAGGAATTCACAGCTAAGACACTGGGCCCATCAGCAAGTGTAACTGGCAGCAAGAGGCAGCAAGGGGCATGTAAAGAAAGGTCTCAGTCTTTAGAAGACTTATTTGGTACCCAGGAGCTCTTTCAGACACCAGCCAGTAGCAAAGACCCAGTGACTGTTGGGGAATCTACAAAAATGTCTTTGGAATCTCCACAAACAGGACATATCAGGACCCTACCAAGCACAAAGAGACTGTCAAATATGGGTCTTAGGAAAGTGGATGTGAGAGAACTTTCCATACCTGAGCAGCAAACACAGTCACCAGGCAGAGCCACATACAAACCAGCACCAGTGCAGGAAGAGAATGATGCCATAGCTTTGATGGAAACTCCAAAGCAGAAACTGGATTTCACAGGCAATTCAGTAGGCAGTAAGAGAAGGTCATGGACGCCTAAGATCAGGGCTCAACCCCTGGAAGACCTGGATGGTGTCCAAGAACTCTTCCAAACACCAGCTGGTGACAGTGACCCAGTGACTGTTGAGGAAACGGCGAAAATGTCTTTGGAATCTCCACAACCAGAACCAGTCAGGACCTCAGCAAGCACAAAGAGACTGTCCAAGATGGGTCTCGGTCAGGTGGATGTGAGAGAAAAGCTTTCAACAACTGGGAAGCGAACAAAGTCACCAGGCAGAGCTGCACGCACACCAGCACCCATGCAGGAAGAGAATGATGCCACAGACTTTATGGAAACTCCAAAGCAGAAACTGGATTTCACAGGCAATTCAGTGGGCAGTAAGAGAAGGTCACGGACGCCTAAGATCAGGGTTCAACCCCTAGAAGACCTGGATGGTGTCCAGGAACTCTTCCAAACACCAGCTGGTGACAGTGACCCAATGACTATTGAGGAAACTGCAAAGATGTCTTTGGAATCTCCACAACCAGAACCAGTCAGGACCCTAGCAAGCAGAAAGAGACTGTCAAATATGGGTCTTAGGAAAGTGGATGTGAGAGAACTTTCCATACCTGAGAAGCAAACACAGTCACCAGGCAGAGCCACATACACAGGAGCACCAGTGCAGGAAGAGAATGATGCCACAGCTTTGATGGAAACTCCAAAGCAGAAACTGGATTTCACAGGCAATTCAGTGGGCAGTAAGAGAAGGTCACGGACACCTAAGATCAGGGTTCAACCCCTAGAAGACCTGGATGGTGTCCAGGAACTCTTCCAAACACCAGCTGGTGACAGTGACCCAGTGACTACTGGGGAAACTGCTAAGATGTCTTTGGAATCTCCACAACCAGAACCAGTCAGGACCCCAGCAAGCACAAAGAGACTGTCAAAGACAGGTCTCGGTCAGGTGGATATGAGGGAAGAGCTCTCTCCACTGAATAAGCCAAGGTGTGCATCACACAAAGTCATGCATGCATCCAGACTTCCAGAAGATGATGGCAGAAGGGCCAAAGATGTGAAGAAATCTCTAGCTCAAACATTGGACTCCACAGTACATGTAACTCACAGCAAGAGGCAGCAAGGGGCATGTAAGAAAAGATCCCAGTCCCTAGAAGATTTATTTGGTCTCCAGGAGCTCCCTGAAGTACCAAGCCATGACAAAGATTCAGTGGGAGGGAAGAAGCTCACAAAAGTGCCCTGCAGGTCACCACCACAACCAAAAGGCACTTCAGTAACTTCACAGAGACAGCCCAGAACTAATCTGAGGAAAATTCATGTGAAAAATGAACTGTCAGGAGACAGAATGCTTCCAGAAATATCAGGGGAAATCGTGGACTCATCTAGAGTACCAGAAGGTGAAGACAAAGTCATTAGAACAAGGAAGCAACCTATAAAGCGGAAATTGGACACAGCAGTTAGTATGCCTGGCAGCAAGAGACAGCGAGTCACAAGAGCAGAAAAGGCACAGACCCTAGAGGATCTGCCTGCCTTCCAAGAGCTCTACCAAGCTCCAAACTTGGCAATAGATTCGGTGACTGTTGACAAAACCAGAAAGATGCCCAGCAAATCTCCAGAATCTGTGGACACAACTTCAGGGACACAACCAGGAAGAAGACTGAGGAAACGGCGCGTGGCTGAAGAGCCTGTAGCACAAAGAAAGACTACAGGAGTGTTACGAGAAACAAGAAACAACACACACAAAGAGCCCATGGGTGAAAGCAAAGGTGTCAAAGAGTTTAAGGAATCTTCAACGCAGAAGCAAGACTCAGCTGTTAGTTTAACTGGCAGGAGGAACCAACCAAGGATACTTAAGAAGACCCAACCCTTAGAGGAGCTGACCAGTTCCCAAGAGGAAACATCTACAGGAATGTCTTGCACATCTCCACAAGTAGAAGAAAAGGAAACCACAGCAGCCTCAAAGAGACACCTCAGAATACAAGTGTGCAGAGTGGATGTGAAAGAAGAGCCCACAGCACATAGAAAGCCACCAGGCAGAGCAATCAGGAACACACTCAAAGAGCCCTTGGGTGATAGTATGAATGTTGAAGAGGAGCTTAAGAAGTCTACAAAGCAGAAAATTGACCCAGCAGCAAGTGTGCCTGTCAGCAAGAGGCCACGGAGGGTACCCAGGGAAAAGGCACAGCCTCTTGAAGTACCTGGTCTCAAAGGACCAATCCAAACCCCAGGTCACACTGAGGAATCAGTAAGTGATAAAAGACCCACACAGATGCCCTGTAATTCTCTACAAGCAGAACAAGTGGACAGCCTCCAAGCCTCACCAAGACGTCCCAGGACAAGGCGTGGGAAAGTAGAGGTGGATGAAGAGCCTTTAGTAGTGAAGAAGACAATGCCAGCATCAAGGCAAACTATGCGGACCTTCAAGATCCCTGAAATTGATGGCAAAGGCACCCAAGCTTCAAAGGAGCCTGTAAAGCAGAAAGTAGACACAGCAGCTAATGTAACCAGCAGCAGGAGGAGGCTAAGGGCACATAAGGATGAGGTCCAACCTCTTGAAGTTCTGGGTGACTCCAAAGAAATAACCCAAATATCAGACCATTCTGAGAAACTACATGACACAAGTGACCTTAAGAGCACTCTACAGCAAATGCCAGACTCAGCAAAGCCTTTGAGAACATGCAGAAGAGTGCAAAAGGCCTCTCAAGAGGACCCCATGGAGATGTCAGTGGATACCAGAGACCCTGCAACATCAGAAAGCAAAAGCAATGCTTCCCTGCCTCCCAAGAGCAAGTCTTCAAGAGATGGAAGCATTTCAAGAACCAGGGGGTTGCGCTCTATGACACAAAAGCAGGAAGCAACAGAAGAGAAGCCTGTACCTAAAACAGGGAGGGCTGCTCGCAGCAAGAGGCGTGTATCACCTGAGCCTGTGAAGATGAAACACCTTAGAATCATGTCAAAAAAAATTGATCCCGTGGAAGAGCAGATAAGCAACATCAAGGAAATGCAAGAAAAGGAAGACAACAGAGAAAACTCAGTCACTTCAGATCAGGTAATAGGGATGGACTTAGTGGGTGCTTGTCAGGGAGGGTGAGGCTGATTTTGCTACAGTTATTTGTGTACAGTTGGGGTTTGTCCTCATAAATACTCATTTCCTTGAAGCTTCCATTTATCACCATTAATAGCTGTGGCCAGTGGTCCTTTGGGGATTTGCACAAGGAATAGACTAACTCCTTAAAGTTTTCCTCTCTGGAAAAGAGCTAATCAAAAGTGGATGTTGTAGTTCTCAGGGAGTGAATGAATTGCTTTGAAGACTTCATCAGAGAATGGGTGGGCAGTGTAGTTCTGTTAAGGACACAGGTACTAAGGCTCACGTGTATTTGAGAAGGAATGGAACAGGAAGGTCACCATGGCACTCCTCAGAGATGGCCGGACCTTGCTCCTTGATTATCTTTAAAGGACCAGGGATTCCTTTGCTGCCTGTATGACTGGCATTCTTCAATGTATGAGCTGGAGTTTCCATAAGAACAAAACAGCCAAGACATCACTTTGAATATCTTAGATGACTCTTAGTAAATTAATCAGTATGAAATTTGTGATCCTTTGTCTATATTGCTTTTATTTTTCTAATGAATCTTGAGATTTAACTAATTTTGTGATTGTCTTCTCATTCCCTTAGAAAACACCCCAGAGCTCTAGATACCGAAAGAAAACCAACGGAAAACAGCTAAGACCCAAGGCTGATGCATCTGCAGAAAAGGTTGAGATAAAGAAAAATGAGAAGACTGTAAAGTTCTCCCAGGAGACAGAGCTGCACAACCCAGATGATGGAGCCAAGAAATCTACATCAAGGGGCAAAGTCAGTGGGAGAAGAACATGCTTGAGGTCTGCAGGACAGAGTGAGACTCCCCAGCCCCCTGCTGCAGAGGAGAAGACAAGCAAGCCAGCGGCAGGAATCTTGGTAAAGACTCAGAAAGAGAAAAGAGTCTCTGCAGATTCAGATGTTAGGTGTTTGAGATCCAAAAAAATTGGAGCCACTTTGGACAGTGAACCTAAGCCAAGAGTAACTCAAGGTGCCAAGAAAGGTGCTAAAATTCCAAAGAAGGTAAGGGCCCTTGCTGTTTTACATCCTACCAGACCCAAAATGCTCTAATATTTATGTTCAGGTTACAAAGGCAAATAAGAATGTGCCAGCAGCTCCCAGCTATGCTAATGGGAGAAGCTGTCATCCAAGTCACCTACTTTCTTGTGTCTGTTTTTGGTAATTCCACGTTCAATTATGAATTCACCTATTGAAAATTTCATTCCACGTGGTGGCACATGCCTGTAATCCCAGCACTCAGGAGGCAGAGGCAGGCGGATCGCTGTGAGTTGGAGGCCAGCCTGGTATACAAAATGAGTCCAGGACAGCCAAGGCTAACACAGAGAGATCTTGTCTCAAAAATCAAAAAGAAAAGAAAAGAAAATTTCATTCCAGAAGACCTATACACTTATCTAATGTCACTTTGTGATGGTTGTAATGTGGAGTATGGTGGTTGTAGATGACATCTTCTGCCTCTCTAGGTTGGCAACACTTAACTAAAATAAAGATGGCCATGTATGGACCTCAAAAGATTTCCTTTAAAATGGCTGAATAGGGGCTGGGAATTGACTCAGTGGTTGAGAGCAGTAACTGATCTTTCAGAGGAACCAGGTGTGATTGATTCCTAGGACTCACGTTGCTCACAACCATCTCTAGCTCCATTTCCAGGGGATCTGATGTTCTCTTCTGACCTCCTTAAGTACCAAGCAAACAAAACACTCATCCCCCAAAAAAGAAAAGTCTCATTTTAGGAAAATAACAATAAATAAAAGGGCAGAATAAGCCCAGGATTGGCTGTCTCCTAAGCAAATAAATGGAAGTAGGTAAGTTCTACTCAGTGTGTTGTTTTGCCACCCTCACCTCACAGTATCTTAGCTAATGGGCTGAAAATGGGCATTGTCTGTCTTACATTAAGCAGTATTCTAGGAAAAGTTAGAGACAGGGTGGGCAGTTACCTTTGTGGGAGTGATATGTAAGTGTTCTCTACACTCAGTTTGAACTTGAACATACTGTATTCTGAGACAACTGATGAGATGAAAGGTAGCAACAGCTACTTGAGCTAGAGTTGTGGCTGAGCTGGCAGTCCTAACCACTTCTAGAATAAACCAAGAAGCACTACTGACAGCACAGGGAGTCCCACGACACATCCCACAGAGCTGGAGGGAGTGAGACGGCGTGAAAATCTAGTGAGAAGGTACAGATAGAATGCCTAGAGCCGTGGTTCTTAGCCTTCCTAATGCTATGATTCTTTAATGCAGTTCCTCATGTTGTGGTGACCCTCCAACCGTAGGGTTATTTTCATTGCTGTTTGGTAAATAATTTTGCTAGTTATGGCGCATAATGTAAACATCTGATATCTGAAAGGGTTGACACCCTCACAGAGAGGTTGCAACCCACAGGTTGAGAACCACTGCTCTAGAGGATGGAAGGGAGGCTCAGGAAAGGAGACCCAGGAAATGGAGACGGGCTCTCTGGAAGCAGAAGCTGTTTCATGGTAGCAAGCCTTCATTATGATAGCAAAGAGACACCAGGAACTCAGCCTCCTATGGTTAGCAAGTATATCTCATGTTCTCACTTTAAATCAGAACTCTAAGCACATAATACTGAAAGTAGTACTTTATCAGAATGAAATGGAAGGAATGAAACCCGGTTGTTTTACTCGAATAATCCTGAATACAACAGTGAAGCCGAGGGTCAGGTCATTGTGTCATAGGCACGCAGGCCTCTTCTCGCCCATCGGTACCCAGGAGGCTCCATACACCGACAAATGTCTCTAGGACTTCCACGCTGCTGTCTGTCAGCCATGTGGTTCTGCTCTGTGTCCATACACCCAGATACTGTATATATGGGATGTATATATTTTCCAGGGGTCCCTCCTGCAGATGTGCTGGAGGGTCAAGCCTCTCATCTGTTGTGTGTGACTTTTGTCAGCATGTGTACAGTAGATCCATGTGAGCAGCCACCTGTTACTTCTAGAATTCAACAGCACTCACATACCAAGCTCCTTGTCCATACTGAGCCTCAGTATGTTTTCTGCTTTCTGTCTCCTTTTCTTAGTATTTGTGAACATTCACAAAGCTGCTTCTAAAGTATGTCCAGCATCTCCCTTGGCTTTTCCTAATTTGCATTGGGTGGGCCTTGTGTTTATCAGGTACCAGGACTTTTGCTTTGGTATGTGGTCATTTGCTCTGAGAGGCTATTGTCATCTTCTGCTTTCTGTAAATTTGATCCCCATTTCCAGGTAGATGGGCCTCCATCTCTCCCCTGCCTTAGAGGACCCATTATACTCTTACAGACACACAGGAAGCCTCAGGACACAATGACTGTTCTCAGTCTGCGGGAAACTGGCTTTAGGACACTTAAGTTTTCATCTAGGCCACATTCAGTTTTTCTGAATGATGTCTTCTGATTAGTGAGCCATGTGCAGTGATGGAGAACTTGTGTAATATATGTCAGAAACTTGTGGAAGAACATAGAGTCTACGTTTAAAAAGCTAAGAAAACATTTAGGGAGAAACAACCTTAAAGCAAGCATTGTAAAAATTTCCAACTTTGAAGTATTTAAAAAATAAGGTTTTCTTTTTCTTTTTTCTTTTTTTTAATGTGTAGTGAGTGTTTTGCCTGCATATTTGTATGTGTACCAAATGTCTCCTGGCAGAGGTCAGTCAGAAGAAGGCATCTGATGATCCCATGGGTGGTTGTGAGCCACCCACCATGTGGGTGCTGGGAGTTAAACTCAGCTACTCTGCAAGAGCAGAAAGTGCCCTTAGCCACTGAGCCATCTCCTTAGCCCCTCAAAGTTCATTTATATTTAGAAGACCCGAATAACACTTAGGTCAGGACCAGGAGTTTGTAGAGTTGAGCTCGTCACAAAAATTGTTACTTGGCATTTAGGAATTATGATTTTCTTCCCAAACAGGATGAAGACATTGTATACACCAGGAAATTAAGAACAAGACGTCAACCAGAATAGTATACCATGTAGCAGAGACATTTAAGAAAGAAAAATAAATTCAACTTCATGATGAATTGCAGTGTGAGTCTCACCTCCAGCATGAAGGTGAACTGTAAATAATGCTGCCTGTCTTTAAAGAAAGAAGCTTCAAGCTTTCCTGGTTATACTTTCTTCAAACTCCAATGGAGATCATGAAGGGGATCACCAGGAATCTCAGCAATAACAGTTTAAAAGTTTGGGAGTGGTGGCTTTCTGTCCTGCACAATAAAGCTTTGAAGTTCACTGCCTCCTGTGGCCTCTCTGAGTATCTGTATCTGCATGTGTCCACCATCACAGCAGGGAAAGCAGGAGGCACTATTGCATTCTCAGGTCCCATCAGTGGAGCGTACACAGTATAACTACATTGGAACATTTGGTTTGTAAACTTCGATCATTAGACATACTGTAACAGTACGGAGTCGGCCTGATTTTTTTGGTGTTTGGCCTTTAGTAGAAATGGCTATGACCAGGCTGGCTGGTGGTCCCCTTCATGGGCACAGGCTACTTTGTTAAAGAGGGCTGGCTTCCTGCACTTCTCTTTCGGCATCTGTACCGAACAACTTGGCTGCCTCGCCTATGGAACTTCCTGTTGGATAGTGTGCCACTCCTGTCTTCCATCCTAGCTTCTGCGTTTTCTGACCTCATGCCCAGCAGCAAGAGCCAACACCCTTAGCCACCCTGGTGTTTGGTATGAGATGAGTATCTCCAAGTCTCACTTTAACCCTAGACTTTCAGTTTCAGACTCTACATATCTCCACTACGCACTTGTATATTCAATTTTGTGCTTTTCACTCGGTCCACTAGTCCCCTCTCTGTGTTTTCTAACCATAGCCCATCATCATTCCAGATTCCTCTGCCCTGTGCCATCCGTTGGGCCTCCCTTGCTAACTGGGGTGATGATGGCAGGCTGCTTGGAGAGGCTATCTTCTAGAATATGCCCTGGTCAGCCATTGCCCTAACCGCTTCATGTCTATCCCTCGGAGACACAACCGGTGTACAGGTGTAAGAGACAGCGAAGGCAGGCATTAGAGTCTGGGAGTTCTGCCATTTCACCCACCATGGGAACTCTAACCATAAGGAATGGCAACAGGTTATTCCCAAGGGGACAGTTGAAGCTTCATAGGGCTGGTGACAGAGCCGGCAAAGGAGAAGGCACAGGAAGAGAGCCCCCTTTTGCCTGCTGGATGGTGTGAGGCATGAAAGTGCCTTTAGCTGACTTGACTCCTAAAGTCAAAAGTCTTTGAAGTAACAGAAATATTGGTTCTGATGTGTAATTAGAAATGTCACACGTATGTGGCCAGCTGCAGTCTGCTGCGTGCTGGTTGACTGGAGATGAGTGAAAAGCCTGCTTAGCTATAGGAAAGCCTGCCTGAGCTGTGTGGGCGCATTTCCTCACTGAGGTGACTAGTACTGTAAGAATTTACGGCTGCAGGTGCTGGATTAGAAAAGCTCATGCGGGACCTGGGACATGGCTCAGTGAAGCGCCTGCAGTGCAGGCAGGAAAGTAAAAGCAGATGAGCAGAACTCATGTAAGAGCTGGGCGTGGTCACACAGGCCTGTAACCCCAGCACTGGGATAGGGGGCTAGGTGAGTCCCTGAGGCTGGCTAGCCAGCCATCCTAGCCAAAATGGATCTAGCAAGAGACCATATTTTTTGAAACAAAGATGTCCCAAACCAACCTCAGGCCTCCACATCTGTTTCCATGTGCTTGCATGTGTGGATGACTGCACCTGGTATGTGCAGTCACCACATTAACTAAAAAAAGCTCATTTGAGGGTGACACCAGTGCTCAAGACACAATCATAGAACACATCCTCCATTTACTTTTGTGCAGACATCTGAGAAGGACCCATTTTCTTGGCTGATTGTGTACTGGAGAACAAATTCCCACCCATTCCTCGAGTGTTCATCTATGGTCTCTTTCAGTGTCGGTTTCCCAGTAGAAACCATGATGGGAGATTTCCAAGACAGGGGTGCTGTCCTTTTTTTTTTTTTTTTTTTTGCCTCTTAGAGCCTGTTTGATTCTTCCTGTTTTGTTGTCATTTGCTCCTGCCCTTCTCACAACCACCTGCTGTTTTCCCTGTTGGGATTTGGCCCACTTCTGCACTTCATCAGTATTCCTAGGAATGTTGACCTTAGCTCCAAAGCAGTTTCCAGGCCTCTGCACTCCAGCCACTGTCCAGACTGGGACAGGCCCTTCGTTGGCAGCAGCAGAATGTAGGCACCTAGTGAGAATCATCATCCCAAATGCAATTTTCAGCCCCTTGACTAAAACTGACGTAGTTTATTTAATAGGGTGTAATCCCAGCTTGCCTGTTCGTTGCAATGTACTTAGGCATTTTTCTGGTCTATAGGATGATGTTCTCAGTAACTTCAGAGGACCCATACCTCCAAGCTGTGACATGGGGGATTTCTCCATGGAGAAGGGAGAAGGAAAGACTTGGAACACTGAAGTCTCAGCACTAGGTCCTATACAGTGTTCCAAACAAGGAAACTCTAGGCCGGGAGCAATGTAAAGATTCCACCTCCGTGATTCTGGTCTCAATCACAGCTAGTTTCTCAGCCCCAGTCAGTCACCATCAATTGTCCCAGGAAAGTAAAGGTTTCATTTCACTGGTGCTGAACTATTGTTAGTCATAGTTTACTTTTTGGTCCCAGCTGACCAGAAACCTCATAGTCTTAACTCAAGATATACAAACAGGGAGCCGGAGACATGGCTCCGTGATTAAGAGCACTCACTGCTCTTCCGAAGGTCCTGAGTTCAATTCCCAGCACCCACATGGCAGCTCACCATTGTCCTATGTCTGATCTTCTGGAGTGCAGATGTACATGCAAAGCATCCATATACATTAAATCATTAAATAAATAAATCTTAAAAAAAAAAAAAAGATATGCAAACAGCCCGGGTAGTCTTTGCTTCCCTTTAAGATTTGACAAGCCTGGCCTCCATCTTCCATACCTCTCAGCATTACCTCACAAGTTCCCAAGCAACCTGAGCGATCTAGCCCCAAATTCCACAACATCCCTACCCCAACAACATGGTTAGGTCTGCCACAGCAATAGCATGGTTTCCAGGGGCCAATTTCCGTATGTTACTTTTCTGTTTACTAAAACAACAACAGCAACTTACAGAAGTGCTTATTTGACTCGCAGTCCCAGAGGGATACAAGTCCCAGACGGCAGGGAAGGATGACGGCAAACAGCAGGCATGACTGCGGAAGCAGGAAGCTGAGAGAGCTCAGTTCTTCAAACAAACTAAGCAGAGAGTGCACTGGATGAGGTGTGTGTGTGGGGGGGGGGGATTTTAATCTTGAAGCCCACCCCCTGGTGATGTACTTCCTCCAGCTAGGCTGTGCCTCCTAAACCTCCTCCTACAGTGTCACCAACAGGGGACCAAGTGTTCAAATGCCTAAGACTGGGGAGCTTTCTCATTCAAACCACCACACCGGGTGTTGGAGGGCATCGGGCACGTCACAGGTGTGTTTAGAGATTTCCTTCACCCTCACTCCCTGCCCCCCCTCCCGTTATATGGATTCCCCCTTATGTTCCCCACCCCAGTCTTTTTTCTTTCATGTTCCATGTGTTTGTTTCCCTCACCTCACCACCTATTATTTGTCATCACCTATTTTTATCTTCTCTTGGTCCCCTCGGGGTTTTTTTTTTGGTTTTGTTTTTGTTTATTTTAATCCACATCTACTCCCCCACCCAACCCACACACTTTACTGGCTACATCTGCAAGAACATGTGGTTTTTGTCTTTCTAAATTTGAGCCACTTAATATGTTTTCCATGTACATTGATTTTTTTTCTTAAAATTTTCATTTCTTTTACAACAGAATAAAATTGCAATGTATGTGTGTGTTACATTTTCAGCATCCATCTGCTGATGAACATCTAGGATAGTTGTATTTTCTATTTTCTTGCCTTTTCTTTTTTTTTTTTTCAAGAGAGCAGCTGAAGGGACTGTAGGCAGCCTGAGCATGGCAAACAATGGCTCTGGCAGGCCCTGCCCTTCTCCCTCATGCCCTCTGCCTTGCTAAAAAACCATTAGATTACATACATTTCTAAAGGTAGCCACCAAGGTCTAATCCCTTATTTGGCCACATCCTCCCATGAGGCTGACTGCCAAGCTCCAGCTATCAAAGTATTGAAGTCCAGCAATCAAAAGCCCCCTTTGGGCTCACCTAATTAACTTGCCCAATCAAAATTAAACACCTTGGCTGGGCGTGGTGGTGCATGTCTGGGATCCCAGCACTTGGGAGGCAGAGGCAGGTGGAGTTTGAGGCCAACTCTGTCTACAAAGTGAGTCCAGGAAAGCTAAGGCTACACAGGGAAACCCTGTGCAAAACAAAACAAGACAAAAACGAAAAAGTTAAACACCTCCCTCATCCTAACACAGGTTTCCCCCTTTACCTTTATAAGCCACCATTTGCCTATAGACTGTCTATCCAGAGGCTGTCTTTTGTCCCCCTCTGGGACAAACAACCCTTCCCCTTGTCCCTTGTCCCTTTCCTCCTTTTTCTCTTCCTCTATCTCCTTTGTCTCACAGTCCCTGCCTTTTGTCCCTCTGGGGCAAACTAATCTTTATGTTGAGAATTTGGTCTTAGGAGTCTTTAGCCAGTTCCGGTCCCTTCAGTAGCAATGAACATGAATAAGCAAGTGACTGTATGTAGTAGATTATTGCTTGCCTAGTATTTTTCAGGAGGTAGGCTATAAACTGATTAGTTTGATATGGTACTTTGAGACAGCATCTCACTGTATAACCCTGGCTGGCCTTGAACTCTCAGAGAGGTCCACAAAACTCTACCTCTTGAGTGCTGGGATTAAAGGCATGTGACACCACTGTATAATAATAATAATAATAATAATAATAATAATAATAATAATAATAATAATATCATCATCATCATCATCATCATCATCATCATCATCATCATCATCATCAGGACAGAGTGAGATCCTGCACAGCTAGAAAGAAACATTAGCATCCACAAACATAAGAGGTAGTGGCTAAAACACTAGCCCCAACAACCACCACAACTGATAAGGTTTCTTTAGAAAGAAATTAAAGATTTTTCAAATCATCAAATATAGCAAGGCCACCTGATTTATTAAATCAACACAGCAGGAGAATCTTTTAAGTTCCATATTGGACCTAGGAGGCTAGGAATACATGCTAGCTGCTTTTTTCATTGTTGGGACAAAATATCGGACGGGAAGTAACTTAAGGAGGAAAGTTTGGCTTACGGTTTGTGGGGATACAGTCCATCGTAATGAGGAAGACATGGCTGGCTGGTCACTGCATCCATAGTCAGGAAGTGGGGCTGGGCTATAAAACTTTAAGGTCAGCCTCCAGTGATCTTTCCCCTTACAGGTCTCACAACTTTCTCCAATAGTATTACTAGATAGGGACCAATGGTACAAGCCTATGAGCCATTTCACACTCAGACTACAGTAGAGGGGAAGTGGAAGGGGAGTTAAGAGGCAGAGGTGGGGCGTAAAGAACACAGGGGGACTGGCAAAGGGAGGTGAAATAGAGCTTTGGATTTGGAGAAAATCCACTAGAAGAACTTCCTCATCCCATCTGGTTATGAGCATCAAAGATTGCTGCCATCTTCCCTGGAAATCCTAGGGCTCTGCTTTCCTGGCTTACAATCCTCCCTGGACCCTGACAGAACACAACTCCTTGGACAGGGAGTCAACATCTATGCCTCCTGCATGACACCGGCCTTCCATAGACCATTGAGATCTACTGCTCTCTGGCTCCAGTGCTCACTCCCCCTTAGAAGCTGTTTCTGGCCTATGTCAGACCTACATTTTAAAAGCCTAAACTAGGATTGGCTAGTTCAGTTGGTAAAGTATTTGGCTTGTGAGCATGAGGACCAAGTTCAGTCCCCAAAACCCATATGGAGAAGATGTGTGATGTCATACATGTGTGATCTCAGCACGGGGGCAGTTTAGATCAGAAAGTCCCTGGTGCTTACTGGCTGGCCAGCCTTGCCTAAGTGGTCAGCTCTAGGCCAGTGAAAGGTCCCTCTCCGCTTCAGTGAGAGCCCACAGCCACAGTATGCCTGTTTAGAGCCAGCCAGGCTGCCAGTTCCAGCAGTACTGCCTAAATGTCCTCTCTTAAAGAAGGTGAGCAGCATGGCTAATGGGCAGCATTCCTAATGATGACACCCAAGGTTGTCCCCTAGCCTCCACTTGTACCTGTGAACTCATGCACCTGTGCACACACTCATGCACCTGTGTGCATACTCATGCACCTTCATGCGCTCGTGCAAGTGCACACACACATATACACACACACATTTACTTAAAAATAAGACTAAGTTGTTTTTGTAAACCCAGTCAATGTCTTTGGTGCCGGGGTTGTAACCACCTGGGGCCTCACACATGCTAAGTAAGTACTGGAGTGTGGAGCTATGCTCCCAGCCCTCAATGCACGCTGTGTGTAAAGGGACTTGGGCTTCAGGCCTACGGATGAAGTTTGGAAATGTGAGGAAAGACGCACAGGTACAGGGCCGGTGGTCAAAAGTTTATTCTCGCATCAGGATGTTTCCGATCTTGCAGTTCACATGTCCCGAGAGTTCAGCGACGTTCACTGGCATTATAATCAGCAAGATCAAATGGTAAATATAATCAAAGAGTATATGAGAGTTGGAACCATGACACATACACATATTATAAAGTGCACATAAATTAAACATGGCTTGGTTACAAATGAGAATATATCAGTAAGTACACATGAAAGGAAAACAAACAAACAAAACCAAACAAAACCCAACAACGTGGCCATGTCTCCAAATGCTGAAAACCCAGGTATCAGGTTCATTTTAAAAAGTTTTTAAAAACACATAAAAAATACCTTGGAAAGCACAAGTGTGCATTCTTCGTTCTTCGAGCATACGGAGAAAGTAAAAACAGGTCACACAGTGACCAAGGGACGCACCTGATCAGAACCCCCGGCTCTGATTACTATTTGGCATCTGAACACAAATGCATGCATTCAACAGAGAGATGAGAAGGCCATTGTTGGTGCCAGGCTGTCCGCTGGCACATACTGGACCTTCTTTGACTGAAAGAAGAGAAGGACATGCCAGACACACAGAGAAGATGCTGAGGCCCTGCTAGGATGCCCCTTGCTGAATTTGGCTGTGGCATTAAGAGACTAGAGGGACTGGTCACTCCATAGAAGGACAAGTACTGCTCCAACTGTGCCCACAGGAGGGTGGCTTCTGTTTCTCTCTGGAATGGGACAAGCTATTTAGAAACAGGCAGGGCTCCAGCAGCGGAAGCTGGGGGCATCCCCAAGGTGAGGAGGAAAAAACACTAACAGTTTTCTAGACACCCTGAAAAGATCGACCCCAAAGGCATTTCTTGATACAAGAAGTACCAGGCATTCTGAGGACCAGTCACCAAACTGGGGTGCCAAGGCGCATAGCCGAACTTTGTTTGACTTAGGACCAGTGTGAGGTCACCTTTGTTCTGGTGGGCTTTGGGGTACAGAGTGGAAGCTTACTGCCCTCTGTCCTGCTTCAGTCAAAGCAAGGCTTGGGCTTGAGGTCAAACATGGAGCCAGATGAGACTACTGGCCAGGGAAAGTTCCATGCTCTCCCATCATCGTCGTCATCATCATCATCATCATCGTCATCTTGTGCCTACGCTCCACCGCTGCACAGAGAAGGGGAGGCCGAGTTCAGTGCACACAGCTAGCCCTGGGTGCAGCTGCTGGCGGTCACGGTGGCCATTGTCTGACTGCACCCTTGCATGCTGGGTGCCGGCTTGTGCCTCTGGACGGAACTCAGAGCTGTGGGGGCTGAGAGAAGCTCGGTGACCTGTTTACCTTTATGAGGAGGCGACCGACCCTGGGGTTGGCCCCCGTACACACTATAAGTGAACAAGGACAAACAGGCATGATCAGTCCTCCATGGAGACAGCAAACTAAATGTTTATGTTTTCATCTCTCTTTTTAAAAAGTAAAAAATAAAGTAAAAAAAAAAAAAGTACCCAAACTGCATATGTTCAAAGCCTTCAGTGAGTTAGAACAGATGTCTCTCTCTCTTTTTTTTTTTAAACATTGTGCTCATTTGCTAGGTATCTAAATGCCATAGGAAGATCATTTTCGTTGAAGTCAATGTTTCTACATTCACCCTTCCCACCCTCCCTCCTTCCCTAACCTAATCCTCTCACGCAGTGTGACGTCACTGCCGCCTGCACTCGGAGGCCTCAGCAGCACTTCCATTCAAAGGTAAGTTAGACTTCAAGTTAGTATTTTTTTTCTCTCTCTCTCTCTCATTTCTTTTAAATTAAAGACCGAGGAGTGGGACATTAAAAAAAAAAACTGTACAAATCTAGATTTTAAGACTTCTTTTCTTACAAACCATCTGAACTTTTTACAAAGAAAATCTGATATACCAAACTGCCTGTCAGGAAGTTTACAGTGCAATTATTTATGGTCATTCTAACCTGTTCTATCAGTGTGTGTGTGTGTGTGTGTGTGTGTGTGTGTGTGTGTGTGTGTGTAAGACACTTTATCTCAGTGTGGAAGGGAGGAAAGTACCTTTGCATTGGGCCTGTAGGCCCAGTTAAGGCCAGCACAGGCAGGAGGGCCAGTGAGAGGGACACTGGAAATGAGTTTGGCTGGGTTCTGAGCCAGGCAGACAGGCAGCAGGTGGTTCCAGGAACACAGCTCTGATAGTTGGCCTGGGAGATACTTCTTATCAAGTCTGCAGTGGCAGAGACACGGCTCTCATAACTAAATGCCCTTTAAAACTCATGGGAAAGTCACCACCTATCTTTTGTGGGTCTGAGACCTGGATTTAGGTTTCAAAATATTTTCTGTTTTGTTTTGGTTTGTTTTGAACATGAATTTTTTTGAGACAGAGTCTCATTGTAGCCCAAGCTGGCCTGATCTGAAAGCAATCCTCATGCCTCTGCCCCTCAAAGTGCTAGAAACACACTGCCATGCTTGGTCCCTTCTTTGATCTTTTGGATGTACGGATGAACGGCATGGCTGCGACCCAGGACTTTACCCAAGCCTCCATGGACACTGTTTGCCATACCCTGATGCCCTGGGTCTGACAGTTGGTGGAGAGAGTAAATATGGCCTGACTCTGACTCCTCAACCGTTTTCTCCACAAAGGCCTTTGTGTTTAGTGCCTTTCACAAACATATTTGACATATTAAGAGTTACATTTACAGATGCATGATGTGTGACATCACATGATGTGAATCTAGTAGAATTAAGATATTGACTGATATTAACAGAAATATATATCTTCCCAGGTAGTATTTGACCTTAACACATTATTCCAATTTTTAAAAGGGCATTTAAGATTTAATAACCTCATAGCAGGTAGCCTTTAGAATGTAACAAAAATATATACAAAGGAATTAGGAAGGATATTAATGTCCACTAGGAAATAAATTAACATGATTTTCTTTCTTTTCTTTTTCTTTTTTTTTCTTTTTTACAAAATATACTGACCATTAAATTAAAAATATTTTAAGGCAGGAATCTTCATTTGAAATTTGCATAATCAGAAAATATATCGATAAAATCTTGTACCACTTTGTAGCAGAATTCATATTGCTCCTGAAAAGAAAATGAGAGTGTATTAGTAAGCTGTTCCACACAATGCTTGATGCGTTTAATCAGAGGCTGCGGGAGAAGCCCAGATGTTGGTCAGTCTGTTGATGCGTTAAAGTCTGCGGCTCCTTCCCACACACTGGCTTCTATTATGTAACATGGCTTTGAGGCACGAGACATGCTCCAAACCAAGCTGCTTCTCCATGTGAAAAACGTCAAATTTCAGCTTCACACTCGTGTATTTCCAGAATGGTCTTAGGAAAGCAACTCTGCCTTTCATATTGACATTGGAAAATATTTTGTGTGTGTGTGCACCGACCTATGCGAACATTTGCATGTGTGCAGGTACACATGTGTTTGCTTGCATGTGGAGAGCAGAGGTTAACCTCAGGTGGCCTTTCTTAAGTGCTGTCTGACTGGTTTTTGAGACAGGGTCTCTCACTGGCCTAGAAACTGCCAAGTAGAATAGGCTGGCTGCCTGTGAGCCCCAGGAAACCTGTCTTTACTGCTCAGGTGTGGGATTACAAGTACATGTGTGTACACATGCTATTATGTGTGTGTGTGTGTGTGTGTGTGTGTGTGTGTGTGTGTGTCTCCTAGGGGAATGAAACTCAGGTTCTTATGCATTCAAGGCAAGCTTTATCAATACAGCTATCTCCCAAGGTCAGGGTGTGTGTGTGTGTGTGTGTGTGTGTGTGTGTGTGTGTGTGTGTGTGTGAAAGAGCAGCGAGAGAAAGGGGGAGGAGAGGGAGAGAGAGGGAAAAGGGGGGAGGGAGGGAGAGGTTTGTTGTTTTGTGGCAGAGTTTCATTTCGCTCATCCTAGCCTCATGATCTTCCTGCCTCAATCTCCCAAGTGCTGGAATTATATCTGAAGTAGAAAAAAGAACCACAGTTCTGACATCAAAGAGTAAAGTTCACACTGCCTAATTTATAACTGTAATTAAGTAAGTGAAAATCTCCCCGCTTCCCCCCACCCCCCAAGACAGAGTTTCTCTGAGTAGCCTTGGCTGTCCTGCACTTGCTTTGTAGATCGGGCTGGCTTTGAATTCACAGAGATTTGCTTGCCTTTGCCTCCCTGGGTGCTGGGATTACAGGCATGTGCCACCACCCCAGGCTCATGATTTTATTTTATTTTATTATTTAGTATACGGTGGTCTGCCTGCATGTATGCATGCGAGGGCACCAGATCTCATTATAGATGGTTATTAGCTACCATGTGGTTGCTGGGAATTGAACTCAGGACCTCTGGAAGAGCAGCCAGTGCTCTTAACCTCTGAGCCATCTCTCCAGCCCTCAAGTGGTTTTTATATTGATATAAATGTCATTAGAATTTGCAAGGCTAAATGTCTCAGGTTCGTGGGGAGCCCTTCTGTTATCACCTCCACAGCCCAACTATTGCACTCGGGTCGGGCTGCCTGTTAGGATGTCTGCAGAGTGAACAGGTGGGAGAGATGTCCTAATTAGGAGGCCCCAGGGAAACACTGACTGAGAACAGCCATTAACTCTGCACTTGCTCCTTGGACATGAAACATTTTAGAACTCAGTGCGGAATCTCTCCCTATATCCACAAAGTGTGCCCTGGGTAATGAAAGAGAATATGTAGAGCAATTGGATGTGAGGAGACCCCCCCCCCACTCCAGCCAGATCCTTGGTGGGGCCTTGAGGTTGAGTAAGACCTTCCAAAGACAGACAGACCAAACGCCAACAGTGGACCGCAGAAACTAAGAAACTCCAGGCCTTTGAACTTCAGGGCTGCTTTTGAACTCCCCGTAACAGTGTTTTTAAATGGAAATAAAATTTGTGATGAGCTCCTCCTCCTGGGTCTTGCTGGGAAGACTCCCCCTAAGACTGGGGGCAAAGCTTTCCTGTGAAAGGCTGCTGCAGCTGGGTCAGGCTCTCTGGGACACGTATCCTCCCATCCACCCCCACCCCCACCCCCCCCACCCCCAATCCCCTACACCGCGTGTTCCTTTAATGAAACCCACATCAAATACATGAAACAATTCTGGAACACCAGACCGTTCAGAGTCTTACCAGGGTTTGCACCATGTGTGGCCTCTGAAGTCTTAAGCTCTTCACAGCTTGAAACACATCTAGGAGACCCTCGGCTTTCACTCGCTCCAAAATGTTGCTGAGTGCTATGAATGTACCCGTCCGACCGGCTCCCGCGCTGTGGAGGAAACACACTTAGTGAAGGCAAGGCACACAAGAGTGCTCACGGGAAGAGACCCAGACACTTATCCCCGACCTCCCCACCCACCCCCCGAACCCCAGGGCAGAATTGCAGTGTCAGTCACCGAAAGGCACCCCCCACGTCTGACAGTGTGTGAGTGTGCATCCAGGTAGAGGCCAGAGGCCCGTGTTTGTTGCCTTTCTCTATTGTTTTCCACCTTCTTTTTCGGACAGGCTCTTTGATTGAACCTAGAATTCACTGTGGCTGGGCTGTCTGCTTACCAGTCCCCTAGGGGCCTGTGCCGGTACTAGGGTGAAAGGTGTGCACTACCTCACCTGGCTTTTTATGTGGGTAAAGATGCGTGTAGTGTACAGCAAAACACGCTATTGACTGAGCCATCTCTCAAGCCCCTTGACTGAAGCTTAGAGGAACACACACACACACACACACACACACACACACACACACACGCAAGCAGGTATGCATGCACACACAAAACAGCAAGATCCAGCAAGCAGAACCCCACTTCCTTCCCTAAGCATAGCAGTCAGGCACTGCCTGAAATGGATGGGGACAACTTAGATGCTTTTCAGTAGTGGTTCCTCAGCCGACTGTCAGCTCAGCATTACCTAGGATGCATTAGAAACACAACCCTTTTCTCTTAAGTATCAGGAGAAGAGACCCTGATGAGTACCAAGGCCTGGTTTCTAGGGCATTTGACACCTAAAGGCAGCATTTCAGGGATGGCATAATAGCACGCTCTCTGCTAGGAATAAGGAGCTCCCCTGAAGATGGTGGTTGGCCTGATGAGCCAGGCCTCTCAGAAGAGGTCTAGGAGAGGCTACAGGAGGCATGGGGCCAGCCTTTTCTAGCACCCTCTGGAGGGTAATGGTTGTCTTTGAACCTCTTGGAATTTCTACAAATGTGGAGATTCAGGCTCTACTGTTGTGGTTTATCCCCATGGCTGCCACCTGGTGTCTGGGCTTGCAGAACTCACCTCCAGCTTTGCAGAGCAAAGAGACACTCAGCATTTCTAGTTCATTTTCAGGGATCTCTGGAGAGACTCCTGAGGCTGAAAACCGAGGTGCGAGCGCCACCTGCTGGCCAGGCATGGACTGTACTAGGTGGGCTATCCACACAGGGAGAGTGTCCATCCCTTTTACTAAACAGGGGCTCTTTGGACAGTAAGGACAGGGTAGTGGGTGGAAATAAAGAGTGTCCCTAAGTTGGAGTGAAATGTTCAGGAAATGAAACAACCACAGCTCCAGCAGCTAGTGAGAATCACCCAGGAATATAACCATTATAAACTGCTGCTTGCCAGGACTTAGCAAGTGTGTCCAAGATGACTGCAGGAGGTAGCATAGTGCAGGGCAGGCAGGACCTGCTCAGCCAGGGATGCAGAGGAGCTGCAAGTCTGTCATAGATTCACTGTTTCTCTATATGCTTCTTGCCATGGACCTGGCTAGTTGGCTGTCTTGAGCCTGGATGTTGGAACAGGTTTACTTTAGAGATCCCAGACTGGGGTCTGGGGAGCTAGCTCAGTTGGTAAAGGACTTGCCATGTAAGCACAAGGACCTGAGTTCAATCCCCAGATAATACATTTAAAAAAAAAAGCTGGGCACAGAGGTGAAGGCAGGAGGATCCCTGGGGCTCCCTTGGCTACCCAAAGTAGCTTAACCAGCAAATGTGAAACCAAGGGAAGGTGGTTTATGTCTGAGCTTGACCTCTGACCTTCATGGATTATACTTATGTAATCTCATGATTTCATACACACACACACACACACACACACACACACACACTGGGGGGGATGTGGGGGGGAAGAGAGGGAGGGAGGGAGGGAGAGAGAGAGAGAGAGAGAGAGAGAGAGAGACCCAGCTAGACCTGTTCACTGGGGGGATGTGGGGGGGAAGAGAGGGAGGGAGGGAGGGAGGGAGAGAGAGAGAGAGAGAGAGAGAGAGAGAGAGAGAGAGAGAGAGAGAGAGAGACCCAGCTAGACCTGTTCATAGGGGTCCGCATACTTCGTCCTGTGCTTTCATTCAGCTGCATTGAATGTTTCCCAAGCCAGGAGAGAGAGAGAGAGAAAGTGGGTAGTGAGGAGGGAGGTAGAGGGTGGGTAGTGGGGAGGGAGGTAGAGGGTGGGTAGTGGGGAGGGAGGTGGTAGCCAAAGCCCCAGCTGCCTGTCAGAGTGAACACAGGTAAGCTGAAACCCAGGAGGTCATCTGAAGGTTTTGCCTGGGAGGTTTAAGTGACTTCAACAGGATCTAGTACCCTGTGTCCATCTTGACCACACACCCCCCACCCCCCCACCCCCCCGCATGTGCATTCTGCATACGTAATGAAGTGGCTTCTATGCCCACCTGTGAAGTTATGTGTACATGTAGGAAAGGGAAGGTGACACACAGTCTAGGGAAACAATCCCCCCAGAGCAGCTATCTGGTTCTCCCTGGCTAGAGTAGGTCTCTGGGAACATATGTCCTGCTTTGGCTGTCCAGCTAGGACAGGGAACCCGTGGGGGAGGGGCGGCTCACCTGCAGTGCACGGTGATGGGGTGGTTGCCTGTCTGCTGCTGCTGTTTCTGCACTGCTGCGATGAGGTCGATCATGCCTTTGCCTTCAGCAGGGATTCCGACCTCAGGCCAGCCGTGGAAATGGAATTGTCTCACCATGCGGACCTGCTCTTCCTGCCGGGCCAGGGGCTACAGATGGGAAAGAAGTCTCAGTGGAGGCTGTCCTACATCCGGGCAGGGGCCTGTCTGCCTGCCCATGGGTCCTTCTGGGTCTTGAAGCCCCTCGAAGGCAGTCCGGGGGCCTGGCTAGCAGTGACTAGGCTTCCTTCTGGATCCCCATTAGTCTCTGCCCAGTCCTTTCAGGTCCCTTGGTGGGCTTCACTCAAAGATAAGATTCACAATTCTTGGGAAGTTAGGCTCTGAGCTCCCACTAGGGGCTGGAGGTAACCCCAGGGCTCAGGTATCCACAGTTGACAAGTAGAGCTTTCCCAAACTGACTGTGATCCAGCCAGCGAGTTCTTCTACCTCTCACCCAGACAAACGGCCTAGGCTTTGTGTAGTCAGAGCTAAAGGTCCAGTATGGACAGGGACAGTGAGCAGTTTTAGAATGGGCCCAGGAGGCTTCCCCACGATCCTTCAGGTCCGCTGTTCCTCTATCCCCAGCTAAGGTCACTCTCCCCAGGAGCGGTGGTTGGTACCAAGACCCAGTAAATTAACCTCTTTGTCATCAAACTCATTCTCCAGCAGGAGGAAGGTGGCCATAGAAGCCAGAATTTCATGGGATGTCTAACCACCGGATGCTCCACTAGCCTGGGACTTAAGAACAGGTAGGTGGTGACAAGTTCAGGGCCCACCCTGGTACAGCAGGAAGCACACCCCAAGTGATGATGCTTTCTGAGGCCCATTGGAGTTTGGGGGATCACAGCAGTAATACCTGTTTGAAAGTAACCAGGAAGTCTCGTACGCTGATGGCTTCAGACAGGGTGTCACTCTTTATTTCTATAGTTATATCTCCATGAGTCACTGAGCCCTCTGTTGGCCAATACTGGTAGCATTTATCCTAGCAGGACAAAATAAGATGTTTTTTGCTCTTGCAACTTATGGTGCAGAATTGATGTCAGGCTGTCTCATGTGACCAGAAAATAATTTTTAAAAAAGATTTATTTATTATTATATAAACAGTGCTCTGCCTACATGTATACTTGCAGGCTAGAAGAGGGCATCAGATCACATTATAGGTGGTTGTGAGCCACCATGTGGTTGTTGGGAACTGAACTCAAGACCTCTGGAAGAGCAGTCAGGGCTCTTAATCTCTGAGCCATCTCTCCAGCTCCGACCAGAAAAATCTTATGTGAGCTTGGATATGAATCCTGTTACTATCTGCTGACCATGAGCAGAGAACAGGTCTGGAAAGACTCTGATATTTGGAACTTTGGTGCATAAGAGAAAGGAGGATTTATTCATTGGATGGAACTGGAAGATGGAAATTGAATTACAGACTCACGGTGCAAAAGAAACATGCTTTTGTGAGGTGCCTTGTCATAGCAGTGAGGAAATTAATAACACAGGTGAGAATCACAGGAAAGCATCTTATACAACATTCATAGATATGTAAGGTAATGTCCCACCTTGTGGGCATGAGAGAAATGCCAATCAAAGCCACAAAAGTCTACATTAACATCTACCTACCAAGGATCAGGGTGCCTGAGAACTCAAGGCACTCCAAGAACACTAGGGATGCCAAGGAATACGTCTCATTCATTGCTGATATTCATTTTAAACACCACTTTGGACAGCAACCAGGAATTCTCACTCTTGTACAAACTGCAGTCTGACATTTCATCTACTTGGCACCTGCTAACCCCTGGCAGCAAGAAAACATATGACCACTGTTTATCATGCAACAGTATGGCACTGGCCCCGCTGTCAAGGATGGAAGGAGGGCTGAATAAGTGGATACAGGATGTGTGTTTCTGTGCTAGCAGAATACAATGAAAAAGGCTGATTCACAGTCACAGACAGAAGCATTAAAAAAAAAAAAACCAGCAAAGCCATTATTCTATCTAGAAAAATCAAGCCCCAGAGGATTGCACACAATGAAAATCTTTATATAAATTTGTAATACAAGCAAAATAAATTAACTATTTTTTAGGCATGAATGTACATTTTAAAAGGTTTATTTATTATGTATGTATGGGTATTTTGCCTGCATGCATATATATGTGTGTATATATATATATATGTATGTGTGTGTGTGTGTGTGTGTGTATCATGTGCATGCCTGGTGCCATGGATCCCCTGGAACTGGAGTCACAGACAGTTGTGAGCTGCCATGTGGGTGCTGGGAATTGAATCCAGGTCCTCTAGAGAAGCATGCAGTGCTCCTAACAGCCACAAATATATATATGATTTAAAGGTGCTCCCTCTGTTGGCTTTACAACCTGGCCTTGAACTTACCTCATAGCAGAGGATGAGAGAAATTCTCTAACCCTGCTGCTGCCACTTCCCAAATTTCTGGGATTATAGGTATGTTCACTGTGTCCAGCTGATTTAACGCGCGTGTGCGCGTGCGCGCACACACACACACACACACACACACACACACACACACCATCAAATAACATATCCACTAGGACAGCTTTAATCAGAGGACAAAACAGCAATGTTGCCAAGAATGTGGAGAAGTCAGAGCCCTTGAACCCTGGGATTGGGAGTGTAAATGGGCTTGAGGAAGCAGAGGCGAAGAGCAGAGGACCAAATTTTGGTTCTCAGCATCTGTATCAGGCAACTCACAGTTGCCCACAACTTCAGCTCTAGGAGATCTGACCCTTTCTTTTGGTCACTTATATGCAGCCCTCCAAGCACATAATTTTTAAAATCTGGAAAATGTTGAGTCATCAAAGTGTATGGTATAATGACATTATAAGAAAGCGATTTCACTCAAAGGCATGAAGGTGAGAAACACATATTATTCCTGTGCAAAAACACGAACACAAATGTTCCCAGCAGCAGTATTCCAAGAGCCCCAAAGTGGAATTAGCACAAGTGTCCATCAACTGTTGCACTGGCAAGTACAAACTGCACAACCATACACACGATGGAATATTGTCCGAAACTAAAGAATGAGGTCAGTAGTAAGTGCTCAGCCCTAAATGGGACAGCTAATCAACTCTGCCCTGGCCTGGCCTCACCAAGGAAAAGGAACAGCACAGAAGCTGGGGCAGAAACAAGAGAAGAGCCAGAAGACGGGGAGCAGAGCTGTGACATGCCACCTTCTGGACACGGCATGACCATTCTTTAATGAACTCACTGCAACGTTAGTTACTGGCTCTAGACCCACTCAAGAGCAAGCTAAGAACCAGTCAGCATCCTGACAGGCAGCATTAGTTGGAACTCAGCGGGTGACAAGAAAAAGGGAAGCTGAGGAGAGAAGAGGGAGCACGCTGGGAGCACCTGAGGGAAGAGGAATGGGAGGATATGATCGCGATGCATTGTTGACATATGTTAAATTGTTTACAGAAAAGAACGAAATCCTTGTTCATGCTACAAAAGATTGAGCCTTGATGACATGATGGAAAATAAGGACTCATTCCTCAAACAGTACATACTGTGCAACCGCATTTATACCCCGGTCCCAAAAGCAAGTCAATAGAGTCAGGAAGCTGGCCAATGGTTGTCTGGGGCTTGGAGGGGCAGGGGTGGCCTGACTATTAATGGAACAGGGTTTCTTTTTGAGGTAGTGACCATAGTTTGGAGTTAGACAGAAGTCATGCTTGCCCAACACTGTGAACACATTAATCCTTAAAAAACTTGTTCCCTCAAAAGGATGGACTGAGGGGTTGGAGAGACAGTTAAGAGCACTGGCCGCTCTTCCAGAGGTCAGAAGTTCGATTCCCAGCACCCACATGGTGGCATATGACCATCTATAAAGGGATCTGCTGCCCTCTTCTGGCATACAGCTGTACATGCAGCAGAGCACTCTTACACTAAAGAAACAAAACAAAACAAAACAAACAAACAACAACAACAAAACCCCCAAACAAAAAAACCAAACCAAACCAAAAACAGATGACTTGCTTCCTGACTGAAGCATAAATCAGTAAAGTTTTGTTTTTTAATGCTAAGAAGCCAAAACATAAATTCAAAGTTGTAGCCATGTTTTGGGGTCACACTTAGAAATATGCTCAGTATTGGTAAAGCCTGTTTTGTTTTCCTTTTTTCTGATTTTGTGACATTACTAGGTCACAGGTGGATCTCCTGGAAAATGGAAATGCTGAAGTCATCTAACTTTATTAGGACAACAACCAGGGACATAGACCAATGTCTGCCTTTATGTCTTACAAACAGTAAGCAAATGCCTTTTGCATTCACAGGTTGTGACTCTGACATTTAAAAGATGGTGGAACATCAAGGCGAGTGCAAAGAGACATAAGGCTGAGACTACAGCTAACCACCCTTCCATCCACCCAAAGCAAAAAAGAAGTAAGATCTCAATCATTCTGGCCTCCCTCTCTCCCTCCCTCTTTTCTCAGCCCTCCTGGCTTGGTCTCACCCATGTGCTCACATGAGGCATCATACTATTAGCTACGCCCCTCACAGATGCCCAGTGCACAGGTGGCCACTGTCCCGGCCTGCTCACCTGTTCCCGCTCCTGCACTTCTGTCAGCATGACGATAGTGTGTGACTTCCACTCCCACACCATCCTCCAGAAGTCCTCAACTGTGTGAGCCAGAGGTCCCTGAGTGGCCATGAAGTAGTCCTTCTGCCTGTAGCCCTTGAAGGAAGCAGAGGTTAGGGCCATCAGTAGCCAAGCTCATCTCTAAGGGTTGTCAGAGGCTCAAGGTTACCAGGAAAGCACCCAGTGGCTGATTCTAATGGGCTCTGTGTGTCACAGGTAGATTCCCATCACAGTGGATCAGAGGGCCTGACTTCGGGGTTAGAGCAGGGGGTTTCCTGTCTCAGCACCTCCATCAGTTCCCTCAAGTGCTGACAGAGTGCTAATGGACATTTGGCTACAGTTCTTGTCGTTTTCTCTGCCAACTCCACAGTGCATGGAGACTGGCTCCAGTTGTGTGCCCACACAAGCAATCACCCAGTCTATGTGGGATTGAGTCACTGATATCCCTCATGAGCCAACACGTGCTCTGCACATGTAACTGTGATGTCACGCATATGCACACGCTGAGATGCTATCCAATAAATGTTACGTGGAACCAGCTGGTTATTCAGCAGTAAGACGAGGCTCCATTTACAGAGGTCATTATTTATTGATTTTTTTTTTAATTTTAACGATTCACTGCCTTTTAATTTTATGTGTATAAGTGTTAGCCTGCATGTATGCATGCACACCATGTGCATACCTGGTGACTGTGGAGACTAAGAGAGCTTCAGCTCCCTTGAAACTAGAGTTACAGTGGCTGGGAGCCATTATGTAGTGCTGCAAACCAAACACAGGACCTCTGCAAGAGCAGCAAGTGCTCTTAGCTGATGGCATCATTCCCTTAATCTGCAGCTTTGAAGCAGCCTCTCATGTAGTCCAGGCTGGCCTCAAAGTCCCTATGTAGCTGAGGGTAGCTTTATATTCCTAATACTTCTGTCTTGACTTTCCAATTGTTGGGATTACAGGTGTGTACCAGCACACTCGGCTTACTATTCACTATTTTAAAAGCAAATAGTTCTGCCAAGACAATAGGGAGTCAGTGCATCTTATTGTGTGTAAAGCAATGTTCACACTCAAGAGCATGTGTTCATACAGGGAGGAGTCGCATGTTGCACCAAACACATATAGGGTTGCTATACATACATCTATGAAGGATGCGTTGATGTAGTCTGTGTATTCTTGGCCTCTTTTCATGGACAGGATTACCCGATTGAAGTCATCTGCAAGGCAGGAGGAGTTCCTTTGTTAGTGTAGATATGACCCTGCCTTATAGGCTGTGGTGGGCAAGATGGTCAACTTCCTAAGATCTAGACTCACAGGGAGATGGGCCTCTGGGCAAACTGGCAGGGGATTATCGTGGTTACTGTAATTGATATGGAGACCTGTTTTAATGGTGGGCAGGGCCAATCTCTGGCCAGGGAGTCCCAGACTGTGTAGAATGGAGAGAGCGAGTGAGCGCGCACCAGCATGCACTCATTGCTGTCGGCTTTCTGACTGTAGATGGGATGTAGGAAACTACTTTCAGCTCCCTCTACCTTGACCTCCCCACCACAATGGACTGTGCCCTCCAACCAAACCATGGACCACAATAAACTCTGCCTTAGGTTGTTTTTGTCAGGACATTTCACCACAGCAACAGGAAAAGAAACTAAGGCACAGACTAAGACTATTATTAAGGCCAAATTTTAGGGAAGTCTCCATTATCAAACAGGTCCAGAAAGTGGATCAGGGAAGCTCAGAATATCATTTTCATTTCTCATGAATTGGTATAATGTGTCCCCAACCATCAGCATTAAAAAAATACTTCCTTTAGGAACAAGGGGAGTGTGCCCAGATAGGACCTGCAGCTGACTAGATAGAGGAGACAGAAGCCTCAGCAAACCAAGGGATAGCGGACGGGGATGGATTGCCTATCCTCCTGGAACTCCCTGCTTCTGGGTCCTTTCTTCCTAGCACTGGACACAGCTCCCAAGAGCCCACAACTGGGTCCAGAGGCACTTGCCCCCTAGCATGATGTACAAAGGTACGGATGGTCCAGGCCCTGAGGTGCGCATGCCCATTGCCTTACATGGGATGATCTGAATAACACGGGCCTTCTTCATGTTGGCAGGCAGGTTGCCCGTCCTCATGTTCTCCTTCATGATTCGCACGTTGGTCAGTTTCTGCAGCCAAGGAATGTAGTTAGGACAAAGTGTGACAGACCTGTGGCAGGAGACCTGCGCAGACGTGGCCTTGACACTGGGGCGTTAAGTGATCCTGCACGTAGCTTGCACTGTCATTCTTCTCCAGGGGCTCACAACCTGACCCCCATCTCCTAACTTTCTGAGCTCAAGAGGCTTCCTGTAAGTAGATGGCCACTTTTCCTGGCTCCTCCGCCATCCGCCCCAGGCCATGGAAGCTGCCTCGCAGCACTCACCCTGAGCTCTTCTAGGGTGCAGAAGACCCTTCCGAGCACTCACCCTAAACTCCTCCTCCAGCCCAATCTTCTCAAAATGAGTGGCTGTGCCATGTAGCGTCTGCAGATGCCTCTCCAGGGAGGACACATCCAGCTCTGTGTCCCCGTAGAGGTAGTACTCCAGTAAGGCCTGGTAGATGAACGTATACTGCACCTACAGGGAGACAGGAGTGCTGCTCAAGTCGGCCCTTGAGCCCAAAGGAGCACACGCTTCTCTTTCTGCTGGTAAGAGGAGGCTGAGGGGCAGGGGCCCATCAGTGACCACTTAGACTGGTCACCCAAGGTGAGATAAGATGACAGTAATGGCCACTGCTTCCCAACGGCCCCAGGGGCTATGCCAGTTGCTTAGAACCACCCCGAGGCATATGAACAAGCTCAGGATCAGGGTCACCAGTCTTTGAGACTCCCATGGGAGGTGATGACAGAGTTAGAGTCACACCAGGCCTGACACTGGGCATGCTCATAGGGTATCAAAACCAGACCTACACGCCGGGCTTGGTGGTGCAGATTTAAAACTCCAGTTATTTGAGAGGCTGAGACATGAAGTTCAAGGGCTGCCCGAGCTACAGAGCCAGGTCAGGGCTAGCCTGGGCTGCTCAGTAAGACTAAGTCTCAGGAAAGGAAAGGGTGGATGAGAGAACAGCTCAGTGGTAGAGTGAATTTACAGGACAGACAGCGGTGCAATGCCTGGTACTGTAAAAACAGAACAACAACAAAAACACAGAAAAAAATAAAAATTTCAAAAGGGCCTGTGGAGTGGCGCAAAGGCACCTGAGTGTTCTGTGATGCTTGGGCCAGGGCAGGGAGAGGTGCCACTCACATCCGTCTGGACCATCTGAGGGCGCTGATTCCGGATTCTAGACACAAACTCAAAGACGTCAACCTTCTGTTCTGAGTGTATCATGTCCATCATGGCGTCAATCACAATGAAGGTGCCTGTCCTGCCCACGCCCGCGCTTAAGGGAGGAGAAAGATGCCACCTCGTGAGTCACATTCCCCTGAAGCAAATGACAAGCCTGGGAAGGTGTCTGAACCTGGGGGGTGGGAGTGGGGGGGTGGACACACAAAGGACACAGCCTAGGGCAAAATTAAGTAGGGTGCAACTTGGAAGAATAAGGTGCCAATCTATGAAAAGCCACCAGAGGGCACTGCTGCCCAAGTAATTTATCTCGGGACTAGCGACATTGAAGATGTATGTCTGTGTGTGTGTTTGTGTGTGTATGTGTGTGTGTGTGTGTGTGTGTGTGTGTGTGTGTGTGTGTGTGTGTGTGTGTGGTGTTCCATTATTCCTACTCCCCAAACAGTGTTGTCTTCTTCTTATCACTAATGTGGTTATGTTCGGGTATAGGAATTGAATGCTTCTTGGGGTACCAGGTAGAACAGAAGAGGGCAAGGTCAGTAGACCTCCCCAGAGCTCCCATGCCAGCCTTCAACCTGGGCCTATCAGCCTTGAAGAGTTTTACATACTGGGGTTCTATTCAAACACCACTGGGGCAGGTGCGTTAGTGACCAACTGAGCCAACTTTTTGGGGGGTGGGGTGGAGTTTCGAGACAGGGTTCTCTGTATAGCCTCTGTCCTGGACTTGCTTTGTAGACCAGGCTGGCCTCGAACTCACAGAGATCTGCCTACTGGAGTGCTGGGATTACAGGTGTTCATCACCACATCCAGATAAGTGTGTAGTCCAGGCTGTCCTTGAATTTGTGATCCTCCTGCCTCCGCCTCCTTCAGCAAATCCTACTAGTACGCACCACCACAACCAGCTAAAAACTTTTACTGCTAGCTCTTTTTTCTTTTTTCCTTTCCTTTCCTTTTCTGGGTTTGTTTCTTTCTGTGTGTGTGTGTGTGTGTGTGTGTGTGTGTGTGTGTGTGTGCGCTAAATTCCTGCTTCTACACACAGCTTTTTGAGCTTTTTATGTAGCTGCTCTGAAACTTCATGTCCACCTACCCTAGTTTTGGCCACCCCACCACTGCCTTACTGGCCATTCTTCCCATGGTGGCTGCCCCTCCCTGACATACCTACAGTGGACCACAATGGGCCCAGCATGTAAAGGGTTGAGTGTCTTCACTTTCTTCAGGAACTTCAGCATTCCGATGGGGGTGAAAGGCACCCCAAAGTCAGGCCAGCTGGTGAAGTGTAGCTGTGAGACCAGTCGTGGGGCTTTGCAGCTGTCTGGGAGTTGCTGCAAGTGATAAGCAGAAAGTGAGAGGTGGGAGGTGGGACCACCTTACCTTAACCACTCAGCGTCCCCTTCTGAAGGACAGCTAGGGCTCATGCCAGGTGGGTGTCTGCAAACACAGAGAACCCTGGGGCGCAGGGGTGCTGTACCAGATATGATGATGCACAGCTCTGGGGCTGACAAGGGGCTCAGGCAGCTGTTTATGCCCAGGCCACCATCCCGGTAGCCATCATACCAAAAGCTGGTCCTAATGCTCAGATACTCCAGCTGTGAGGTGGGTCTGCCTGCTTTGTCTATACAGTCCCACCTCGCTCCTGAGGACTTGGGCCACTATACTCTTTCTCAGTGTGAGAAGGAAAGATAAAAGATCAGCCTACACGCTGGCGACCTCCAACTCCCTCTCTCATAGTCTCCAAGCCTTTGCTGCATAGTTCTCCTGCCCTTGATGGTGGAAAAAGACAATACCAGTGTCTTTAGAAGTATGTGTGTGTGTGTGTGTGTGTGTGTGTGTGTGTGTGTATTCAGTGTATCTAGGAGAGAGGCCAGCAAGAGCTAATAATTTTGGGCTGCCTCAGGCACATGCTCTACCACTGAGCCACACCCCCAGCCCATCCTTTCAAAACTTTCTGCAGAAGCTTCTAGAAACTTCTTTCAGATCTTGCAACCTAATCACACCAATTGCTCTACATTTGATTCCTAATAAACAGTCTGTCTCTGAAGTCTTCATTTCCTCTGCCTTGTTCACAAGCATTTTTATTGAAGGCTGCCGTGAAATGAGCATGGAAAACACTGGGGAGATTCTGAACACAATTTTGTCATAAGACAATTCTGTCACTCGACATGCTGGATCATGTCTTTAATCACAACACTTGGGATGCAGAGGCAGGTGGATCTCTGTAAGTCTGAAGCCAGTAGGCTCCACATACAAAGTTCCAGGCCAGCATGGACCAGATAGTGAGACCCTGTCTCAAATAATTGTTTCACAATGCTAGGGTGTAAAAGGCATCATACTGGGCCCTGGGTATAGCTTGGTGGCATAGTGTTTGCTTGGTGCAGTGGGAAAGGGTCCCCCATTAAATCCCCAACCTCTACAGCTGGCTCAACCACTTCCTGGGGGGCAGTACAGCAGTTGGGAGTCAAAGCGCTCAGCACTCTGAAGACTCAGCTCCTTGCTCCGTTAGCCCTGTCCCAGCCTGTCACATGCTCCAGATCTGCAGCTGCAGCCTCTGTGAGAATTCCTGCCATGCTAGGAGTGCACTGTAGAGCATCCCCACCTAGCTCCCGAGAAGCCAACAAGAGACATTCCCATGTACCGGATGGATGCAGAACTTGCGGATGGTGTAGTCCACCAGAACCACGCAATCCTCCACACACACCCGGATGTTCCCATAGGTCCAGCAGCCCTGGTCTGGCCAGTACTGGTAGCACTTCTCCTGTAAGGAGCAATTGAAGGAAAAGAGTCAAGACACTGCCCAAGACATGGCTTCCTGCCACCCACATAAGGTCAAGGGACCCGTGTCAGCGGTCAGCACATTGTGAGCAGAAAGGATCAACCCTGCATGAGTGTGTCTTTTGTGAAGGGGAAAGAGAAGCCTCACAGTGGGCAAACGTGGCTGTGGAGCAGCCAGGCTGGCTTTTGGGTTGGACACAGTAATATCTCATTTGCTCGGTCTCTCATTTCTCATGTCCTATTACACAAGCCATGGCTGTCTATGAACTTGCTCCCTTTAGAGTTGGGGAGCCTGACCCCAACAACTCTCAGGCTGGAGTGAGCCTCACCCCAACACCCCCAGGATAACCTCCCTAGACATCTCTCTGGGGCCCCGCACTCCGTTTCCTTCTGGTCAGGCCATTCGGGCTTGCCACCCTGCACGTCATTCATGAGGTCACACTAACATAAAAACCCATGAGGTGTTCCTGGCCACAGAGGCAGATATTTTTCTAGAGACAAGCTCTAGGCACTCTTTGTTTCCTGAAGCCCCAGCACCTAACAGGCAGTAAGCTGTTCATCAGCATGGTGTGTGCATGACTAGGGACCAACCTGAGAGGGGAAAGAGCTGCACTATCATCCTTGGAGAAACCTCTAAATCTTAGCAAGCCTTCCAGGCACTTCACAGCTTGTTCCAGAAATGGCCAGTGAAAGGCACAGCAAACTGGCCAGTTCTCCAGGATCAACATGCTCCTAAAGTAAAAAGGCACCTGGCACCATGGAAAACCGTATTCTTGTCACAAACAGCACCCCTCCACATATCCTGACCTAAGCTGGCCTACAGTCACAAGGTAGTTGTCAACACTCAAATGGTCTGTTCTGAGTGAGTCTTGGTCCCCCTGGAGTTCTGGGGACTCTCATGCAATTTCTTTCCTGCAAGGCTCTTAAAAAGATAGGGATGGGGTGTCAGGCTTCAGGGGGCTCTTGGATGTCCTCCCCTCAGGTCATAAGATGCCAGTTGGGTTTTGCAATGTTCTGCCCAGGATGTGGACATCATGAAGACCACAATGCGAGCCACGGAGGAAAAGGAACTCTATTGAGAAATGACTCCATCTGAGGTAGTGGAAACCAAGAAAACCACTGGGCAGCCCCGATCACCAGGGCAGAAGAATACAGCAGGAGGCTCTAGTGGACATTGATGTGGATGACACCACCAGGACACGGGGGGGATAGAAGTCCTCAGTGGTCCTCCACCTCTGCTTAGGCCTGCGGGGCTGGACTTTTGGAGAAGCAACCATTGGGAGACTTGGACTCTGTAGGTAGTTGGCCACAAAGACCCAAGGGCTCTGGTGAGGGTCAGCCTCCCTGTCTACAGAAGCAGAGGTCGGAGTTGGGGGGCCACTCCTCACAGGGCAGGAAATCTGTGGCAAGAGCTCTGTCAGTTTTGCTCCCGTCACTCTTTCCATTGGTGACAAAGGATAACAAGGGTAGGAGTCAGGCAGAAAGAAGTAGCAGTTCCTACTCTGTCCCCACTGTTGTCTTAACAACAAAACAAAGCTCCGTCCTCTCTCTGATAGATCAGAAAACTAGACGTGGCCACCGCAGGCTTTTTCCTATGCTGCTCGGCATGGGGCCCGCCAGTTACATGACCTGGAGACAAGAGTGATCTGCTGCCTGTTAGGTGAGTCTCGTACTTGTTCTCCTGTGCACCCCAAGGCTGGATGTTCCATCCAAAGCCTGTAGGCCTGGCCCACGTCCTCAGCACATGAGGGATTGTTAAGACCAGGCAAGTGTCAACCACGGGGAGAACATTAGTTGGGGTCCCAGCAAGGCCCATCTGCTAAGCTGGACTTCATGTTGGAACATGCTAGAAGCACAGTCTCCCTGCTGGGTCTCCCTACCAGAGGACGCTTCCCTCAGGCTTCCAAGTCCCTTCTCTTCTCACTTGGGAAAGGATTTCTGTGCAAATAACAGGTCTGCCAGGGCATCAAGTCTCCCAGGGCTCTGCTGCTCTCACTTCCAGGCAGCATCTGAGCCAGTTCCGGGCACTGTGAATGGACACAGGTCCAGCAGATGCTACTAGGCTCTGCTTTGCTAAGAGACCAGATAACTGTACCTCTCATTCCTAGCTGATGCTTCCAAAGTCAGTTGTGCCTTCCACGAGCCTCTTGCTGGAAACCATCTCTCTAGTCTAACAAAGATCTGTTAAGTGGCGTTCATTGGCAGCCAGGCCCACCACATGTCAAACACACCAGTGGCTTTCACTCTAAAATCTGCCCCTCTCCAGTGGGGTTTGAGCCACAGGTGGTCACGATGATCCTCGGACAAAGAAAGGAACCTCTGATTCCTTAGGTAGAAGCAGGATGGTAAGATGGCCTGACTTCAAGATAAGGAGAGGGCTGTTTGCTTTCCCACTGATAGAAGAGAGGTGCCCAGGCAGAGGAAGTGGTGAAGGCCTCCCTGGTGAGTGTGGGGCCACAGGGAGGGAAGGGTTGCAGGACCAGTGGTGCCAGGGAGCTTACCTCCTTCCTTTCCTTCAGGTTTGTCAGCATGACGATGGTGGCTGACTTTTGCTCCCAGACCATCTTCCAGAAATCATTCACTGTCTCCTGCTTAGGGCCTGTGTGGAAGGTGGGGGGGGGGGGAAGAGGTGAGGGTCAGGATGAAGGTGTCTGAACTCAGCCTTGGAAGGATCACACCTTTCCCAGGCACATTGACCAGCCTCGCAGCCTGCTGGCCTGCTGGGAGCTTTCTATGGAGCCAGAGAGAGTCTGGGTGGCTATGCTGATTCACAGGCAGAAAAAAAAAAGTAGGGGGACCACAGGAGGACATTTGAGGGCAGTCTCTGCTCTGCATTCATAGTGGCTAGAGGCCACCACATGCTTGAGTCCTTCAGAGTTGCAGGCCCACCAGAACTGCTGAATAGGAATGCGAATGTGTGTGTGTGTGCGTGCGCGCACGTGCGCGCGTGTGTGCATGCTCACGCAAGCTTGAGGGGGAGGAGAAAGAGAGGGAAGAAAAGGAGGAAGGGGAGGGGGAGGAGGGAGGGATATCAGGAAGAAGAAACTCCTCTGCCCTTTGCTCACTTCCTGTGTGAAGAATATGACCCAGTGCCTAAGGGTACAAAAACTATTTCGCAATTCTGAGGCTAGAGTCCCCTGCTAAGAAGAAGGGAACAGGGAGCTAAAGACATCTTCCTGGGATGAGCTGGTGCTTAAGAGAGAAATGGAAGCCTACGTGAAGTTCCCACCAGTGTCTGAGGGGCTTTCTCTCATCTACAGAGGGCATGGTCCCCTACGTAAAAGTGCTTCTCCTTCTAGGAATTCTGGCCTAGGAGGAAGGGAAGGGGAAGTCTAGTTTTCAGCTTCACTGATCCGTCAGGAATTGCTGCATCTCCTGGAAAGACAGCCTCTGGCTGACTAGAAGGTGCTATGTGTGTGTGTTTTCTCAAAGCACATGGAAGGAGCGTTCCAATACTTCTGTTCCTCTCTCTCTCTCTCTCTCTCTCTCTCTCTCTCTCTCTCTCTCTCACACACACACACACACACACACACACACACACACACACGGATGGCAAGGACACAATTGCTGGCTATGACCTTGATCCACCAGCCCCTGTTCTGTCTTCCCCTTAAGTAGAAGCCCTTCGGAGCTCAGACAGCTGAGAGGAGCCCAAGTTATCTATTGAATGTGAGTCTCAGGGTGGCAGAAAGGTAACCACAGGTCCCCTGTATGTGCTGTGGAAATCCCAGAGGAGTACACAGCACTGGGTGTCCAACACAGTGACACAGTGGTGCGCACACACGAAAAACCAATATGAATTGTTGGCAGTTAGATATTCAAGTCACTTGATAAAAATGCTATGCAGGCATTAACTAGATCGAAAGCTTACCTTGAGCTGCTATGAATTTGTTCTTTTCTTTGTAACCCTAGAAAAGTAAAGCCAGACTTGTAATTAGCCGGGGCTATCTTTTACCTGGGGGCCCTTCAGAGAAGGGGAGGGAAGATTTACCTCAGAGAATGTAGGAAACAGAAAAAAAAAAAAGGTGAAAATAAACCCTACTAGTAACCTCAGACAACAAACAGCATTTTCCTACAGCCTTCACTACTATACTTCCGTTTTCCTACACACGCACAAGCAAACATATCAATGTTTATATTTTTAATCAGGCTCATGTGTACAAATCCTGTTATTTCTTTATATGTTAAGTAAGAAATTTAAAACTTTAAATGGTATTTCAAAGATAACTAAATTAATTCCACTGCCCATTGTGGTTTGTTTGGTCAGACGCATCTGGTTGGTTCTAGCTTGTCAACAGTATAAGGAACTGGATTCAGTGCTATGTTTGTGTCTTCTGGTGCAGATGCAAGCTGGGAAAACATGCTGGTCTCATGCTCTGAGAAGAAGGCACCCACACATCATGGTTCAGACTCAGCCCCTCTGAATGCTCAGTGCCAGCTTCATGCCAGTCCAGGGGAAAGGAAGAAAGTCAACTCACATCTATGTAGGAGGCGTTAATGTAGTCAGAGCAGGGAACTCCATCCACTTGGCTCAAAATCACTCTGGAATGGTCATCTGGGAAAGGCAAAGAAAACTATGGTGTTAGGACAAGGAGCTGGGGAGGCGGCATAGTCAGAGCGGGGCGCCACTGCCTTGCTGAGCCCTGCATGGTCTACCTGTGCCTCAGCTAGGGAGGAGGAGAGGTAGTCCCATGACCACACAGGTAGAACAGCAGGGAGTGCATTGACTGTGCTTTCACAATGGTCCCAAACATGGGCCTGAGGATGAATAATTAGGTCTTTTCATACAGGCTTTCCAGAGGACATGTGGGTAAAGGGTTTGGGACTCTGGCCTCTAACACGCATTCTTCACCTGCCTCAGTGCTAGAAGGGAGCTGAGACTGCATATGTTGGACCATTGACTATGGAGAGTCTAGCTGGCTCTGTAGGGTGTTTTCCAGAGTGGGAGGGCAGCCAGAGATTGTGTCTGTGTGTGAGTGTGTGTGCGTGCGCGCTTGTGCGTATATTTATGCATATTTGTGAAGAGAGATAAACATGTTTTTGTGTTGATCCCAAGTGTGGGATTGGGAACAGACTAATGAGAGAGCAGGATGTTTATCCCCTTAAAAGTCGAAGAACCACTTCATGGGGGAGCTTGGATGTTGCAAGCTGAAAACATCCCAGTAGAGACTCTGAGAGATGTATATATGAGCCCAAGAGGCTAGAGAGAGAGGACTTGGGATTGTTTTGGCTGTTCATCAACACTCCGAGAGAGGCTCCTAGAGAGAACTGCTCCAGGGAAGGCTTTAAGGCTCTGGGCCTCAGTGGCTGTTCCGGGTTCCAGCAGCAACCTTGGTTGAATTGCGGGTTTGCTGAGGTCCTGCCAGGAGAATCGTTCCTTGGAACGGATATCCTTGAGGTTTCATTATTGTGTTCTTTAATATCCTTTCCCTCTTACATAGGCTAGTTGGGTTGTAAAAGAGGTAGGCTCATTTAATAAGTTCATAATAAAATATAATTGTTAAGAAAATTGAGCCTACAGTGTTGTGTGTCACATACATGTGTTAACGGTGTATTGGTATGGTATATATGTGTGTAGTGGGGTGTGTGTTGTGTTTTGAGTTACATACACTGCATGTGTATGGTGTGTGCATTTTGTGGTATTGTGTGTTATACACATGTGCCATATACACATGCTTGAGTGTGCTAAGTATGTGTTATGTGGTTATATGTGCTATATTTGTGGTGGTGGGTATTTTTGTAGTATTGAATATTGGACATGTGTGACATGTACATATATTTGACTGTGCTAAGTATGTACTGTGTGGTAGGATATACTGATTTTGAGTTTATTAAGTTTTGTTTTGGTTTGGTTTGATTGTTTGAGACAGGTTTCTGTGTGTAGCCTTGGCTGTCCTGGATTCACTTTGTAGACCAGGCTGGCCTTGAACACACACAGAGATCTGTCTGCCTCTGCCTCCTGAGTGCTAGGATTACAGGCATGCACCACCACGCCTGGCCTGATTGTAAGTTTATTATGTGTGGTGTATGATACAGTGTGTTTATGTGTTATGTGTATGTCAGGTGTGTGGTGTATGTGGTGTGGGGTGTTTCGGGGATGTACTGTGCACCAGCAAGCTGTAGTTAGGGCTGCATTGCATCTGTGGCCCCTGTTCCTCCACAGGCCTTTCTTCCACAGAAATTGCTGCTTTGTCACCACGCTAGCATGTCAAGAAAAAGATGGCTTAAGTGAAAAAGTCTGTAGTCCTAGCACTCAGGAAGCCAAGGCAGGAGGATTGAGAGTTTCAGCCTAGCTTGAGCTTTACATAGAAGGCTGTCACCTGGCCTGTGTGTCTTACCTCAGACTCCCCGACTGAGTTTCATTGCTGAGCAGTGTTTGTCCTACTCTGGCTAAAGGAGGGGATGGCACAACTCTGGGGACAGTCACTAGCCCATGAATAGTGGGCAGGAAGTCAAACCCCAAATCCACTGCCACACATCTGCATCCCTGCTCAGGCGCTCCAGGGTGGAAACAGCGGTGGCACAGCATATGCCACACTGTCTGAAGAGAATTCAGAATGACTTACAACGTGGGACAGTTATGGAAACACAGGACAAGAAATAGCAACTACATAGACTTGGGCATTCACAGCTTCTAAGAGCTTCCTGCTTCGACATTCTGAAGAGTCACACTTTGCTGTCAAAACATCACTTTCTAAAATTACCAGCAGTAGCATCCTTCCAGCAGAGGGCCATCAGGCTGCTGGCCACAGAGAGTCCCTGTAGGCACATATCCAATATTTAGGACACAGAGTACTTGAGTCCATCTTCAAGATTCCCAGGCCAAAGCTTACAGTGCACTTCACAGCCTAGAGGCATCTTTGAACCTACTGCAAGTCTGCCCTGGCTTGCTGCAGACCAGGAGAGGCAGGGGGCTCCTGGAGCTGTGGGCATTGGATCCTCCCATCCTGCCTTGCTGATCCTAATCTGACTGCATGCGATTCTGCCCACTGTCTTGCCTGAGCAGGACCAACCACTCTATACAGCCAAACAAGTCTCTCCTTAACTGGATGCCACCATTGGTCTTTGACAGGCATGGTGTTTCCATGCTGTAGAAAACTCAAACAATAAACAATCAGCAAGTCTGTGAATCACACTATGTACACACAGTCCTGGATAGCTGTCAACATCCCAAGTCAGGTGTTACTCCTAGGTAGGGTGGGCTGAGTCTGGCCCTCATCCTGGGACAGGAGCTAGGGAGCTTATGGGGTCATTGAACAGGACTGTTTACAGTGCTATCACACTTTCGTGTGGGGGAAAAAGGCAGGCTGAATTTCTTCTGTAATGCAACCTAGAAGGTACCAAACCTGTGCTAGGGTGATTCCTTGGTGGGCTGAGCAACTCACCTGTGCCTATTGCAGGAACTTAGCCATGAATTCTGTTTCCTTGACCTCTCATCAAGAACTAGTACTCTCTTGTCAGTCTGTCTGTCTCTGTCTGTCTCTTGTTCTCTCTTTTCCCTTCTCTTCTTTTCCCCTTTCTGTCCTCAGTTCTTCTCCCTTACCGCTCCCCCTCACAGCCCCCTGCCCAATGTGGCCCAGGCTAGATTCTATGTGGAGAGCCTTCTACCTCAGCCTGGAGGCTACTGGTACTATAGGTGTACATTGCCACCTCTGGCTCAGAAATATTCTTGTTTTAGACTATGTGTGCTAGCCTTAGGGGATAATGGGTTTAATGGTAAAGAGAGATAGTTAGTTAAGATGCCTTGAATGTCTTTGGCTCTAAGGTGGCCTTAAACACCTGCGGGCCAAGCCAAGGCATAAGTTAAACTCATCAAAGAAGGTGAAGTATTAAGTTAAAAGTCAAAACAGACCTTTGAGTATCTCAATTATCAGTTGACACAACTGCTCTGACAAGCCCAGACATCCTCCTCATGCAGCCTTTCTTTCCTTTGAGCTACTGAGCCACAGTAGATGAAGACCCCCTCTTCCTGGCATCTCCACAGCCCACTCAGCAGTAAAGCTACTGTGTCCAGAGTTTAAACTCGAGACAAGCCATCCCCACATCCTAGCTGTAAAACTACCCTATCCTCCCTTGGCCCCGAGAAACAAAAACCCATTAGTTAATTCCTCTAGCTTTAGTTGGATCCTAGGATCATGGTGGGCTTTACAAAAATCACTTATTAACCCTCGGCATGGACATCGGGGAAGAGATCCTTCCAGAAAGTGCCACAAGTTGAGGATAACATATCAGACAGGTCACAGCTCCACGTACACACAGCACACTGAAGCTGGCTGAGGCCAGTTCCCTGATTCCACCAGGCATTCCTCAAGAGCAAAGGTCTCTGGGACCAGTAGGAGGCTTCTGTTCAGGATTCAAGCCCAAGCTCAGTGGAGCTGTTTGAGGCTGCTCTTCTGTGGGCTTGCAGGGTGAAGCTGTGGTTGAGAGGAGGGGAAGGCTGTAGGCTTGGCAGTGTGCCGCAGCCCTCCTGGGCCAGCTTTTGAAAAGGCAGCTAGGAACACGCAGAATTTGTTCTGGCAGTGAGACAGGCACCTCAGGCCCAGGCTCAGCCAGCTTCAGCAGGTCATGAGATGCCCAGACTACAGTAGCCTTCACCCTAGCTCTGACACTTCCTTGGCACTGCATTCCCCACCTCACGGTGACTGTTTGCTGCTGAGGTTAGAACTGGGTTTGCTGAGCCTTTCCTCAAGGGTGCCAAACCCAAGTGGGCTTTTCATTCTACCATTTTTGTCTTTGGTTCTGGACCATAGAACACACTGGGGATTTGTTCCTGGTACCCTCAAACACTAAATATGAAGGAAGGCACTGCGCAAGGCTACCAACGGGCCTAGACTGGGACTCAAGACCGAATCTGGCAGGAGAGGCCTTGTCCATTGGTGCCCAAGTCTGTGGGGGGAGCTTTCCTTCCCAGCTTGCTTCCTGTATGCTTAGCAACGAGAGTGATCAGCAGCAGTGAATATGCCCACACCTCATGCAGGGAAAGAGGGCACTCAGAAAGTATGGCCTTGGATTTCTTGGGGCAAGCATTGAACAGTTACAACAGTCACCAGCAACTGCAAAGCAGTGTCAAGTATAACCCACAAGTCACAGACCATGCAAAAACCAAACAATAAGCAACAACAACAACAACAAAAAGTCTTACTGGGCAAAATGTTGGGGTATCTGTTTTTTTCTCTGTTTTCTTCTTTATTTGCTAGTTCAAATGTTCCTTGTATGTGTCCAGATGGCAATGACTGGAAAGAAATGGAGAGCAGAGTGAACACTAATGACTCTAAACCCAGGTTCCCATCGGCCTCACTACCAAGCAGAGGAATGAAAGCTATCATGTCTACCATCCACGTGTCTGTAAAGGCCCCACACTAGACACTGGGCCGGCAATGAATGACACAGCTATGGGCTTTCTTCAGGGTCTTTTGTCTACATCCTAACCTTTGTGAGATCAGCCCAGCATGCTCCAGTCCACACAGGTCTTGGCACAGGCAGGGTCTCCTTCGGTACAGATGCCAAAAGGAGCTCTGATGCCATGAGACAGAGGAACCCAGACTACCAAAGGAGAGAGCGCTCAGACCTCTGGACTGGGCTGCGGGAGAGGAGCAGGATCCATAGTCAACACTCAGCTGTCTCTGTGGATTGGGTGCAGGTCAACAGGGCCAGGCCTAGAAGCTCCCTAGAAAAGCTGATTCTCCCATCCCCCACCCCACTCCATAGAATCAGCAGCTGCATCCCTAGAAACTCTAGAAGCTTGGGGGTCTTTGTGGTTCCAGATGTACCCCTCTAATGACTGCTGTACCTCAGCCTAGGAGGGTCAATATGCAAGAGGAGTTTCACTTTGCCACATTGCTAAAAACAGAAAGCATCGCACCAGGGAGTAAAGTGGACATGTGGGCTTCTACTTCCTTCTACCATGGAAGCCACCTGCCTCGGAATTTTGTTTGCCTCCCGCTGTTCGATGTTTGCTCACTACTGGGCTCCTCTTTGGCCTCAGATGAGCCAGGGCTAAGCGTACTCTGAACTTCAAATCATGCCCTTCAACACTCAATCTGACTCTTGTTGGACCAAGGACCACTGGGTTCCAAGGAAAGAGCGTTACTGTTTACTGAAAGTGATGTATCAGGCACAGAGAAAATACATGGCTCATCTGCCTTCCCTCACAACTAGCCTATGATCAGATGGCGTGGGACGAGACCCAGGGAAAAGTGGTTGGAAATGTGCTTGGTGTCACTTGGCTGAAGAGCTAGATCCTGGTCGTGTGGCCTGAAGGGACTCCCTTACATAAGGATGGGAAAACATGACAGTTTTCCTGTTCTCTGTGTTCCTCTCCAAGTCCCAGGGAGTTAGAGTCTGGTTTCATGGACCAGCTTCAGACGACAGCCATGATGTCCCGAGCTTGCTCTCATTTGTGTCAGGGCCCTGACCTTACTCTAACAGGCAGGAGCTCCTTCAGTGGCTGACTCAGTTCCTCACAAGGTCTTACAGCAGAATACTGTGGAGTGAGTGCCTGTCTCTGGGGCCTGGGGCCACACCATCTCATAGCCCCAGGCAGGGGCTCTGCTAGGGCCAGAGTGGAGGGACCAAGCAGAGGTCACCATGCCAGTGAGGAGCTCTCAACTTTGACTGCAGTTGTGAACACCTGTGGTCCTTGAGCTCTGATTTACCACCAGAGGTGGCTTGACACCATATCCTTAGTGACTTAGGGTCACTAAGTGGACACTGAATTTGTGGTGACATCCTAGGACCTCCTCAAAAAGCTTCAGCCCTGAACACAAAAACCAGGCATGTTAATGTCATATTGGCACGTTAGCACTGTGGGCTGGCAAAACCCACAGAACGAGCAGATCCTACCAGCTCAGTGACAACTGAGCAACAGTTATAACTGCCAACAGCAATTATTAGTCGTAACAAGTGAACCACTCCCCCACAGAGGGCTCGCCACAGAGGAACCTACTCCGTGGGAGAGACGGGCTACAAAGGAACTCTCCGGGGGGTGTGTGATCTTTCTGCATACTTGAAGCTGCTCTGAAAGTAAAGCTTATTAAAAAACAACAAACTGGAGAAGACAAAGACAAGGTAGCTGCAATGTGATCGCCAAAGGAGCCTGAACGATAAGAGGGACTCAGGCTCCGACCACCCGTTCCACAGCTATGTGGTTCTGAGAGGTGAGATACAGAGATGAGGTGGTACCCCCTGCCTCCTCAGCATCCTGAAGCATAGGACGAGGGTAGTGTTCTCTGTGTCCTCCATACCTGACCCCAGACCCAAGCAAGGCCAACACAGATTGGGTCCGGTATGTCTTCTTGCCATGAGGCTACCCAGGACCTTAGGTTTCTCAGCTGCTTGGGAGCCCCAGGGAAGTAAGAGTGCCTGGGATGGTTAGCCCCACTGACTCTCTGTGCACTCTCCAGGAGGCCTGGTTTATTCCATCAAGACCCACAGGATGGCTCTGGTTTGTGTGTTGTGGTGGGACTTCTGTATACAAACAACTCCCTTTGTAGGTGTTTCTACTGTATTTGCCATAGGGTGGTCCCAGGCCCGTGGCTCGACAGAGCTTGCTGGGACAGAGCTGGGGAAGATGTTCACCAGAGAGGAGCTGTAGCCACACAGGGGCCTCCTTTTGGGGGATTGGATTCAGGAGCTGGCAACAGGATAGAGATCTGCCCTTTCCAGGAGGAGCTAGCAGATAGCATCTTATCCATATGCTACGTGTTGCTTATTTGTTTACGTGTCATCCAAGTCCTATAGGGCAGGGGAAATCCCTACTTCACAGATGAGGAAACTGAGGCAGAGGTTAAGGAAAGAGGCCAAGTCTTCTGGGCCAAGACAAGTACTCAGGGCTCCAGCATCCATCCCCCTGTGTTCATGATCCCAATGCCAAACCCATTCTTTTTCTGAAGTTCATGCTCACCTGAAGCCAGGCCTGGCAGAACAGCAATGTCCAAACACCCACCGAGACTTCTCCAGATCCCTCCCATGGCCTTTGGCAGAGGTCATCAGACCAGAGAAAGGGAGGGGGCAGGAAAACAGAATGTACATGTGTTCTCTGAGAACTGGAATGGTTGATCTGGCCAGGAGAGGGATGCCACCGGAGCATGACATTGGACAGGGCTAGGTCCTCAGTGGAGTGAAGAGCTAGGCTGCATGCACTCTGCATGCACACTGTATGCCTGGCTAATGGTTGTCAGGCAGTAGGGGCTCTGCACAACTGAGGGCTACACAGAGGCAGGCTGGGAGGGACAGGAGAGGCAAGCATTTGTTCCGTGTATAGAAATTACAGGGGCCCCAGAAAAAGCCAAGAATCATCAGAAACAAGCCTCTGAGGCAACATTTTTTTCATCATATGTTTTCTTCTTAAAATTTTTAGATAGCATTTATTTGTGCATGTGTGCATGCCTGTGTGCACACACACGTGTCACGGCATGACTGTGGCAGTCAGAGGTCAATTTTCATTAATCAGTTCTCTACTTCCATTATGTGGGGTCTCAGGGATTGAACTCAGGTTGTCAGGCTTAGGTGACAAGTGCCTTTACCTGCTGAGCCATCTCAGCAGCAGCAACATCTTTTCTAAAAAGCTATTTTTTTTTCTTTTCTGTTTGCTTTTCGAGACAAGGTTTCTCTGTGTAGCCTTGGCTGTCCTGGACTCACTTTGTAGACCAGGCTGGCCTCGAACTCACAGTGATCTGCCTGCCTCTGCCTCCCGAGTGCTAGGATTAAAGGTGTCTGCCACCACGCCCGGCTTAAAAAGCTAATTTTTAATGTTCAAAATTTGTAATAGTGAAGACACCAAACTTTTAAATAATGGTAGAATCCATAACTGCAGGTTACAACCCCTAGTGGAGCCCCGGACAGCAGGGAAATACACTGACACGGCTCTCTCTAAATGGTGACAAGGCTGTTTCATTTACCATTGCTTCATATTCTAAATAAGCTACTAAGCCAGGGCCTGTCTTGACAACTGTGCCTTTTGTGTCCTCCTGAATTCTGCACTTGAGCCAAGTCCTGGCCTGCCTCACCCTGCTGCTCCTGGCCTACTCCGAGACCCTCTGTTAACAGTATGGTCACGGGCACCCCACACGTGACAGCAGAAATGGAAGGGAAACGGGATAAGCAGGGAGGGGCAGGCTTCTACCAGCAACGTGAGCGGCAGCTATTTTAAAAATGGACAGTCAACTTCTGTTGTTAATTGTAAATCTTCAAAACAACAGTGCTCGGTGCTGTCTTTCGGTATGACCTAATTAAAAAAAAAAAAAAAAAAGAGGAAAACACACTTGGCAGCCATAAAAAGGGAAGTAAGCTAAAGGGGAAGGCGTGATGCCGAAAAGTAAGTGAAGTGTGGTTGAACGCACCACCCCCTTGTCCTGTCATCGTGGACATCTCTGTGTGAAAAGCCAGCTCAGTACTGTCCACGCCATCTCTAGAAACGACCACACTGCACTGTTCAAAAAAGCTCCTCACCTGGGGCTCACATTTATGCTGTCATAGTTTCCTTTCCCAGGCACCATTTGGTGGTGTTGGAAGCGGCATGAAATAGAATGGCTGCTATGAGAGAAGCCAGGCCAAGGCAGCTATCCGTGGACACCCACTCTTGCTCAGGTGAAGATCTGAACAACCCCTCTCCGTCTCACACACACACACACACACACACACACACACACACACACACACACCCCAAAACCAACCGATTAACCAAACAAAAAACCCAAACAACAACAACAACAACAGTATGGGGCTCTGTATCCAAAACAACGCTTCATGCCTACCCATCTGACATACATTAAGAAATCAACAATTGCCAGGCGTAGTGGCCCATGCCTTATCCCAGCACTAGGAAGGCAGAGGCAGGAGGATCTCTGTGAGTTCGAGGCCAGCCTTGTCTACAGAGTCCAGGACAGCCAGTGTGACATAGACAAACCCTGTCTCTGGGGCAGGAGGGGAGAAGGAAAAGAAAAGAAAAGAAAAAGAAAGAAAAGAAGAAAAAAGAACTCAACAGCTTGAGGGCTGGAAAGATGGCTGAGAGGTTAAGAGCACTGTCTGCTCTCATAGAGGACCTCAGTTCAGTTCTCAGAGTCTACTTGGAGGCTCACAAGCCCCTGTAACTCCTGTTTGAGGGGACCTGATGGGTCTCTTCTGGCACTGTACCCACTTGGTGCACATACATATATGAAGTGCTCACACATATATAAAAATAAAAATGAAAATGAAAAAAAAAAGGGAAATGAAAAACTTTAAGGGTGGGGTGACCAGTCCGCACTGTGTCTTGAGTTCAGAGTTCTGGGGATGACTCTGGAGACTGTCAGTGGGCAGGGGTGTGTCTCAGTGAGCCACTGCTCCTCAGGAGTTGTGGGAGTGATTCATCCTCAACAACAGAGACACACACCCACTGGATACAAGCCAGTGTGCTCAGTGGACAGTCGCCATAAATACCAAACTGGGCCATGATGGCCGCCCAGAGGGACAACTGCCTACCTGATTAGAAGCTGGACCTCTTGGGGACCGTGACAAGATGTTTGGTGGGAGGATCTCTACAGCCTTCAGCATGTAACTGCCACCTGCACTAGGCACCACGTGGTAGAATAATGTGTTGATCATAACTGGTGTCACACTATGGTACCCAATAACAGGGCTGGCAACAACCCTCAGGAGCATCAGCCTCAACCAAAAGAAACAATGAGCACCAGTGGGGAGCACTGCACTAGGGACCTAGCTCTCCGGATCCCACTTCTAAGCAGCATCACTGCTGGCACAAGGTCCCCGAGTCCCTGGAACTGCTGGCTCTGACTGTCCTGCTGTTCCTCATGGTGGCTGAGCCCTGGTACACTCACATTGAACTCTTCACGGAAGCGCTTGCAGTCATCTGCCGACCTCACACGGATCTCCTCCTCCAAGTGCTCCACCGGGATGGGGAAGTACTTCTTGGGACCCGATGGAGATCGGCTCAGCAGCATCACTCTCTGCTGCTCTGGAGGGTCAGGAGAAATAGAGAGGACACTTAGTTCTATTGCCCATGGGTGACTCACTCCTCAGACGGTCTGACAGCATTCCTGATGGATCTGTACAGCGGGAGGGGACCTGTCCTTTCAAATCACACACCCTGGGGCTAACCGAGCCCTGAGAAACTAAATCAAACATCTGCTTTCCAGCACACCTTATTTTCAGCAAGTGATGTCAACATTCCTGCCCATCACAGACACCCTATTCTTGATCTTGCTCGCTAGCTCACCCACCACCCACCTTTGCCTCTGGCTTATGCTCCTATACAAGGCCCACTGAAGCTTCATGTTGCAGCCAGGTCCAGGTTTGGGACCAGAGAAGAGTAATCACGGGGCCCAGAGTATAAGCTCAGCACAGATGGGGATCTGCCAGGCTGTCTGTCTTGCACCCTTCTCTTTTTGGCAACACACAGGCCTGCTTCCTCAAATCTCATACATTACAGTGCCGAGAAACCGACCATCTTTGAGGCCGGTTGGGGGGGGGGTTGCGGCGGGGAAGGACACTGCAAAGGAGAGGGTGGGCTGTGGGGTGAGGGGCTCAGGCAAGTCAGCCCTGCAAGCTCAGAATGTGTGGTGCAAGCAGTGTCAGGGATGGGTGTCTCTCTTCACGGGGAGAGTAAGTCAGTCGAATAAGTCAGCTGTCATCACTCATGCCAAAGGCCCCTGTCCCATCTGTAGGGCTCACTGATCTATGCCACAGACTTTGCTGCAAGACACCCTTTCGCTTCAGCCAGGTGAGCTGGTAGAAGCCGTCAGGCCTCTGTGCTTCTCCAAGCCACACTCTTGCCTCTGCCTTGGCTTCTGGGATGTGTAAGCGGGGTGAGAGGAGCTGGGTAGAGAACGGAGGTGCACTGGAACCATGTGACGGTCTATGCAGGAGTGGGGGGGGGGCCAAGCCCTGCAATGCTATGGCTCAGCTGAATTCTCTATTGCTCATATTCTCCCCATCACACGGGGGGGGGGGCGTTGGGGGCAAGGGTGAGGGGTTGCATTAGTCCCTTTACTATCCTGGTTGAGTTCTAAAGCATCACTTGAACTCTTGACGGCATGTGCATTATCTCAAGCCAGGCACAGCTATGTAGGAAGTTATGACAGAAAGCTGAAACCACTGGTGTCAACCACTGTTTTGGGTTTTTAGTTGTCACACTGGGCATTGAAGCAGGGACTTTGGATATGCTGGGCAAAGTGCTGTGCCACTGAGCTACATCTCCAGGTCCCTTGCTCATTTGAAGCAGGAGCTCGTTATGGAGCTCATGCTGGCCTTGAATCTGTAACACTTCTTCCTCAGCAAGCACCTCCCAATACTGAGATGACAAGCCTGTACCACACCACTCGGCCAGACCCTGAAGGTTTAAAAGCCTTTGCTCTGTCTACCATTGAAACACAGAGAAAGAAAAACAGGTATTTAAAAGCAGCATTGACAAGTTATAACACAGCTGGAATCTAAGCTAGGCATGTCGCTTAACCGATGCTCCTTCAAAAGAGTGAACAGCTTTGGCAGAGCGGTGTCCTTTTCCAGTTTGATCCTGAGGTAGCACAGTGTCAACGGAACACTTCTCGGTCGTGAGTGAGAACTTTATCACAGGATGACTTCAAAAGCCTCAATGAGAAATGTTACTTGGCAAAGCCCAGCTAAACTGACAGGATATGAGTGGTCTCTTTAAAAAAAAAAAAAAAAAAAACTACCCACAAACTGAAATGTCTCAGACATCCGCTCCTCTCAGCATGGAAAATGACCTCTGAGGCTAAGTTCCGAAACAGAGAAACTATGTTACCAGCAAGCGGCAGCCAGAGCCCAGGAGGAACTGGTGAGAGAAGAAAGCTTGAGTGACAGCCCACCACCAACCCCTTTTCTGTGTCAGTACCAAGACCCAGTGTGCAGTACCTTGCTCTTCTAGGATCCCGTTGGGCATCTTCTTGTCGTTGCTGCTGACCACAGCTTTCCTCTGCTTCCTGAACCTTGAAGGTACAAGACACCCGTTAAGGTCTCAGCACAGTAGGGATCGCCAATCCCCCAGAGCGTTGGTACCCACCAGGTAAGCCGGGAGAAGCTCTTTCTGCTGCTCATGGCTGAGCTGTGTGCAGCTCGGGCTGGCCAGCTAGTGTTTGAGCTGTTTGGGCCCACACCCCCAGCCTCCAGCACACTCATTTCCTCATAGGAGCTGGTTAGAGCACGTCAGTGCCTGGGGACACTCCTACCTGAAGAAGTAGGCTGCAAGGAGGAGGAAGAGGAGGAGCAGAGGCAGCAGCAGCCAGGTGAGAAGCGGCTGGGAGGCACCAGGGTCCGGAGGGCCTGTAGGTTGGGTGGGTGGTAGAGGGCAGAGGCCCCATCAGGACCCTGGGTAGGGGGTAAGGAAGGATTCTCACAGCACACCACATGGTACAATTTGCAAAATATCTCCCACTGTTTCTTTCCTTGGGCCAGGAGTGTGATGGTATGATTTCTCCAAGGTCCCTGATTAAGGGTGACCTCCCCCTTACCCCTACTGTGCACTGCTACTCCGATATTTCTCTGAGCACCTCTGGCCAGCCCCTCTTGGCAGTGAGGAGGGGGAGGAAGGAGGATCTCCTTCCGGGAGCAGCTGTTGTGTCCCTGCCCAGGTGGGGCAGGAGCAGCCAACATAAGGGAACATCGTGGCTCCAAGGTGGAGTTTACAGTTATTGAGGAACAGGCATACTGTGGCCTGTTTTTTTGTTTTTTTGTTTTTTTGTTTGTTTTTTTTTGAGGAAGGTGAACTCTCTGCCACAATGTCAAGAGTGCAGAGACTTTTGGCCTCTAAGAACCAATCTTGTTCATCCATCCAGGACACCTACCAGGTCCACCTTCCTCAGAGAGAGGTGTATCCCTCCCTGCCCTTGTATGTTAGGCTTGGTGACCTTGTGGTCATCAACTCAACCATTCTCTCAGCCTTTTAGGGTGAGTGTGCCCTCTTATCTCCACGACGTTCTCACCCAAAGGGCTCCATTCAAAGCCTGTTACTCCAGTTAGTTAGCTTGGCTCCTCTCTCAAACTGGTCTAGATGGGGCCATATGCTCTGGAGTTGATGAGCACATGCCGCTGGGAGGGAGCAGGTCCCCCATGGACGGCCCTGGAGGTCAGTCACTCAGTTTCCATTCTCTTCAGATCCAGAAGTGCCCAGCATTGTTTCCAAGCAGAGTGTGTGTTGAAATGCCCGCGGCCCTCCTTCCCTGCACCATCCGGATCCCTCGAAGCTCAGGGCTCCAGGAAGGAGTTTGGAATATGGGCATTGTCTTCCCCCCGCTGTGCATCCAAACTAGAGCCTGTGATCTACAGCCTGCCACCCGTGGCCCTTGCCCAGAAGAGCTGGTTCCTGTCATGTGCAAGGGCAGGCTTATAATAGGCTTAATGGCTGGGAATGTCTGTTGCTCCCTCCAGCCCAAACCTTCACACTGCCCAGCTGGGACTCTTTAGGAGCAGCCTGGCCCTAAGGTGTCCGTGTCTGTGGCTCCCAGGGAGTGCTTTATCGTGGACTAGGACCTGGAACAAAATTTAGCCTGGGCCTCTGAGAGCCGCCTGGCGCTGAAGGGCAGAGCTAAGTCAATCCCAGGGAGTCCCACTGCTCAGGGTACCGTGATTCAACTCCATCCATGTTTGGTCAAAGGCCATTAGAAAGCAGGGGGCAGTCTCCTCCTCCTTTTCCGGGAAGGCTCACTGTCTTTTCTCGGTGTGTCACCATGGTGAAACTACCCACTTCTGCATTGCCCAAGGTCAGCCTGTGCTCTGCAGAAGCAGCCACTTAAACTGGCCAGCTATGAGGTCCACTCTGTCACAGACATAGGGGCCCCTGGGCCCTGCCAGTCCTCCCCTGGGCCCTGTTGAAGACTTGCGGGACCAGACTCTTATGTCCATGTTCTCAGAGTATAGGCTATGGTGACAGACATGGGGATCCCACAAGGCATAGGTTGGACGACTCAAACCCTAGATGGCTTGTCGCACAGGCAGAAGGATGGCTTAGAGGGGTTCATTATCCCACAAGTTGGTTTCTGTAACTTCTAATGAGTGTTGTCCAGGAAGGCAGAGGTCAGGGCCAGAACCCCTCAGGCTTCCCACGGGCAGTAGAAACATCCAAAGCCAGGCTGGTTGGGGTGGAATACAGGGAGCCATGTGGGACATGTCCTGGCTACAGAGTCAGAGTCTATGGGAAGATGGGTCCAGGGTATTTACCTTAAGCATTGCTGTAGTGGATATAAACATGTTTTTGTTTTGATCCCAAGTGTGGGATATGTAATGGATGTAAACAAATGGATGTAAACATGTTTTTGTTTTGATCCCAAGTGTGGGATGGAGAACAGACTTGTGAGAGAACAGATAATATTTATCCTTAGAAGTCCAACCACTTCATGGCGGGGGGTAGGGGGTGGGGGGGTGAGGGGGGACACTTGGTTTTTGCCAGCTGAAAAACATCCTAGTACAGACTCTGAGAGGATATATATGCCCTAAACAGGAGGCTGGGGCTTTTTGGGTCTTGGTATTGTTTGGCTGTTCATCATTCCACTTCGAGATGCTTCAAGAGAGAACCGCTCCAGCAAAGGCTGCCAGGCTTTGGGCTCCAACTGAGGCTCCGGGTTCTGACTGCTCCAGGTTCTAGAAGCAACTTTGGTGGAATTGCTGGTCGGCTGAAACCCTGCTGACTATGCCAGGGGAATTGTTCCCAGGAACTGAATCCAATAAGATTTACTTCCCCTGTTCCCATAAACCTCCTCTCTAGGGTAGGTGGGTTGGAAGGGAGGTGTAAACATTTAAAGAACCCTAAATAAATTAGGTCTGGAAAAGGTGAAGCCTACACATTGCAAAAGAAGAAACCACAGTTCATGTAAATGTTTTTGAAATTGTGTGGTCAGTAACTAGATTGAAATTCAACTTTGATAAATCGTGTGGGCCAGAAAAGAAACCCCTATGCATACTGGGCCATGTCTCCTCAGCCCCAGTGGTGTTCCACCCAGGGAGGCATGAGGTCTCCCAGAGTCACACTCTGTTTCCAGTTCATACTGCCTCTGGGGGATGGCCAAAGGGCCAGAGTGGGACAGTGTAGACAGGTCTCTCTAGATGGCTCAACCGTTTTCCTAAAGTGTTGTTGGGTTTCCCAACTGTATGTGAGTTAGTACATGCGTGTTCGTGGAGATTTTTGGCATAGCCATACCCACATGTGTGTATGCATACATTTGCTTACACGGTATCTGGTCCTGACACTGGAAAGACAATGGCTGTGTGTGAGGTGGGGCATGGAACTTTTTACTCTGGATCCAGATTCCCCCAGTGACTCATCCGCTGCATCAGAAGGACCTATGCAGAGGGGCATGGGCCAGCTGAGGGAAGCTCTTTCCAGACCCTAGGGAGCGCTGCACCGGTCTGCAACAGATGGTGCCCTTCCAGTGAGGGGCACTCTCCATCTCTGGGGGGTCCCCAGTGAGCAGGCAGAGGTGGAGTGAGGGAAGGAAAGACAGGGAGCCCATTTAGTAGCTCAGAAGAGAGCACCACCCCTGGAGAACAGTGCTGGAGGGATTTCTGGGTTCTAGCCCATAACGCTGCTTGGGCCAGATGCATCTTCGCCAGCATTTTCTCCTATGAAGCTAAACTCATAAACGTGCAGATTTTTGGTAACTAAATTAGACGCACTACTCCCTCCTGTCATCCAAAATGGCATGGAATGAAGGAAGTACTGTTATTTCACAAGTTGTTAGGGAAGGAACATCTCCAGGCTAATAATTATAGAGAACCATCCACTTGTTGATGCATCCCAACACTAACGAGATGTATGGAGTAAGCGGATGAAGCTCATTCTGTGCAGGTCCCCACTTCAGCTCTCTCACTGATCCTGGAGAGTTGCCATGTGAGATGAGCCTTTTTATTCTGTGTCCTGGCTGCCTGCAGCTCCACACTTTGATTGGTCCAGATTGCATGAACATACCCCCACTTTGCCGTCCCCTGCACCCCTTCTGTGTCTACACTGAAAAACAAAGATATATTCCTGCTTCTGTGTTTGCAGGCATGTGTGTGCCTTTCTGCATTTGTGCCACGCCTATTCAGGTGCTCGTGTAGGCCAGAAGAAGGTGTCTGAGCTCCTGGATCTGAAGTTTTAGTCAGCTATGAAGGGACATGTGGGTTCTGGGAACTGAACTTGGGCCCTCTGAAAGAGCAACAAGCGCTCTTAAGCTCCGAGCCCCCTCCCCAGCACCTAATTTGTGCACTTTGTCTCACCAGAGTTTCTGTATGTCATCTCCTAAAAATGGACCCCTGTGTCGACTACACACATTACCAAACAGCAATAGAAATTTCCATATGGCCTCCCAAAGCATCCGACATCTATGCTTGCCTGGGGTTTACAAGAGAGCCACTTTCTCCTGGCCGCTAATGATCCTCCCACATTTAGTCAGGCAAAAGCACAATAACATTTAAATGTGATTTTTTTTCCTCTAATTTCTAGAGAGTTTGGGACCTTTGCATGATGATTAAAATGGAATTAATTAGATACTTTGATTTGGCCTGCTTGCTTTTGTGGCATCTCTTAATAGCTTCAGCTGTCAACTTGACACAGCCCGGAATTGTCTGAGGACTGCCTTGCTCAGAAGAGCCTATGGTCATGTCAGTGGTCCATTTGATTACCAATTGATGTAGGAGACCTCGGACCTAAGTAGGGGGTCTAGGGCTGTATAAGAAAGCTAATTGAGCCTGAGTCAGTGAGCTAGTCAGTAAGCAGCGTTCCTCCATGGTTTCTGCTTTAGCTCCTGTTTGCGCTTCCTCACGATGGACCACGGCTGAGGTATGTAAGCCAAGTAAACCCTTGCCTCTCCAGGGTGCTTTTGGTCATGGTATTTATCAGGGCAGTAGCAAAGCAGCCCAGAACAGCCTCTGTTTCCCTACTGTGCTCTTTCACATATTAATTTAAAGGATTTTTTCCTATATGTATTATGGATAACACCATTTCCTCACAATTTTTACACATTTATAATGAATGTCTAAGAAAAATGCGTCATGATGAATATTGAATTCATTTTGGCCAGAGATGAAAGGAAACCATTTCCTGTTGTTCTGGCACATTCTGGCAAAGCGCTAACCCTCAAGGGATACTTTTGTGTTTTTTCGGGGGCCATATCTTTCAAAGAGCATTTGGAGTGCCCTCCTGAGTCCCAGGGCAGAGAAGCAGTCATGTAACTTGAGGCCTCCTGTAGCTCCTGAGAGTGAGACCAAAGCTGTTGCCAGTGTGTTGAGGACCGGAAGAGACCTAACCAGAATAAGTTTCACATTTGCTTCTGTTCTGGGTGCTGAGGTCATGTGACAGCCCTTTCTTCCTGAAACACTTCCTGCCCATGACAATGTTATGAATCAATAAATCTTGCTTTCAAATGAACGTAGAAAGCCCTAAACGTGGACGGTGATGCCATCCTGAGGGAGACTCAGGTACCACCTGACTCTGACAACTCCTGCCTCTACTGTGAGGTGATGGATGCTCTGTCCCCAGGGCTTCAGGATGTTCACAGGGACATGCTAACATCTTTCCGTGTATCCCTAAACAGCCAATTGCATAGTGCTTGTGGAGAGAAGTCCTTTGTCCCCATAGGACTCCTCCTGTCTTCATCCTCAGCCCAGGCAAATGCTCACTAACCCTCTTGCCCATGCTTTTCAGCTCCTGGGTATTTCCTGCCAATGGAATCCTACCTTAGTCTACATCATGGGCTTTCTGTGTCTACCGTGTATCACGAGGAATGTCTCTGACATCATGTGGGAGCCACTCTGCCTTTTCCTCTTCTTTAATATTTAAACTACAAGATGATGGGCAGACTAAACAACCTCCATGCCCGCCCTGAGGAGTATCTGTCCTAACTTTCTCATGAGGATAGGACAATTGAAATTCTACCTCCAGGGAGACAGGACATGCCCAAGGATGCTCCACATTCATCCCTAAAAATAACAGTTGCTATTTAAAATGAGGAACCTTGAGCCAGGCATGGTGGCACATGCCTTTAATCCCAGCTCTTGGGAGGCAGAGTCAAGTGAATCTCTGGGAGTTCAAGGCCAGCCTAGTCTACAAAGGCAGCCAAGGCTACACAAAGAAACCATGTCTCAGAAAACCCAAAAACAAAACCAACCAAACAACAACAACAACAAAAAGGAACCTCACTACATACCAATATTACATCATCATCATCATCATCATCATCATCATCATCATCATCATCATCATCATTTCTTAGTCTCTGTTATTAGCCCTGTTGTGTGGCCACTCCCTCTGTATTCAAGCATATTCTCCTGAAGAGAAGGCAGGGAGCTCTCAAAGTATAAGAAAGCTACAAGACTTGTGAGGTCCCTTCCTGAGGTTTTACAAGCGGTAGACCAATTTGCCCTGGGTGTGGTTGGGTGGACAGACTCTTCAATGGAGCTGCCTACAAGTTGCACAGGCGACTGCAATGATACAGTATTTGTGAGTTGTCACCCAGGCTGGAGTGGGCTTTCCAGCGAAGCAGCTGCCTCTGAGTCATCCATGCTTCTCTAAGTAAGCCCAAGAAACTCACTGCTTCACCGAACTAGACATGGCCACAGTCGTTTCTTGGGTCAGTGGTGGGTGTCCTCCCTTGCGTAATTAGATATTTGCTTATATCTCCTCAGGAGAAGTTACACAACAAACCACCAAGCCAATCTTCACATTTGTCCAACCAGGGCTTTATACAGTCAGACCTTTCATAATTTATTGTTCGTATGTTTAATTAATTAATTAGCTAATTAATTGTATGTGTATATGAGTGGGCACACATATGCCACAGAGCACTTGTAGAAGTCAGAGGACAACCTGCAGAAGTCACTTCTCTCCTTTCCATTGTGTTGGTCCCAGGGATTGGACTCAGGTGGCCAGGCCTGACAGCAAGCACTTTGTCCCATTTTTAAGTCACTTTGATGGCTCCTTTCAGACTTCCTCCTTCTCTCTTTCTTTCAGCAAGGCTGAGGCCCTCCCCTTAGCAGGTGGAAGGAAGACCCTTCTTGAACACACTTAGATGGCTCTGGTTATGGGTACACACCTGCTTTCCTAATTGGCATACAGGAAGATTCAATGAACCTCTTCCCCAGGGGACCTAGGTGCTGGGGGGGGGGGGGGAAGGTGGCAATGTGAGAGGCAGCTGGGGAAGCTTGGTCCTCACCTGCAGTTGTGCTAGTCCAGTTGCTCTCTGTTGGGGTGGTCTCATTGCCCTTGCCAGCTCTGGCAAGCGACAAGCTAAAACCTGCCAGTAGGAGTGGACAGAAGGACTCCATGGCACACCTGCAAAGAGATAAGGTAAGGACTCACTCAGGAGAAGATGCTCAACAAACCATCAAGGCAATGTTCACATTTGCCCATCCCACTGGTCAGTGTTTGGTCCCACAGGGGTCTACACAGTCAGACCTTTCAGAATTTATTGTTTAATTAATTGACTAACTGTATGTGTATATGAGTTGGCGCACTTGTGCCACAGTGCACTTGCAGAAATAAGTCAGAGGATGACTTGTAGGAGTCTCCTTCCCTGGGATCCAAGAATGCTCGTGGACAGCCAGCTCTGGACATGGCTGCCACTCGACAGGGAGGAAGAAGACACAGAAGAGAAGCTCACTGTAGGTTTCCAGGAAGCCAGCATCTCTGCTGACTTCACAGTCTCTTTTTGTCTTCCCCACACTACGGTGGTACAGTCACTGTCATCTGCAGGTCCAGCCAGATGACCCAAGGCTCACGGCTCCCACATCGCTGAGGGCAAACCAGCGTGGAGTGGAACCAGACCCTCACTTTGTCCATACTGCAGGCTGAGGGGCATCTGCCTGAATCACCCGCAACTTCAGATACCACATCCTCCGATACCCACTGCTCACCCACCTCCCTTCCACTGCCATTCCCTAGCCAAGTTGTTTCCATGGTGGCTGTGCTATCTTGGGTAAATAGATGCCAGAGCCTTCCTGTGCGCTTTTTTGGGCCCCTCCACTAGGCCCATCAAATCCAGCCCCTCCTAAACTTGGCTCAGTAGCTCCTGGCCAAGCAGCCTTGAGGCCAGCTTCAGGGTTCTTCTCTATCCTCTTCCGTCCTGTGGCGATATGCTCTCCCAGCCCACTTCAACAGCCCTCTCTCCTGGCCTTGCCCCTGATGACACTAACTTCTACAGAGCCACCTTCAGCCTCAGGAGGGAGCTCCATGTTTACTGGGTTGAATGGGTGCAGAGGACAGACCAGGGGTTCAACACAGAGAAAGCTCTGTCATACTAGGGCCCTGCAGGTGGTGTCCTCAGATTGACACATGGCTCCCCATTTTTCCCAATCATCTTCAACCATGACTAGAGCCGACTGTGATGGTGACCACTTTGTGGTGTAGAAAACCTTTCTTGAGGACTCCTGAGCACTGGAGGCAGGTAGTGGCACCTGCCCAGTGTAGACATATAGTGTCTGACCATGGGACCTCATCCACAGCCAGCCAAGGGGCTCTGTCCCATCCCTATTGAGAGACATTTTACTACTCAAAGCCTCCAAAAAGAACTTCATCTAGGAATTCTGTGTCTCTGGAGTTTAAGACCTCAGAACCGAGGCCAGTAGACACTCGGTACGCTGGCTGTTTCAGCGGGGAGCACTGATGTCTGTAATTAACGAAGACATGGAAGGAGCAAGCCCAGTGCTTCTCAGTAGGCAGCACCATCAAGATGCATTACAACATTGACCTCACAGAAATTAGAGGCTACCAGCATGCGTGGCATATCCTCTTCCTAGTTTCCAAATGCACAGTGTAGATCTGTAAAATGAGCCACAGACACAAATAGCTCTGTGCTTGAGTGTGCACCTGCTCTAGGCTGCCACATCCATGGGTGTCGTGTATACAGGAACCCCCTCAAGGCTTGAGAAGCCGTGGCTCCTGGTGCGTGAGAGACTGAGCGAAGTCAGACTTCAGGCAGCTCCACACACATTGCCACACACTGCCTTTTCTCTTTGCAATCTGTTACTGAACACTGCCGTGGTACTTTCCATACACCAGAGGAATCCGCAGGGTAATTGACTGGGAATCATTAATTGGCTTCATCCAGCTCCAAAGATGTAGAATTCCTGGGTGAAACATTGTGCTTCATCCCAAGCATTAATAACCTTCCTCACCAAGTACTCAGTGATCTAAGAGGAGGCTAGATCAGCACCCCTGAGGAGAAAGGTAGCTCAATTTCCCTCTCCCGCCCCCTGCTGTGAGGGGATGGCTGTCTGCAAGTTCCCAGAGCTGAACTTCTTGATGGGACCAGTAGAGGGAGAGAAACTGTGCAGACATCAAAACCTGTCCAGCCATCTGGCGTCTCTTTACTGTCCCACTTGTATTCTAAGGCTAGTGACAACCTGTCGGAGGCTCCCTGGCTATCTGCTCTCAAAAACTTGCGCAGGCTACTTAGTAAGCACAGACACGGATCTGTGCAGGGATAATGTGCGAACGAGGAATGAAATCTACGCCGAACTCTAAGGATTGTAGCTGAGTAGTGTTTGCTGTGTGCCTGCCAAGTGCAGAGCACAGGAGGCCCGGGTAGCGTGTGCAGCTTGCAGAGCTGGGGCGAACAAAGCAGTCTATTCCCAGAAAAGCACACTTTATTTTAACTCTACTTAAAACCCACCTGTCTATCAATTTGATTATAAGTCTATCCTTACTCCATTCAATACTTTTCCAGTACTTCCCATGACAAGGTTCAAGGAGCCTGCTAGGACCTGGGCTTGCAAAGCTGAGCCAAGGCCTGTCTGTGGGCAGGGAAGGTCCTGTGGGCTGGAAAGGCAGCTCAAGCGCAGTCCTAGCAGCCCCATTAGAAGCTGTAGCGGGCCAGCTAAAGAGTGAAGGCAGTGACCACATACCGAGGCTGTCAGTCACAGTTCCCCAGTAATGAAGCATACAACCAGACCTGTCAGCAGGTGGGATGGCACAGAAGCCTGAAGGAAGCTGGGCATGAAATACAGTCAGGGAAATCATTGTTTTAGGCCACAGGAGCTCGGCTTCCTAGGAAGACCCAAAGAGCAAGGGTGGGAAGTCCGGGGCTGAACTGAGAGAGCTGTGGAACATCGCGCTAGCCGGTGATGGACGTGCTTCCTCAGACTTCCTGTCTACCAACAGCCCACGGCCCAACAGTGGAAGTTGGAAATCTACATACCAGGAGAGTGATAGGTTTATACATGACAAAGTTATAGATCACTATTTTCTTCTCAGGTTCCTGGCTCGGAGGGGAGGAGGGAACCATCTCCACACCAAGGGAACATGAATGCAGATACGGAATGTTCTAGGAACTTTTTCCCAGGACCACTGTCCTATTCCCCGGTCCTTCGCTTTGGCACACATCTTACCCTTGGGTCTTGCTTAGGCAGGACAGAGAGCGCTCTGGGGACAGGCTAAACTTGATCTATGTCACACACACCTCCCCTACACACACACACACACACACACACACACACACACACACACACAGCAGAAGTGGGTTTTTTCAGGAGGACTAAAAACACTTGAGAGACAATGGACAGGTGTTTCACTCTCAGCTGCAGCACAGATGACATACACCCATGGGCATTAGTCAGCTAAGGCTGGGCACGCTACATCCATGGGCTGCAGATCAATGTAGGAAGTCCAGATCTGGGACGGAAGGTACTAGCACTATGAAATAATGGCTGGTAACACAAGTAGAGGCCCCGGGCTTGGCCCTCCTTGCCTTAACCACACCTTATCCAGACACCAACGGAAGCTCCCAGGGCTTGGCTGTCTGTGTAAGGCATGACGACAGTGACCTGGGAAGCCATAAGAGGGTGTCAGATCCCTTGGAACTGGAGGTGCAACCTACTGTGATCCCTTCCCTTCAACCCCATGTGGGTGCTGGGAACCAAACATACGTCCTCTGCAAAAGAAACGTGTGTTCTTAACCGCGGGGACTTCTCTTCAGCCCCAAGTATTTGTTTCTAATAGCCCTTTTCTATAAAAATCAAGACAGGGTGACTTCACTTGGCAAGAGAATTATTTTTTTAATGCTCCAGGAAAAAGCAAAAACTCAGATAAAACAGTATTTTTCCATGGCAAAAGAAACGAAACTCAGACCTTTCCTAACTTTAGTGTGAATATACTTAAAGGGATGAAAGATTTAAACAAATATATATATATATATTCATTAAAATTTGCAGACACAGCATGTTTCAGGTGTATTCAATGACCTTGCTTCTTTGAAGATGGCTTTGCTTATTAAAAAAAAAAAAGAAAGCAAAGATGCTCACGGGGAGTCCTCTGCTCAGTGGGTGAAGGGTGGAACGTAACTGCTTTCCAGCAAAGTTAATTGAATGTGTAAATGCAAACATGGAAACACCTTTAAAAGGAGGTGGCAAAGGGTCCTCACGTTAAGAAAAAAAGCAAAAGCAAAAAGAGCAGGCGGGGGGTGGGGGGCGGGGGAGAGGAGAGATGTGGTGATGGGTGTCCCAGCCCTGGCTGTAAAGTCACCAGAGAGAGATCCTCCAGGGTCAGGGTAGGGAACTGGCTATCTAGACAGGTAAGAGCTGACCTGCTGGAGGCAGGTGTCATCCTGGGCATGTGAAGATGTACACGGAGGGGTAACAATCAGGTATCAGCCACTTGGAAGGAGGAAAGAAGATGAGGAAGAAAAGATGGAAAGAGGGAGGGAAGGAGGGAAGGAAGGAGGGAGACAGAACTAGAGAGAAAGAGGAGGAGAGAGAAGGAGGGAGGAAGAAAAAACGATGCTTGACACAGCTTACAGGGAAGGAACCCTGAGTCTGTGAGCCGTCAGCAGGCCTGTTAGGGAATGATTTCAATTCCCCATGTGGTGCATGCTAATTTGCATAATTTCAATTATTCACCCAGCCCTCTTGAAGATGAGTAAGAAGTGAAGAGCCTCTTCTGTAGGAATTCAGTATCTTTCATCCAGGCAACAAGACCAGATCACGGAAATCACAGGAACCCCCTCCCCTGTTCCCCCCCCCCCCCCAGTTCTGTAAGCACGTTCTCACAGACCAGAAAACCATACTTGGATTCATTTAATCAACAAGCAGCAAGTGTCTGGTCAAGTTTGAGAAGGCACTGGGTTAGAGAACAGGAAGCTAGCAGCATTTCCATCAATGGGGACAAATGAGGTACGTGCAGCCAGCCTCTTAGGGATAAGTTTTACTCTCCCAGCTAGAAAAAAAAAACCCCTCAATGTTCCAACCGGAGAAACGAGGAAGACCCTGAAAACCTACAGCAGGCAACTGCAAGAAGAGTGCATAAGACTAATGCATGGGCCACATAGAAGAGTGAATGAGGAATCACACAAGACAGTGAATGAGGGTCACAGTCAATTCTTCATTCATTAAAAGTTACATGTAAGCTGGGGGGTGGTGCCTCACACCTTTAATCCCTGCCCTCGGGAGGCAGAGGCAGAGGCAGGTGGATCTCTGTGAGTTTGAGACCAAGCCTGATCTACAGAGTTCCAGGGCAGCCAAGGCTACACAAAGAAACCCTGTCTAGACAAAACAAACAAATAAAAGTTACGAGTGAATAGAACTAAGTAATTTGTTGGAATCATATTTTATCTTGCTTAACCCAAATTTTTACTAGTGAGTGAATATTGATGATTAAGAAAAAACATAGAAAAATAAGTTTAATATTCACAGATTTAGAAATGAGTGAAAGTGAGTAAGACCCTTCTTCCCTAAGCACTTTCCCAGTCTCTGTTCCTTTCTTGTTCAGAAAAATTCATGGCTCTGATGGGAGGCATTGTCGATTCATATAAAGGAAATCTGAATGATGGTGTTTACTCACTGGGAAAGGAGCCCTAATTACTCTCTGTTAGTCAGCTTTCCGGGGCTGTGACAAAACACCCGAGGAAAACAACTTATAGAGCGTGTCACCTTAAACACCATCAGATTTTGAACCCATCAGCGGATTGATTAATCAACCAATGAGGTCAGAGCCCTTGTGACCAAACCATTTCCCATAGCCCATGGGCTAGTCCCAGAATGTCATGAATGTTTGGGGCTGTGTGTGTCATGTTTAAAGTACAACTATTTTTACTCTCACCACTATTGTGTACTCATATTAATAACAATGTCCAATGTTATCGCTTGTGATGTTACTCCAACATGACACGTGGCTTTATATTGATGGGGGTCTTGGCTACAACCTACTCTTGTTTCCCCAGTCCCTTGTTCACTCAGCTCTCCTGAACAGCTACCTCACTGTCACCTCATCAGCATCCCACTTGCCTTCTGGGCCCCTCCCCAGCCACTATGGATGCGCTGATCTCCATCCACATCAGCCCTCTACTCTATGCAGATTACCCTCACTTGATCAGTGGTGACAGCTGTCCATCTGCCTCCCACTCCCTGGGCTCCCTGTCAGCGCCTTTCTGTACTTGAATGTGCATTTCTGTGAATCAGAGCCACCTCGTGGTTTTGTAAAAGGAGAGGAGAGAGAAAGAAGGGAGGAGAAAGAAAAGCTGACTCCCAACGGTACCCAGGAAAATTGTAGGGGTTCTATCAGGAGATGGAAAAGTAGGTACCTATAGCCTAGGAGCCGGGGTGTTTGGGGGGGCAAGACGGATATGGGCTGTTCCTTCAGGGCCCCTGGCGTTTGCATGTCAGACATCTCCTTCTGTGAACCTGCATTATATCAGAGCCCCAAGAACATAGCTCCCAAGTGGGGCTACAAGATTCTGCTTTTAGGGACAAGAAAGTGTGGGAGGCAGCTCCCCCATTTTCATTAGCCCTGTCCCAGCTCCATTTCTCCTATGATTTCACCCTGCATCCTGTTCATGGAGTACCCATCAGGGATACAGATGCCAGCTGTACCTGAGGTCTTGGAAAGAGACAACTGTGCAATGCAGGCAGTGTTTTGGGAGCCATCCAGGGATTTGCACAGACACTTTCAATGGGAGATTCAGGGAAAGATCACTTCCTCTCCATCATGACTTTTATTTGACTTTATCTGGACTATAAATCAGCTAGTGATGGCCTTCGATCAAGACCCATAAATAAACCAACACTTCCATTACTGCTTCCAGGGGAGACTTGCAAGCATTCTGATAGACTCATGTTCTCTATGCCAAAATCAGCTTCTGCAGTCTCGGGATAATTGCCTCAGCAAATGTGCCAATCACCTCGGCGCCTGACTCTACCAAAGCTCAGTGGCTAAATATGTGTGAGGAGGCCAGAAGAGGGTACCTGGTTCCCCTGGAGCTGGGCTAAAAGGAGGCTGTGAGCCGCCCAGCATGAGTGCTAGGAAACAAGCTCAGGTCCTCTGCAAGAGCAAGAGTAAGATCCCGAAATCACTGAGCATCTTTCCTGCCCCTTCCTTTCTTCCTTTCTTTCCTTTACCATTTCTCCTTTCTCTCTCAATCACTCCCTTTCCTATCACTATGGGGGCAGCTCTAGGCCTTCCTAGAAGACAGCAAGGACCTCTCATTATGATGGCATATCTCACCACCTCTACCTCCTGCCTAGGTCATCTCTCAGACCCACTGTCCCAGGGAACAGTTGTCATCAGCACAGGTCCCGACTAACCCTGTTCAGTTTCCAGAAGTAGCTGCATGAACGGAGCCTCAAGACGAGAGATTCAAGAGGCAGAGATGACAAGGATTTGACTTACAGCTAGAAGCTGCAGCACAGACACCATTGATCTTCCTTGCCTGCCGCAAGGTTCTAGGGGAAGAAAGCACACAGAGGTAGCCCAATGCCACCAGGAGGCAGCATGGTGATTCCCACCCAACTGAGGCCAAGAAGAAACAGGCTGGAGAATTTAGGTCTGTGCCAACATCTAGGACTCAATGGGTTAGCTTATGCCCTCCACAGCCATGGGCAGTAGAAAGCTCTAGAAAGCATATGAAGGGGTTATATTCCAGAGGGGAAGGGATGAACATCATTCCCTAGATCAGTGACATTAGCAACCCATCAAAGTTCCAAGAGGAACAGTCAGTGTCACTTCTTGGGGGTTCGGGTGACAGGGGAGACATGCCTTTGTCAAAATCCATCAAACCGTAGGTTTGAGGTCTGTGCATTTTTTAAACCCTCACTGTGTAATTTCACCTTTAAAAGGGGTGGGGGATGCTTTCAGAATACAGTGAATGCCGGCAGCATTCTCGAGACCCTGGTTGCAAAGTCCAGCATGAGACATAAAACCAGTGAGGCCGTGTGCACACCTGTGGCACTCCAGAGGTGGAGGCAGGAGGATCAGAATCTCAAAGGCATCCTTGGTTACATAGCACATTCAGAGCTCCAAGCCGGTCTGAGTTACAAGAAACCCTGTCACAAACACAAAGAAACCAAAGAAGCCATTGTCTGGGTCCCTCCCCGTCAGCAGCTTCCAACGTGTAGCTTCTACACTATGATGCATTTTCACCCATAGCGCAGCACTGTGGAACCCTAGTTCTGAGGTAGGGAGACAGCTCTCTCAGTGTGCCTTGAGGGAGGCAAGGGGACAGGCCGAAAGGATGCTATCCCAATGTTATTGGTATGAATTTATTACCGTGATTCTATTTTGCCTCGATGGTTTGTTGCACTAAACCTTTAGTGGAGAGTACCACGTGTTGCCTAGCCCTTTTTTGTTAAGAAAGGGCTCAGCGGGTGGAAACAGATGCTGAGACCAACAGTCAAACATTAGGCGGAGCTTGGGGAGTCTTGTGGAAGAGTCGGGGGAAGGATAGAAGGTCTTGCAGAGGACAGGAGCTCCTCAAGGACACCAACAGGGTCAGCTAACCTAGGCTCATAGGGGCTGACAGAGACTGGAGCACCAACCAAAGAGCACGCATGGACTGGACCTAGGCCTCAGACACATATGTAACTGATAGGTAGCTTGGTCTTCATGTGGGCCTCCTAGCAAATGGAGCAGAATTGTCTCTGATGTGGACTCTGTTGCCTGATTTGGACCACTTTTCCCTAACTGGGCTGTCTTGCCTAGCCTCAGTGGAAGAGGATGCACTTAGCACCGACACGACTTGAAGTGCCAGGGTCAGTTTGTAAGGGGCTGGGGGTGGGAGTTGTGTGTTCCCCTTTTTCTGAGGAGGGAAAGGGGGAAGAGTGTGGAGCAGTGGGACTCAGTGGGGAGGGGGGAGGGGGGGCTTCTCTCAGGGTATAGAATGAATAAATACATTTAATTTAAAAAAAAGAAAATAAGAAAAAGGGCTCAGTACATAGGCAGTGATGCTCATCCAAGTAAATGTAAGGTAAACTCATGCCTGAAGATGCATTAACCACCAACCATATCCTACTCAGGCTATGCGATCATCTCAGCAGTAGAAAAAGACCTGGTTTCTTCTTCCCTGAAATAGGGCAGGTGTGGCAAGGTGAGATTGCAGCCCTCAGTACCCTATACCCTTCCCCAGGAGCACCGAGGCTGTGCTAAAAAGAGGTTGCACAGATTAGCTAGCTGCTCCAGAGCCCGGGCAGGTTCATTCCTCATGACATCTCAGGCACCACGTTCAGTGCTGGAATGGCTAGATGTGCCAGAGAGGGTCCAAAACACTCCTCTGAGTTATAATGCGGGGACATTGGGTTTCTTAGCTGCAATTTGGAATCAGATTTTGTCACCAAATAACCAGCGGAGCAGTTATAAATAATTCATGCATGTTGTTTGCCTCAATTAACGTTGCTCACGTGGCAGGGGCAGCTCTTTGAAGTCAGTTCTTTCTTGAGGGACACTGACACACCCCCGTTGGACCAGGCCATGCATCTGCCCTAATTAGATATATACACAGGAGACCCAAGTGAGGAGGCTGGATTTATTTTTAATAAAAGAAGATTAAAACGTGTGTGTCCGCAGCAAATTATGGAAGAACAAAGCTGAATTAAAATTCTCCCACAACTTGGCATGGCGAGGGCCTGAAAAATGAGGCATCTCACTTGAAATTATAAAAGGATTGCTGCTCGGTGTCAGGAAATAAAAATTAGGCCTTCCTTCTCCCTAATTCCCTCTCCCCGTATCCTGTGGGAGTTCCAGCGAAGGTGCCGGGGAGCACCCTGTGCCTTCTGCCTTTGGAGATCATGTCTACCTGTGGAGCAGCACCATAGGCTGTAAGTGAAGAGGCAGATGGGGGTGAGAGGGCAAGAAATAGGGGTGAAGCTATATCACTGGGTGTGCCCAGTGAAGCAGGCCACACCAGAGCTCCTCAAAGAAGGCTAGGTCGCTAGACTTTATGTGGATGGACATGCTTTTAAATATTCCAAATTAATGTAAAATCTTCGAAACCTGAGTAAGAACCTCTTACAGTGCCTCCACCTCGATGTCACCATCAAGTGCAGAAATACACTCGTCTACAGAAAGCTGGAACCCAGGCATTTGTGGTTCATTGAAAGAAAGAAAGGAAGGAAGGAAGAAAGAAAGAAAGAAAGAAAGAAAGAAGAAACAGCACATCTGAGAACCAGGAAGGAATGGGTTAAACCTACTCTAAAAATCAAGTGTGTAGCCATCTCCTCATGCCCAGTGGTTGAGCTCAGAGAGGATCCTGGGAGAGGCCAGTGTGGGCGTGGGTGGTTCCCCCCATTTTGCCTTTCCAGCATCTTCACTGGGGCCCCTGCCTCAGGAGCCTCCTGCCTTCTGCATTCTAGCTTTGGGTCTGTGTGTGGGACATTCCCTTGCACGTGCTCTGCCATCAAAATTCCTCCTGACTCTTCCCTTCCTGTCTGGCCCATGCCTTCCTGCAGCCTCCACACGCAGCCAGGGCACTCTCTTTCTAGTACCAAACCACTACCAGTTTACCACTTGCTTGCCTGGTACACAATGCTTAGAGGGACAGCGTGCTCCTCCTCACAGTCTTCTTACTGCCATGGCCACTACCCAGAGAGACCAGAACCTGTTTGGCTCAAGACACATATGGAAGCAGCAGGGTCACATTGTCGTTCAATCCAAGTCAGTTTGTGGTAGCTTCATTCACACGCATCCATGCGTTCATGCACTCACTCACTCACTCACTCACTTACTCACTCACACACTCACTCACTCACTCACAGACTCACACACTCACTCACACACTCACACACTCACTCCCTCACACACTCACACACTCACTCACTCACACACTCACTCACTCACTCATTCACACACTCACTCACTCACTCACACACTCACTCACTCACTCACACACTCACTCACTCACTCCCTCACACACTCACACACTCACTCACTCACTCACACACTCACTCACTCACTCATTCACACACTCACTCACTCACACACTCACTCACTCACTCACACACTCACACACTCACTCCCTCACACACTCACTCACTCACTCACACACTCACTCACTCACTCATTCACACACTCACTCACACACTCACACACTCACTCACTCACTCACACACTCACACACTCACTCCCTCACACACTCACTCACTCACTCACACACTCACTCACTCACTCATTCACACACTCACTCACTCACTCACACACTCACTCACTCACTCATTCACACACTCACTCACTCACTCACACACTCACACACTCACTCCCTCACACACTCACACACTCACTCACTCACACACTCACTCACTCACTCACACACTCACACACTCACTCACTCACACACTCACTCACTCACTCACACACTCACTCACTCACTCATTCACACACTCACTCACACACTCACACACTCACTCACTCACTCACACACTCACACACTCACTCCCTCACACACTCACACACTCACTCACTCACTCACACACTCACTCACTCACTCATTCACACACTCACTCACTCACTCACACACTCACTCACTCACACACTCACTCACTCACTCACACACTCACTCACTCACACACTCACTCACTCACTCACTCACACACTCACACACTCACTCACACAGTCACTCACTCACTCACTCATACACTCACTCACTCACTCACACACTCACTCACTCACACACTCACTCACTCACACACTCACTCACACAGTCACTCACTCACTCACTCACACACTCACTCACTCACACACTCACTCACTCACTCACTTACACTCACTCACTCACACACTCACTCACTCACACACTCACTCACTCACTCACTTACACTCACTCACTCACACACTCACTCACTCACTCACTCAAATGCAGTCATTCAACTAAATGGACTGTGTCCAAAGTTGAACAAGATAAAGCCAGACCCCCACCCCCTTTGCAGTTCAGGTTCCTAGAGCAAAACTCCTTAGATTGGATGGCAGAGAAAAAGTAGAAACTCCTCAGAGCTTTACCCCAGATGGAGCTTTACCGCTAGCAGATTTAGTGTCTAGAGGGATCTGCTTCCTGCCTCTTAGATGGCTCTGTCTCCTAATTCTGACTTCTATTAAACTCTTCTGCCCCTGGCTCCTAGTGCTGTTCAGAGGATTCATGGGTGGGGTGTGTCGCCCAGGGTAATATGGCCAATATGTGCAAGACCAAAAGTTTAATCTCCATCACTATAAAAAAAGCAAATAACAACAAAAACAAACAAACAACTCCCCACAAAACAAAACAAAGATTCTCCCTGTTTCTAGATCATCACAGCGGGACTCCTGACGGAAACCCTCCTTCTTATTTGCACAAAGTGAGTTCTGTAGGATAGCTCTGTGCTCCTTCTGTGATCAGGATTTCGGGGAGGAACTTCCTTTTGTCTCCCTGGGCCCCTGATCATTGTAAGGCTGCACATTCTGAGCAAGAGCATTCTTGAGAAAGAGAGCGGTGATGCGAGTGTGTTAGTTCCAGGGTTACGTTTCATTTTATTGACGCTCTGTTGGCAAACTACAATCAGCACCATATAATTATAGAAAATTATAACAGCAGCACAGCAGAGAACCCAAAAGCTACCCTTTGGGAATATTAATAAGTAGATACTCTCCTCTTTAATAGAAAACGCAACACCAATTTCATAAAATGGCTTGCTTTCACACCGGGAAACATCATGGAGCTCATACATTTTTAAAGAAAAGCTGATTTTAGTGTGACCAGCAGATAGTAATAAGGATTATTTTTTATTTGTCCAGATTTGTTTGTTCATTGGCTCAGGAGGTATTTTCCATATCGTGGATGGAGTCTAGTTTAACTAGCAAGGCTAGACAAACACACTCCCTTTAAGCATTTCAACTCTAACTGGGATGGAGTGGGGCACCTTCTCCACTCAAAGACTTCAGTGAATTCAAGGTATTCCTGCCCTGCCCCCACACAGCCACCTAAATAGACTGGGTACTAGAGAAGCCACGGTGACTGTTTGCATCCTCGACATCACTGCACTCCTGGGAGCACGGAAAACTGCTCTTCCGGGCCTGGCATGTTGGAAGCATGCCTACATGGCCCCTGAGCTGAGCAGAGCATCAGTCAGGTGGCTAACAGATGGCTGCCTGGTGAAAGTCTTCCTAAGGCCAGGGGCCCTCACCAGTCCTGCCTTGGGAAACAGAACGATGTTCTTGATTTTTTTTTTTAATTTGCTGCTTAGCCAGAGTCAAAGCAATGCTGGATACTGTTACTATTCAACCCAGGGCAAGGCTGATCTAGATCTCACAAGCCAAGGACAGGCAGAAGTTATGTTATTGCTTGTGGAGGTACTGAGCTCCAGAGAGGTTTGATACAAGAGCCGCTTTGAGCATTTTAGTGTCTTGAAATCAGCCTGGCAGTGCACTGAGAACAAGGAGACAGATGGGTGAGGCGCTTACTACCTGGGCTCGATACCTGTCACTCTGCAAGCCTCTCAGGGACTCTCATAATCTGAGGCTCTGTGATCTGAGACCCTGTGTGAACTTTAGGATATGATCGAGAACCCAGATGGGCCCTGTTTACAGTCAACAAGAGGATGGTGACCACAGCATACTACACACGTACTTCCTGGAGCCACCTCTGTTCCACCTCATCTGGGACACACACAGCTGAGCACCTCCTGAACATGGGGTCCAACATGATGACACATGCCCAAGTGCTCACTCACTGCCCAAGGGGGGCGGACACACATAGCAAAGTGCTGAGTGCTGGAGAGGTGCCGATGGGTGTCTAAGAGGGGATTTCACACGAATAAAGCATTATTGGCTAACATTTTCCGGGCTCTGCTCAGCCTAGTTAGTACCAGAACTTGAAAGCAGTTCTGGAGCTGTTTTTTGCATTTGTGTACTTGAAACTAGAGGTCAAATGCCAAAGATGACCAGCAGAGGGAGCCACGAGGAAGCCATGGAATCATCTACCCACACCAGCCTGCTGCTGCCTGGATAAGAGAGCTCAAGCCTTCCTAACTAATGCAGTGTGTCCCCAAAGGTCACCCTCTGACCAGCATTTCTAAAGATTCACTTTATAAGTCTGATGTCTGGTCCCATTGCTACCCAAATAACGATCGCAGCCATGCTGGGACAGAATTCTGACATCCCCTCCTTCCATTCACACACTGTGGAAGCGATTAATTAGGGACTAGCCTTTTAGGGTGCACATCTTAATTCCCCGTAGCAGGCACCCTCACCGCCCCATCTCTTCATTTTCAGTTCAATTCTACAATAAGTGGATCCCTCATTCCTCCCCCAAGTCAAGAAATTGAACAGTCCAGTGGAAGTCTCTTGGCTGAAAAGAGCTGGGAGGAAATTATCCATCAAATAGCGTGGCGCATTCAGGACATTGGCTTTCGTCCCACAGCATCGATTCTTCCATACACATTAAAATCAATTATTCTGGAAACGTTAACTCATGGTGCATACATATACATATTTAGGAGGCACTAAAGGGGGCGTAGCAAGGCCTCTGGGGACACCTGCTTTCACCTGTCATCTACTTAATGGGTCTGCTATTGGCTATTTAATACAGCAACAAGGACAGCCACTGGGAGAAAAGTTGTCAACAGCATAGCCTCTTGTGTAGATGGTGCTCGTTCTGCACAGAGTGGGCAGCTTTATTAGTTCTCAGCCAAGGAAAAGGGTTGGTTCGCAGCCAAGCCTTCTCTGCAGAGCCAGGCACGTGGCAGGAGCCCTGTTTCCAAGCCCCTTGGCTTTATCATTTTCCAAGTACAAGAGAAGCTTGGGCAAATCATGCTGATTGTGGTCTCTGTATAGGGGAACACTGAGGATGGAATGAGTAAGGCCAGTTGTGCAGAGCAAATGTCAGGGGCTGAAGGGGCTGGGAAAGCCAAGCCATGTTCATAGCCTGCAGGGGACTGCACACCGGGAGACTGCCCAAGAAGGACTTGCTGAATGAGGGAATGAGTGAATAAATAAATGAATCCCCCTCAGTACTGTGGTATGGTCTATGAACAGAGTGATCATTTCTGTTTGCCTTGGACTGTTAGTTTATGGCTGTGGCCAGTTATGGCCCATCCCTCTCTCACCAAGGCTTTGGAGAGGCAATCAACCACTTGTTCCCTGACTATGTGGCACACAGGATGGGTAATCATCACAGAAATGGGAGAGAAATTCTATTGCCTTTATATGTACCCTCTAATAGATAACCCTTACTATTTCAATAATAATGTTTAGGAAATTAAGGAATTGGGAAATCAAGTTTAAAGTGTCCAACTGTTGATCATTTTTTCCAGCCTCTTTCTAACTATGGCTGCTGTCTCTGCAGCTTGCTCATTGGAAATGCCGGGATCTCAAAAAGTTAAGACACTGGCTCCCATCTGAGTGGCCTCAGACCCCCTTTGCCTCTCACTGGGCATATAAAATGGGCAAAGTATAAACTCTCATGTCTCTGGGGAAGCTGGAAAGGTGGGGGAAGCCCTTGCCACTGCCTGGCCCATGGGAGCCTTCTGCAACAATGTTCTGAGGCCTGACAGGGTGCTCACCCAATCAAGGCCATCTATACCCAGCAGTCACAACTCTAGAACTTGTTCACTAACTCTCAGGAATAAAGTGACATGCAGCTCCCCTGTTGTTGATGATGGAGCTTTCCGGGATGTAAATAAATGCTTTGAAATGCATTTCAGGTGACCAAGGTAAAGACAGTGTAATGCATTTTTACCTCTCTTTCTTTTTGTGTATGCTGGTGCTGGCTGAACAAGGCATCTGAGGTGAGAGGAGGGCACAAACTATGCTTTTAAAGTTCCAAGGACACAAACTCCAAAGTACACAGGACATAGAGCCTCCCACACCAGGAGAACAGGCACTTCTGTCTGAGCTTGGAGACAGGACCCTGAAAGCACTACATTGTAGCTGATCTTATGACTCTTAGACACTAAGAAGTCCCAGTACAGGAAAACCAGCAGAGAGCATCTAGTCCCAACCCAAACAAGACTAGGGTCCAATCTTCTTGGCCTCTCTGGGACAATACAAGGCTTCCACAGTGGGCGCCTTTTTAACAGGATACTACAGAGCTGTCGGGCAACAAGTCTACTGACACTCAATTAGTAAAGTGACAAAGCCCAAGTTCAAACTTGGGCAATCTGCCAAGTGCCCAGACTACAGACACCCACATGTCCACGGCTGAAGTTCATTGGTCAGGCTTGGGCACGCTCTTGCTCCTGAACTTGGTAGGATTTTATTAGGACGAGTGTGGGACACATCTAAGCAAATGTCTCATTTTAGGACAAATGGAATAAACATTTTGTAAATTCAAAAAAATTCACTGAAAAATATTTACCAACTCCCCCAATAGTCAAGAAAAAAAATATCCTTTGCTTCTTTTGGCAGACGCCAGTGTTAGCATCTTGTGGGTCTGGGACTCTAAACATCCGCATGCAAAGCTTCATTTATCCTGTTCTACCTGGGAAAGGCCTCCTCATCCTTAAAATAGGTACTTAATAAATATTTGTCCAGTGAGTGAATGAAACAGCTTTTACTCCCCACCCCAAGGGCCAACTTCAGTTTTCCTTCCCCTACAACCAACGTTTCTATAAACATAGAGCCCCATTGCCTCAAATATTTATCAACAGAGAGTCAAGAATATTATGTCCTTTCAGAGAGAGCTCCTTGCTCTGTTAAAAGGGGAAGAGACCTCGGTAGAAGGAAATGTCACAACCCACTAGGAAGAAGAGTAATAAGAGAAGCAGAACCAGGCTGCGGTGTTCCTCAGAATTTATTCCACTCTGCCTAGCACTGTTCTCAGCAGATCAGGGTGCAACCTATGAGAGCAGGGAGGGTGGGCGGAGCTGTGACTCAAGCCTTTTTTGAACACAGCATCATACCTTGCAGGTGGAGAGGCCAGGAGGAACAGAGAGGGGGCAGAACAGGAATACTCTTGTCTGGTGAGCACCAGACATCCACGGTCCTGGGGCTTGGGAAGGGCCCCTCATTGGTCCCTGTGTAAACTGTCTTCATGCTGTCAGCTGTGCAGATCTGCTTACCCCAAACCTCTCTCCTAAACCCAAGTCCCTTCTAAGTGAGATAGATGAGAAAAAGGACTCAAGCCCCACCCTTTGACATTGCCCAACTGTGTGCCCTCAAGGTCTCCACAAAAATAGAGCTATGGAGCTGGGGAGATGGTTCATTTCATAGAAGTGCTTACAGTCAAGGCTGTCATTGAGTTTGTAATTGAGTTTGTTCTCCAAGACCTTCTTGGGGTGAAAGGAGACAATTGACCCCTGAAAGTTGTCCTCTGACCTCCACATGCATGTCGTGGTATGACTGTGCCTGAGTATTCACACACACACACACACACACATACACACACAGAGAGACAGAGAGAGAGAGAGAGAGAGAGAGAGAGAGAGAGAGAGAGAGAGAGAGAGAGAGAGAGAATAATTAATAAAATTTGAAATATAGTCTTGCATTAACATGGCCCAAATATTGTTTATTCTTTTATTTCCATTGGAAACTATAGCGGTCAATTGAAGAATCTTTAAAGGCCATCCATCTCCTGGATCATACTTAGATCAGACTAGAGGAAATAGTCTTCGATTAAACAGTGATTTTCTAAGCTAGTTAAGTACCTAAGAGAGACCAGAAGTTGATTAAGCATAAAATTCTTAATGCTCAGACTTAGCCTTGCCTCTGACTCCGTTCCCCCCTGCCCAACCCTTCCTCTGTCTGGGACTGTAGAGTAGAGGCAGAAGCTGGTCTTAGAATCCCCCACAGGATGGGGATGCTTAAGATCTTCAACAATGAGGACAGGCAAAGTACAGAGTGGATTCTCCCAGGTTCATGTCATCCTGGAACCTCACACTATGGCCTTATTTGGACGTAGGGTATCTGTAGTAATAAGCAGTTAAAATAAAGCCATGAAGAGCCGGGAAAGGCCACTGACTTGTCTTTGTAAGAGGAGCAGACATAAAGTAGAGGCTGAGGCAGCAAATGGAGCAATGCATCCATAGTCCAGGAAAGCCAAAGACAGCTGGGAGGCCTCATCCCAGCAGCATCAGGTAGGGTGGCTCCTCCCTTCATACTTCAAAAAAAATGATCTTATTGTTGATTGTGCATCTGTTTGTGAATATATACACGAGAGTGCAGGTTCCTTGGAGGCCAGAAGAAGTTATCAGCTGTCTTAGAGTTGGAGTTAAAGGTGGTTGTGAACCTCCAGATGTGGAAATATTGAATCATCCAATGTGGGTGCAAGAGCACCATGAGCTGAAGAGATTGCTTAGTGGGTTTGCAAATTTTAAATATATATATATATGTATATGTATATATATCCTTAAATATGTAAGTGCTCCCAAAGAATTAAAAAAAGGTGTTCAAATAAAATGTGTCCACAAATCCATAAATACTCATAGCTGTATGTCTTATGATATTCATTAAAACAGAAACAAGCTGAATGCCCAGTGGCTAACAGAACAAGACACTGGTATAGCCCCCAGTCAGGACAGAATGGTTTGATACACACTGTCACCAAGCCACATAGTGTATGAGTTCACTGACATAAAGTAACCAGAATGTGTAAATTGATAGGTGTACAGGGCAGATTGGTGGTTCCCAAGGCCTGGGAGGAAGGCTGCTTCTTGGAGATGGGATTTCCTTTGGTACTGATGCAGATATGTTGGAACTGGGCACCGGGGATGGATGCACAAGCACCCTGGATGAACAAATGCAAATGGCAGAGACACTTCAGCATGGCTAGTTTTACCACAAGAAAGACAAGCCACCTCCAGGATTGTATCAGTTACTGTCTGTTGCTGTGATAGAACATTGTGGCCAAGGCAATTGACAGAAGAGTTTATTTGGGCTTATGGTTCCAGAGGGATTAGAGTCTCTCGTGGTGGGGAGGCATGGAAGCGAGCAGCAGCAATGTCATCCGGAAAAGGAAGCTGAGAGCTCACATCCTCAACCACAAGCACGGAGCAGAGAGAGCAAACTCTGTGTAGTGGGAGGATTATAATCTCAAAGCTCACCCCTAGATACGTATTTCCTCCAGTGGCACCATCTAAAGCTCTCCAGACAGTGCCAACAACTGAGAACCAATGCTGGGGCCTATGGGGTGCATTCTCATCCAAGCCAGTGCAGGCGTCAATGTTGCCATGGTGTGTACGTGGTTTGTGTCCAGAACTCATGCAGGACTTTAAACCCCAAAAGCCATAAGCTAATGGTATCAGAAGTGTGGACACGTTAACTGTGGAGTTTAGAGGTGGGTTTGGCTAGTGATCAGAACGGAGAATGAGGAAATGCTTACAACCCAATCCTAACTGCTGCACAGATACAGGGGTGTTGTGGGTAGGATGCAAAAAGTCCCCTCAGGCTTGCATGCTTAACACTTGGTCCCCAGCTGTTGGTCCTGTTCGGGGAGGTTGTGGAGCCTTATGCAGGTGGAACCTAGCTGGAGAAAGTTGGTTGCCAGGGCATGAAATTTCCTTTTGGACTGATGCAGATATGTTCGAACTGGGCAGAGGAGCTGGGCACACAAGCGCTTCTATGAACACATGCAAACAGCGTATATATTTTAACATGGCTAATTTTACCTCAAGAGAGACAAGTTAGGAGTGTATCAGCTACTTTCTGTGGCTATGACAGAACATCGTGATCAAAGCAAGTTGTAGAAGAAGGAGTTGGTTGCTAGGGAGACCAGGTTTACAGCTGGCCCCCCACCCTGCCATACCTCTCTGCCTTCCCTGCCATGATGGAGTGTACACTCAAACCAAGATCTAAAACAAATCCTGCTCTCGTCAGGTATTTGGTCACAGCAGAAGGAACACAGGGAAGGGCAACCCACAGAAAGCAGTAGGTAAGCACTCCCCCATGACACGATGCAGTCTGGGGCCTGGGGTGGTGAAGACATTGCCAAATCATACCACAATGTTCAGACATTTTATTTCCAGAACTATAGGCCAAAATAAACCTCTTTACTTCATAAAGCCTTGGACTTTTGTCCTCACAGCAACGAAAAGCTGCCTAATATAATCACATGCTTTGTTTTGTCATGAAGGACACCTTCTTTAGCTCAGGGTGCAAAAATATCACAGGTACTAACATTTATGATAACAAGCCACGTCTATTGAGTGCTGTGTGCTACTTTCTAAGTTCCTGACACCACCAATTTACTCAACTCCCACAACAGTAAGATATTAGAGCCTTATTTTCCTTATTATTATACATTATTTATGAATATATATACATATAATCACATACACTTTATGTAATTATCATATATTATTATGATCTTTATTAGATCACTTTCATATTTCAGATAGGAAACTTGAGGTATATAAACAATGAGACACTTTCCAGGTAAATGAGTGACACTGCTTCCTTTCCAGGGACCAGACAAACACTGTGGGATATGATTGGGTTGTTGGGAACAGTGGTACCTTTAGGATCTCACTCTGAGCACCCACAGAAACTGACCTCCCATCCCTACAAAGGCTTAGGACCTAGATGTTGTTCTTGTCTATATTAATCCTGAATCTTGATTAAATATGAATCCTACGTTCTGAGGGCCCCATTGTGCTAAAATTACATGGTGAGCATGTATCGCAAATTGCACACATTATTAGAAGTTACCCGGCAACATCTATACTAATTAAGTTGGGATCATTTCTTTAGCTATAATTTTAAAATGCTGGCAGGGCTCCAGAGCCCTCTGTCTGCCTGTGAAGAGGCACAAATGGGTGGAAGACGGTGTGTTTTCATTTTCAAGCACTTCAAAATCTAACCTTTAAAACTTCTTGTTGAGATAGCTGGAGCAGTGGCTCAGTGGTTAAGAGTATATACTGCTCTTGTAGAGGATCTGGGTGCGGTTCCCAGGACCCACACTGGGTAGTTCATAACCACCTACAACCCCTGCTCCAGGGGATCTAATGCCTTTTCCGGCCTCCTCAGGCAACTGCACTCATGTGTGCACACCCCCACATACACACGTAAATGATATTTTTAAAACCTGCCTGCTAATATGGTGAGTCGCTTTCTCTTCCCTTAGAAAAAAACATTTGAGTGAGTGAGAGAGAGAGAGAGAGAGAGAGAGTGTGTGTGTGTGTGTGTGTGTGTGTGTGTGTGTGTGTGTGTGTGCGCGTGCGCACATGCACATGCACATGCACAATGGCCACAGAAGCCAGAAGAGGGCATCAGGTCCCCTGGAACTGGAGTTAGAGATGTTTATGAGTCACCACATAGGTGCTGAGAATAGAACCCTGGTCCTCTGCAACCCTGGTCCTCTGCAAGAACAGCCTGAGCCCTTAGCCTTTCCTTTCCTTTTATTTAGCGCACGCTACTCCAGGATAGATGGAGCAGAGTATAGTTTTTTTTTAAAAAAATGGACTCAGAGTACTTGCAGAACTTTCAGTGTTCATATTGCATGTGTGTGTGACGGAGTGGGTGTGTGGTGGGTGTTATGACGTGTTCATGTAAGCATGCATATGTTCAGGTTCATGGGCATGCGCATTTGTGTGCTCATGTGTGTGGGGTCCAGAGATCATCGAATGTCTTCCTCAATTGTTTCCCATCTTACTCTTGGATACAGGCCATCTTACAGAACATGGAGTCACTGACTCGGCTAGACTGGCTGTCCACTGAGCCACCTGGGACCAAACCTGTCTCCTCCTCCCTAACCCCCATGTGCTTTCACAGCAAGCACTTTTCCCCTTCTCCCCAGCTTAAAGTTCTTTTCTTTTTCTTTCTTTCTTTCTTCCTTTTTTTTTTTTTTTTTTTTTTTGGCTTGTTTTTCGAGACAAGGCTTCTCTGTGTAGCCTTGACTTTCCTGGATGCGCTTTGTCGACCAGGCTGGCCTCAAACTCACAGCAATCTGCCTCCCGAGTGCTGGGATTAAAGACAAGCACCACCATGCCCAGCTAAAAGTTATTTTCTTTAAATGAAAAGTGACTAGTACCCAGTATCGTTAGGAGACTACAGACAGATACCACCTACCACTGTCTTAGCCAGGCACTGTGGGCCTGTTCACAGGCAGCGTCCTGCTGAGTGCCCTGCAAGGGGCATCAGGGAGATATGGGGCACCTTACAGAGGTCAAGTTACCTCTACCTCTCAGCAAGAAAGCGACAAGCTGGGACAGGAACCTGGCTTCTGACCCGAAGGTCACTCTTCTTCTCCATACCTGAGTGTGTTGGAAGTGCATCAACACATGTAAAGAGATGGACCATACTATGTGAGACCCAGGGTGCCCTGGGACTGCAGAGAGAGCTGCTGTAGCTCCATTTATCTGCCCATCTTCATCCTACGACTCACCTGCTTGAGCATGTCCCTCGTGCTGCACAGAGTGTCCAAAGAGGGGCAAGTGCTGAGCAGGTGTGGGCACCGGCCCTCTCTGCACGCACAGTTCTTTTCTTGGCAGTGCCCTAATCCCACCTGCTCATAGTTGCCGAGGCCTCTGGGACTAGAAAGTAGTGCTCACTACCAGCTTTCCCCAGCAGAACCCTGCCTTACCTAAGGGAGCCTTTGAGTAAAGTGTCCACCTTTATGACACAGACTTCCTGGAAGCTTCCTCCTCCATTTCCTCCTGGATGGGGATGGCTGTTCCCAGCTCTCCCGTGGCCCTGAGGTTTATGAACTGAGCACTTGGGAACATCGCAAGCTTAGCTACAAATTACACAGTGGCAGCTTGGCCCTTTCAACCCAGGGCACATCCACTGTGGATTCTGTGAGCATCTGGCTGCCAAAGAACTGGAGTTCCTCCCTCAGCACAGCTGGGGGGTTTACAGCAGCCAGGCCCTGCTGGGTACCAACAGCTGGGGCAGGGCTGCCCTCCAGCCTACAGAGAGGATGAGAGGGAACACCACCATTGCCCCTTCTGCAAAAAGGACAGCATGCGCTTAAGGACAGGAAGGAAAAGCCAGGACTCTCAGGACCCTGGCAATGTTTACACAAGCTCACTACAGACCACTGCGGAACTTCCCTAATCTGAGAACTCCCCCATGGTTATTGTCCCCCCCCACACCCCAGAATATTTCAGTGCCCCCAGGAGGTTCAGAGCATTGGGGTGTAGAACACATGGTCTATATAGTGAGGGCACTTCCCCAAGGGCCAGCCCTGAGCAGGTGTTCCAGCCCCCAGTCTGAGAAGCCTGTCTGCAGAGCAAGGGTGAGGAGGCATCCCAGGTTCAGGCAGCAATGCTGAAACGCCTCTGCAGAAGTGATTCTGGGGGCAGAAGGATTTCAGTGGCTATCTGAAAGAGGAGAAACATCCCAGACACACCCACCTATACCCTGGGACAGAATATCTTGCAGAGAAAGTTGTAGCATTCTCCCAGTGCTCAGGTTTTCCTATCTGTGAGCTTTTGTTCAACACACTAAGTGATCAAGCCACTGAGGCTTCTTCTTAATACAGAGCAGTTACCACAGATCCCAAGCTGACAGGAAGGTAACAGAAGTTCTGTCTTATCATGTTGTCCTCCCCAGCCTTCGCAAACATACACTGCAGGAAGGCACACACTAAAGGGGACTACAGATCCCACTACAGATGTGCCATGTGGAGGCTCCCATGTTCGGGGACCCTCCACTTATCCTCTGCTCCTCGGGAAGTTGCAGAATCCCAGACAGCAGCTTCCTACCCTTGGACACTGTCACCTATGGAGACAAGAAGCCTCAGAGCACTGCTCTGTACTCTGGATAACGACCTCCATGAATTCTAGCCGAATTCTTAGAGCGCACCACGGGAGCAGCTAAGCCTTTGAGTGGAGAGCCAAGAGCTTGTAGTGCTTTCTCTGCTTTGCAGGCTAAAGACTGGGGCTCGCCAATAAGCTGATTTAAAGGAACCACCATGTAAAATGAAACCTGATATTTATTCTCAGCAGGAAGGCTGATCTCATCAACAACAGGGACACTTCTTAGGTAAGCCAGTGCCCGTGCTTACCCACACAGCAGTACCATTAGCAATTTTAAAACAATCTGAACATGTTACAAATACAGTTTCCATGAGAACGTATGCTACTCAGTCAAAAAGATACAGTCTTAAGTCATAAGCAGTATACTTTATAAAGGAGAAGGAGCAGGACGAGTGGGAGGAGGAGGGGGGAGGAGGAGAAGGAGAAGAGGAGGAAGAGGAGGAGGAGAAAGAAAAGAGGAGGAGGAGGAGGAGAAGGAGGAGGAGGAGGAGAAGGAGGAGGAGGAAGAGGAGAAGGGGGAGGAGGAAATACCACCTAAAAAAATACAGGGCCCGCCTAGTGGACAGCACCAATGGTGGTTAGAAAAATTCTGTCTACCAAGCTTAGAGAGGAGTGGACCTCCAGAGGCCCTCACTCCTAGAACAAGATAGTTTCACAGTCCACAGGGACTAAGAAAGGACAAGGGGCCTCTGACATGGGCTCCTCTTGGGGGTTTGACTCAGCTCGCAAATGAAAGTCAGTGCTCACAGTTCCCGTTCAAAGGATGCTTGCCGTGCCGAGCTCACCGAACTGCCATGCCAAGTGAAGAAGACACGAGGCCAGGAGTCTCCTAGGCACATGGGTTAGTGGTTCTCCTTGAATATGATCCAGAGATTTTTAAAATTTTATTGTAATGCGTGCACATTTAAATCAGGATAACCCTTTAAACAGATGATTGAGTGGATAATAGACAGTGTCTTGGGCTCGAGGCACCTTGCCAAAACTGAAGCTCTCCATCCATCCGTTGACTAACGGCTCCCACTCCCCTTAGCTTAGAAAACACTTCTGTTTCAAGGCGTGACATGACCTTGGAGGGATAACTTCTCATATAAAAAAATTTATCTCTTCCACAGCACATCCTAAAGTAAAAGGAAAACAAGCTCTCGGGTTTTGCTTCCCATCCTGTTATCTGGAAGCCTGACGCTCCCTCAGTCACCTCTTCTGAGGGAGCCTTCCTTCCCCTGCGGTGGAGTGGAGCATTCTTCAGATAGGGTCCTTACTTCCGATTCTACCATTTCATCAGATCCCTAGGGACGTGCAACCTCATAAAGAAGCCGTGCATCTGCATCTCAGGGCAGTAGTGCAGGAGCACCCCAGATGTGCACAGAGTTCTAACAAACCATCAGGGCTCACAGGGGGAAAACAGGGGCACCCCTGCAGCCTGCAGTGCATCCTTCCAGGAGAGCTTCTCGCTGCAGTAGCCTGCATTTTATACTTTGAAAGGCACTTGCTTTCATTTTAAACCAAGAATCTGAAGCACTGAGCGCTGGGTGTTTTCCACATGTCGGGGTGCATTGTGTACTCACGTGCTCTGTTTCCGTTAGCTCACTAGTATTTCTGCCTCCAATAAGAAGGCGTGCAAGGTCTCTGATGGCCACATAGGCCAAGGGGGGTTGTTCAGAGTCACTCTGTGTGGCAAGGACAGGGACCAGGCTTCTAACAGCCAGGAGACAGCCTTGTGGAGGGGATGCCCTGGGCCCTTACTCATTAGCTGCTAGAGCTGCTGTCCTGCTTCCCTCCGTGGCTGATACCACCACATAAGCTGTCTGCAAATCCATTTAGTTTCTGAAAATTCTCTCGCCCATTCATTTGCTTTCTGTCCATAAGGAAAGTCTGAAACAATCACTGAAAACCACCTCTACTGCAAACCACCGACACCGCTGATTGCGAGGGGGATCCGAGATCCCCTTTATTCCCGAAGGGGGCCATTATTTCTGCTGGTTGCCATGGTGACTGCTGCAGTATTGCTGCTGTGTGTTCAGTTCGCAATCGCAGTCACACCACACACTTAAATCAAGCCATTTGCTTCACATGGTACAGGCTCTGCCGAAAACAAACACCTCGTCATGTACAACATCATGAAATGGACTCTTAGCTCCATCCCATAGTGCTGAAGGGCAGCTCAGAGGACCACGTGTGTGCATGCTGGCATAAATATTATGGATGCAGTGGGGCTTAGAGAAGGAAGTAACATCTTAAAATGCATCAACTTAGTCCCTGCCTTAAATGGTTAGGGAGAACATTCATACTACCTTTGATAATACGAGAAATAGTTTTTTAAACAGGAGAAGCAATGAAGAAGGAGGGGGAGCTACATGTTTTCTTGTTGGAAGATCTGCCATAAACACTCAGATCTAGTTTTCTTCCTGCTGTTGTAATAAAGCATCCTGACCAAACACATCTTGGAGGAGGAAAAGGCTTACTAGGCTTACACTTCCAGGTCACTGTCCCATCACTGAGGGCAGGTGAAGGCAGAAACTCAAGCCCCTAGGCCCATCACATCCACAGAGAAGATCCGAGGAGAACAAACAGCCATGCTGCCTCCTTGTTTCTTTTGCTCAAATAGCTTTTCCTCCTCTTACACAGTTTAAGACCCAGCCTAGAGGATGGTGCTACCCACAATGGGATGGGTCTTCCTATGACAGTTAAGAATCAAGACAATCCTCATAGACATGCCCACCGGCCAATTTAATCTAGGCAATCCCTCAATGGAGGCTCTCTTCTCGAGTGATTTTAAGCTGGGGAAAGTTGTTATTCAAAACTAACCATCACACATACACACACACACACACACACACACACACACACACACAGAGAGAGAGAGAGAGAGAGAGAGAGAGAGAGAGAGAGAGAGAGAGAGAGAGAGAACTTAGTCTGTCAGAGAACTACACCTTAAGAAATACGAAGGTTATTGCACTTCTCAGCCTTCAGTGTCCTGGCTTCCTGAGAGATGAACCACTCAAAGGCCAAACCAGACTTGAACTCGAGGATGCTGATGCTCTGAGGGTCTAGCCTAAGGATACAGCTGTGGAGTAGAGTTCTGATGTCTTAGCCTAGCAGCAGCTACAGAGGACAGGGGAAGCTGTCTTGAGAGTGGCCCCTGAGAGCTTCCCTTTACTCTTCCTGCCAATCAGGACGGACAAGGCAGTAGCCAGCTTCCACTCCAACGGGGGTGGGGTGGTGGTGGGGTGGTGGGGTGGTGGTGGTGGTGGTGGTGGTGGTGGTGGTATTAAAAAGGGAGGAATACCCTGGGGTTTGGATATTAGGGGCTGCTATTTGGGAAAAGCAAGTAATTATGAAGCTGAGCTCCAACAAGGAAAACATTAAATCTAAGTTTGATGGAAAGTGAGATAATCCAGTTTGAATCATTTTAGTTGTGTGATTTTTCTTTCTTTCATTCTCCTTTCTTTCTTTAATTTTTGCTTTGTGTCCCTCACATCCCCTCCCTGAGTCCCCTCCCCATGGCATGAATGCAGGCTGAGAAGTTTTGTTGTTTTAGCGACACAAAGAAAACATGCTCCACACAGGAAAGAATGCTGTGGGGACCTCAGACACAGGTTGCCATCATAAATGGACCCACTCCTTACGACACCCACCTCAAAAAGAAATGAGGGTTGCGACACTTACGGTAACTCACAGCAGTCTAGACATGCCAGCCCTGCATCTGGCCGCACAGCCTGCCTCCTTCCCCCTCATTAGAAGTGTTTTCACGAGCTCAGCTTCTGACAGGGAACAAGGCTGAGAACAGAAGTGGGCACTTAGGTGATGGACTGCACAGCCACGCGTTTATTGAACCATCCTCTATTACAGTGGTGCAGAGAGAGAGAGAGAGAGCAGAAGGAAGCTGTCGGGAGATATACTCAGAAGCAGACCTTAGACTTGGAAGTGGCGGATCTAACAAGCCTGGCGAGATGGCTCAGTGAGTAAATTACTTGCTGTGCAAGCAGGAGATCCTGAGTTTGAATCCCAGTACCCACGTAGAGAGACCAGGTGTAGTGCTGGCCTGTAACTCTAGTGCTGACTGGGAGGGTGGAGACACGTGGATCCTGGGCCTCCCTGATCAGCCAGTCTAGCTGAAATGCTGAGCTCAAACAAAACAAAACAAAACAAAACAAAAAACAAAAAACAAAACCCAAACCACAAACCACAAACAAACAAAAACAAAACAACAACCAACAACAACAGGAAAGCAGAGAACAACAAAGGAAGACACCCACGGTCCACAGCTGCTTTCCACACAAGTCTTTGCACAGGCATCTGTACACAGTATAAACACACACACACACACACACACACACACACACACACACACACAAACACACACACAAACACATACATACACACACAAACACACATACAGAGAGAGAGAGACAGAGAGACAGAGAATTTTTAATAGACTTTAACCCAACAATTAGAAAGATGCAAGCAAAATTGGGGTTAGCCTGGCTCTTTGACGCCTGTGACTGGCGTGTGCCCTGCACCCAGCCCCCACCCACATCCATTCTTTAGCATTTACTTTCTACAGTGGAAGCAGTGGCAGCTCTGACTAGGCAGCTTCCAGGTTCTCCTCTTAATGCACAGCTGTCTCAGTGTGTGCGTCTCTAGTCCTTTAAAATGCTTTTGGTGACACACCGGTAAAGTTACATGTTGCCAGGCAACAGAAGCTCCCCAACACAGCACATCCTTCAAGAAACCTACTCCTCTCTAAATAATCAGACATCATTCACCACTCCATGTCCACCCTGGGAATAACTCGAGCCTTGGCATCACTCTGAAATGAAAAGTCAATCACACTGATCCCTGGCAACAAGATGTCCACGACATGAATTTTCCAAGAGAAATGAGACTCACCCCAACGCTGACATCTAACACAGAAACAAGCCAGAGGCAGATGGCTTGCTGAACCCTGAAAGAAAGTTCCCTCATTCACACTAAGGCACATTTTATAAATAGAGGTCAAAGCCATTTGGTTCAAGGTGAGCTAAGAGAACTTTTAGTGTGTGCATGCGTGGCTAAGATAAACATGGACAGAATGTTAAATGAGGCAAGGATTAGGTTTGGAAATGATTAGGTTTATAATTGGACTATATTCCTTTGGCGCCCAGTAAGTGTAGGTGGGGCTTACTGTAGCTACCTGTGATCCCTTTAAAAAATAAGACGTGAATATTGCAGCATACTTGGCAACTAGGTTTCCACACAGGTGTTTAAAATAACCTACTGCAGATGCTGCTAATTAAATCACAGGAAGCCATGGGTACTGTCCAATTCTACAATGCACGTTCAGTGATTAGACCCTTAGCCAAGCCATCAGGGGCAACTTTGTGTTGCTTTTTGGGATCTATGGCTGTGAGAACCTGACTGAAACCCCATTTTGAACATTTATTACTTGTTATTATTTTTAGAAGATTTTTATCTTACTTTTAATCATGGTCTCTCTCTCTCTCTCTCTCTCTCTCTCTCTCTCTCTCTCTCTCTCTCTCTCTCTGTGCGTGTGTGTGTTTACATGAGTGCAATTAACCTTGGAGGCCAAAAGGGGGCACTGCATCCTCTGGATCTAGAGTTCCAGGTGGTTTTGAGCCACCTATCTTGGGTACTATGTTTGGAAATTGAGCCTCCGTACCACCCAGCTCCTCCCTCTAACAGGAAAGTGGGGTAACCTCCAGTTACTCCCCACAAAATTGCCCAGTGGTATAGTTCTCTACCCTTCTGCCCTGTGCTGGCCGTATCTGCACAGGCTGCTCCAGTGACAGTAGCTGAAGTCTTCCAGCTTGCTCTGCCTTAGGGACAAGTTTAGCAGGAAGCCATACACATCCTGGTCTTCAAGGAAATGGATGGAGGGAAACTAGGCATCAGGGCTCAGGAAGCCTGAGTGGCCTTTCCTACCATGGACTGTTGAGTGGTCTGTGCCATCCAGTCATACCTTTCACCTCATTCTTGTATCCAGAAGGTGGGAGACGTGCTTTGGGTCCTCATCTCTGAGAGAGATGTGAGAGACTGCTGGCTGCCTCTTAGAGCCAGACTGCACTGGAGGCCTCTCCTGCCAGCAGCTACACCCTGCCGGCATGGAAAGAGGCATTGCAGCACTGGTGCCAAGAGGAGGCCCATTCCTCTGGATTCCAGAGCCTCATTTTTGGACACAGGTTTAAGCGACTAAACACATCAAGACACAGGAGTTCAATGCTAGTAAGTGGCTTTGATCAGCGGTCACGGGGTTGGCAAGACAAGTGGCTTCAAAGCTCCATGTTGAATTGAAAAGTGTAGTCCTGGCTGGCATGGGTGCTGGCACAGAACCAGAGTGGGGCGCTTCCCTGTGATCCGAGCAGAGAGACCTGCAAGTACCAACACACTTATCTATTCCTGCCTGCACAGTCCCAAAACAGCACAATAAACTTGGCCATATCCTCCAAAGAGGTCCCAGGAGCCAGTGGTGTTGACAAGGAGGGCCACTGAAGACTGCCTGAGGCACACTGGGTGTCAGTCAATTTCTTCCTTCTTCCTTCCTTCCTCCCTCCTTCCCTCCCTCCCTTCCTTTTTGTCTTTCTTGACACCCGAGTTTCCTGGGTACCAGTATGTGTGTGCGTGCGTGCGTGCGTGCGTGCATGTGGTGTGTGTGTGTGTGTGTGTGTGTGTGTGTGTGTGTGTGAGAGAGAGAGAGAGAGAGAGAGAGAGAGAGAGAGAGAGAGAGAGAGAGAAGAGAAGAGATCCACGTCCTGAAAGCCTGTGATCTCATGAGGAAAGGATGGACAAACACAGCAGGTCTAAGCAGTAGGGTGCGTTTCTGTGATAGCAATGAAGCTAGGTAGGACACAGAGACAGGCAGCGCATGCGCACTGGGTATTGGGCATTTGTGACTGGACAGGGAAGGCCTTTCCAGTAACAGATAAGGGAACAGGGGTTACTAGAATCTAACTGCAAAGGACACATGTTCTTGTTTCTACCACACCCATGGCTGACCCCCACTCTGCACTCCCAGTGCTGGCTCCGGGGGTGGGGGGTATGTGTTCAGGGAAATCCCTCAGGCCCTGCTGAGGAGAAGCCTGTCTAAGGCCAAAGGCTCTGAACTCTTGCTTTGAAATCCATTCTAAATTTGTTATCTTTTGAGTTTGTGTTTCGCAGGTAAAATGGGCAGTGGGGCACATTCCAGGAACTTGGCGTCCTGAGCCACACCTGGTCCACATTCTGCCATACTCCCCGGGGTGCATCTTCTCCTGTCTGCCCCTCCCTGCAGAAGACAGGGTTCAATGACAGGAAAGCGGAGGTTGTGTGGCCTCCATCCTCCTGCCAAGTCCAAGGCCTGAGAGTACCCCGAAGCCTGGGGGAGTATGATATTAAAGAGAAGCAAACCAAACAAAACCAAACCGATTAGGCCGGGTCCAGAGGGGAAAACAGAAGAAAAGAAAGAAGCTTTTCTTCACCGCTCTTTGATCAAGTGACCCGGCATTTGATGCGTCTGCCTTGTTCATGGTGAGTGCTGCCCTGGGCTGTGGAAAGAATGCCCTCTCCCCATGCCAGTCTGCTTGTTTGTTCACATATTCACAGATAGGCTTTCAAGTTTTCTCAGATCTGCTAGGTGCTGGGCGAGTCCTGGGGACTCGAGGACAATGAGTTTATTGACCAGTGATGGCCCTCACCCTCATGTCACAGTCGGATGGCATAAAATAGATGTTCTTCTGCCCTGGGCAGTGATCTGACTAAGCATGATTTAAGTTATGAGTCACATAGAAAATGTGGATTGAGTAGGAAACAGGAAATAGGAAAATAAGGATTTCCTTTAGCTGGACCTCGTGCTGGCTCTGTGTCAGTGGGCCAGGGTCTGGGACTGCGCACTGGCTGTGTCAGTGGGCCAGGGTCCTGGACTGCGTGGTGGCTGTGTGTCAGTGGGCCAGGGTCCTGGACTGTGTGGTGGCTGTGTGTCAGTGGGCCAGGGTCCTGAACTGTGTGGTGGCTGTGTGTCAGTGGGCCAGGGTCCTGGACTGCATGGTGGCTGTGTGTCAGTGGGCCAGGGTCCTGGACTGCGTGGTGGCTGTGTGTCAGTGGGCCAGGGTCCTGGACTGCGTGGTGGCTGTGTGTCAGTGGGCCAGGGTCCTGGACTGCGTGGTGGCTGTGTGTCAGTGGGCCAGGGTCCTGGACTGTGTGGTGGCTGTGTGTCAGTGGGCCAGGGTCCTGGACTGCGTGGTGGCTGTGTGTCAGTGGGCCAGGGTCCTGGACTGCGTGGTGGCTGTGTGTCAGTGGGCCAGGGTCCTGGACTGTGTGGTGGCTGTGTGTCAGTGGGCCAGGGTCCTGGACTGCGTGGTGGCTGTGTGTCAGTGGGCCAGGGTCCTGGACTGCGTGGTGGCTGTGTGTCAGTGGGCCGGGGTCCTGGACTGCGTGGTGGCTGTGTGTCAGTGGGCCGGGGTCCTGGACTGCGTGGTGGCTGTGTGTCAGTGGGCCAGGGTCCTGGACTGCGTGGTGGCTGTGTGTCAGTGGGCCAGGGTCCTGGACTGCGTGGTGGCTGTGTGTCAGTGGGCCAGGGTCCTGGACTGCGTGGTGGCTGTGTGTCAGTGGGCCAGGGTCCTGGACTGCATGGTGGCTGTGTGTCAGTGGGCCAGGGTCCTGAACTGTGTGGTGGCTGTGTGTCAGTGGGCCAGGGTCCTGGACTGCGTGGTGGCTGTGTGTCAGTGGGCCGGGGTCCTGGACTGCATGCTGGCTCTGTGTCAGTGGGCCGGGGTCCTGGACTGCGTGGTGGCTGTGTGTCAGTGGGCCGGGGTCCTGGACTGCATGGTGGCTGTGTGTCAGTGGGCCGGGGTCCTGGACTGCATGGTGGCTGTGTGTCAGTGGGCCAGGGTCCTGAACTGTGTGGTGGCTGTGTGTCAGTGGGCCAGGGTCCTGGACTGCGTGGTGGCTGTGTGTCAGTGGGCCAGGGTCCTGGACTGCGTGGTGGCTGTGTGTCAGTGGGCCAGGGTCCTGGACTGCATGGTGGCTGTGTGTCAGTGGGCCAGGGTCCTGGACTGCATGGTGGCTGTGTGTCAGTGGGCCAGGGTCCTGGACTGCGTGGTGGCTGTGTGTCAGTGGGCCAGGGTCCTGGACTGCATGGTGGCTGTGTGTCAGTGGGCCAGGGTCCTGGACTGCGTGGTGGCTGTGTGTCAGTGGGCCAGGGTCCTGGACTGCATGGTGGCTGTGTGTCAGTGGGCCAGGGTCCTGGACTGCATGGTGGCTGTGTGTCAGTGGGCCAGGGTCCTGGACTGCGTGGTGGCTGTGTGTCAGTGGGCCAGGGTCCTGGACTGCATGGTGGCTGTGTGTCAGTGGGCCGGGGTCCTGGACTGCGTGGTGGCTGTGTGTCAGTGGGCCAGGGTCCTGGACTGTGTGGTGGCTGTGTGTCAGTGGGCCAGGGTCCTGGCTTTGCTTCTTCCTTCCTTGTGGCCTTCCGTTCTCTCTCAGTGATGACCTTAATGGAGACCTTTGACTGCTGGCGTCTCAGGCTGGGTGGTGGCGGTGCACATCTTTAATCCCAGCACTCGGGAGGCAGAGGCAGGTGGATCACTGTGAGTTTGAGGCCAGCCTGATTTCAGACAATTAGCCCCAGTATCCTAGGCCCCTGACAGGACTCTGTCTTTTGCTAAGTCTAGGTTGAAGGCAGCAGGCTGCCCATTCCTTTAGTTCTCGTGGCTACTGGCATTCCAATTAAAATACAAAACCACATCACAAGGAACAGCGTAACAGACATGTCCAGAAAGCGCACTTGAGCCCGGGTGAAATAAAACAAGTCTCATTTTCTAATCCCCAAGAAGCTCAGGAGGCCAACACACCCGGATGAAAGATGGAGGCTGCTGTCCACGTGACTGCTACAGATGTCTGGAACGGAAGGAAGCCTGGCTCTCTGACCAGGGCTTAGGGTTGTGGAAGAGGACCACCTGTCCGTTCTGGTTGCTTTCCTAAGCATCTCTTGGGCTTGAGGTACAGATCTAGAGTAAGTACTGGTTCTCTGGATCCTGGGCTTTTGAGGAGGACCTAGGGTTTCCAGTTCGGAGTTTGGTTCGCTGATGAGGCATTTGGATTTCTGATGTGGTGATTGGTTTTAGATCAGCACGGGGACGAGGTTTGCTGCTCCAGCTCGCTGTTTCTCTGCTACAGTGTACATGTGTCTCCTGAGCTCCAGTGGGCCCAGGAGAGGCAGGCACACCTGTCTCCTCAGCTCTGCCCCCCCCCATCCCCCCCCCCGCCCCCCGCCCAGCCTGAGCTCAGGCTCAGGGTTAAGAACAGATTAGTGTGTCAGGGGAGGGCGGTGAGGGGAGGGGTTCAGAGATAAAACTCTTGTCTAGCGCATGCTAGGCCCTGGTTTCAATCTCCAGCACCAAATAAAAACAAAGGCAGATCGTTTTTTAAGCAGGGCACCCTTGCCTGCTCCCTTTGCACTTTAAGAAATCTTCACCTGCAGCAAGACTGCTTTCTGCTCCTTTGTTCTTCTGTCCACTGAAGTACAGCTAGAGCGAGCATCTTCTCAATTGTCTTATTAATAGCATTTACTCTGGTCTTCTTACATGTAGTATGTGTGCATGTCTATGTGCATGCCTCCGTGCATGCGTGCATGTGTGTGTGTGTGTGTGGTGCGTAGGTAGTGTGTGCATGTAGTGTATGTGTAGTGTGTGTGTTGTGTATATGTAGTATATGTGTAGTGTGTGTTGTGTATATGTAGTATATGTGTAGTGTGTGTGTGTGTAGTGTGTGCCTTATGTGTGCATGTAGTGTATGGTGTATGTAGTGTATGTGTATGTAGTTTATGTTTTATGTGTGTAGTATGTATGAATGTGTGTGTGAGTATATGTAGTATATGTGTAGTGTGTGTATGTAATGTGTGTGTATATACTGCACGTGTAGTGCGTGCATGTGTGTACATGTATGTCTGGTATTTGTGTATGTAGTATATGTGCACTGTGTGTGTGTGTGTGTGTGTGTGTGTGTGTGGTGTATGTGTAGTGTTGGTTCCCTCCTTGATCACATGGGGCCAAACTTCCTTTATCAGGCTTTGAGGCAAGTGCCTTTACCTGCTGAGTCATCTCACCGGCTCTCATTCCTGCAACTGCCACTGTTTCTTCATAACCTACCCTGTCCAGCAGGCTACTTGCCCTGCTCCTCTTCTGCTGCCTCTGGGAGCTTTTTGTTGGCTGTGTTTGTCACCCTTCTGGTTTCCCAAGTCCATGGGCATCACTGTAAAATACAATGCTGTGGTATCACTGAGCTGGTTGAAGGGGGAAAGCTGTGACCGCTTACCCAGAAGTCTCACTGTCCAGTGCTCAGGCCAGGAAAGGGAGTCTCCTCAGAAGGCCCGGGGTGGTCTACACTTCGGTACCTCCTATAGGAGGGCCATTGGGTGAGAGTTTGTCATTAGAGGGGACCAAAGAGAAGAGGAGCTGATCTGGGGGCAGGGTCAGTGTACTTCTTGTGTCATGGCCTAGCTAAGCAGATAGCGCAGGCACAGACATGGAGGAAGACCTACAAACATGGAGGAACTGATTTTCCAGCCAGGCTTCCCGTTAGGAAAGCCTACCACAAGGCCTTCCAAGGGTCTCTAGATTAACAGTGAAAACCCGGAATCTGCTCTTAAAATTACACAGCTTTGGAACACACTGTGGTAAAAGAAACAGTTTGGCTGTTTAAGAGGTAGTCTCCTTAGGAGACTATCACGGTCTCACAACTATCATTTCCCAGGGCAGGTTAAATGCCATCCCTTCAGGGACATGACTGCGGCCCTTTGTCTCCACAGCTGAGCACCACATTGCTCAGTTGATATAAAAAAAAAATAATGTTTTAAAGGAAACATGACTTAATACTCAGCTCAACGGGAGGAAAACACACGGCCACGGACAGTGAATCACTCATTAAAAATTAAATCAATCCGCCCACAACAGGAAACAGCATAAGAGAATGTCAGCTCTGGCTTCATATTGGAAGGAAGCCAAAACAGGTTTGTGAACTAGAAATTCCTGGGACTGATGGTGTGTGTGAGGAGCCTCTAACATCGCAATAACAAACATTTTTTAACCTGACCTGCTACAGCCCGGACCTACTTTGTAAAGCTGGAGTCCACAGGGCGCCAGTGTTTGTCTTGTCCTCTTAATGTTAGTGGCAGCAGGGGAAGAAAACTGACTGCTTTTCAAATAAAAGTTTTCCATTAACAAAACCTTCCTTATGTGTCACTATTTTTTCTTTCTTTCTTTCTTTTTATTTTTTTCCAGATTGAGAGCTAATAGAAGTGAGCAGAGAAGAGGGCTACAGGATAGCTGCTGCTGTCAATACAGAGATTATTATCACAAAGATAATAATTTATAAGCCAGCCCAGTAGGGAAGGGGCCTACCACCATAGCCCACAGTCATGATCTTCTAGGCATCCCTGTCATTAGCTCAAATCCAGCTGTCACAGAATTTTGTCTTAAAGAGACCTTTGTAAAAGTCCTTTACCCAGTCCTTCATATTTTAGACAAGGAAGTTGTGACTCGGGGCTGAAGGAACAAGTCTAAGTCATTTGGCTTTCTTAAACAACACCATCAAATTATCAGAGAACTGGTCTCCACTGGCTTATCACCTGCCTCTATCCAGGTCTTCTCTAAACTCCTACACAAAATCCACATTTGCTCTTGCTAGACCTCAGACATGACTGACCTTGCAAATTCAATCAAACCTAGCACCTAACACTTGTTTTTGTTGTAATTTGTGGTGTGTGTGTGCACGTATACATGCATGTGCGTGAGGGTATGGGTGGAAGCCAGAAGCTGATGATGTTAAGTGTCTCCCTCAATCACTCTTCAAAGTCTCTCACTGAACCTGGGACTCTCTGATTTGTCTAGACTGGCTGGCCAGAGAGGCTCAGAAACCCTCTTGTCTCTGCCTCCCTGGTGCTCGGATTATAGGTGTGTGCTGCCATGTCCAGCTTTTTATAAAGTGCTAAGGATACAAACCCAGGTCTTCATGTGTACACAGCGGGCACTTCTCCAACTAAGTCCTCTCCCCAGTCCCAACAGCACCTGTTTTTGTTTTTGTTTTGTTTTTTAAATGTATACAACTATGAGCCTGCAGGAGGTACTGATAAACATTCGGTAAGGGAGTGGACAGGCTGTCCCGGAAGGAAACCAGGCGAGGGTGTGAAAAGAGATTAGAAAACTGAATTTGGTTGGCAGAGAACATGCAGAAATCTTTGGGAACTCTGGCCAAGATCAACCTGATGGTCAGGAAGTTGTTCCAAAATACAGCGATCCACCCACTAGCCACGCGCACAGCCCAGAGAATGTTTTGATTTGTCAGTGTGCTCTGTGGGCTTGCACAGCTGTAAAATATTATGTTTCATAATGAAATCCTTTCTTTCAGCATATATGGCCTCGCCTTGGGCGATGAGCAGGGAAGCTGACAGTGATTAAGGGAGAAAGGTACTCTGTCAGTTAAAGGGACACTGGGAAGGATTTGTTGATTTTCTTTAATGGATTTTAAACAACTCTGCCAAGATCGATCAACTGGTCTGCTATAGGAAATGGCACATAGTTCATGATCGAGGTAGCATATATAGGGACTGGAGAAAGGGCTCCGTGGCTAAGGGCATATGCTGCTCTTGCAGAGGACCTGAACAGTTCCCAGAACCCAAGTCAGATGCCTCACAACTGCCTACAGACCCAGCTACAGGGGATGCCTCTGCCCTGCTTGGGTACCTGCATTCATATGTGAACACACACACACACACATACACACACACACACACACACACACACACACACAAGGGGGGGTGTGCAGGCAAACTATAACGTTACGAGGTTGCTAGCATGACCTGTTGACTTGCTTCTTTAACCTGCCTGGATCTACGCACTCTCTCTCTCTCTCTCTCTCTCTCTCTCTCTCTCTCTCTCTCTCCCTCCCCCTCTCCCTTTCTCTCTTTCCCTCCTTCCCTCTCTCTTTCCCTCCCCCCATGTGTGTTCTGTGTGCATTAATACAGGAGCAGAGGCCAGAAGAGGCTCTGCTCTATCACTCTCTGCCTTATTCCCCGAGGCAGTCCGTTTTTGAATGTGGAGCCTCGCGTGCTGTGGTGATCCTGCTGTCTCTGCACTGGGGTTACAGATATGTGACAACACCTGGTTTTGTACATTGTAAATGGGAATTGGAACTCAGGTGTTCAAACTTGTGCAGCACAGGCTCTTATTCATTAATTGTCTCTCCAGCCCCAGGTTCTGATTTTTAACCTTCAAGGTGGAGTTGGCAAGGCATACCCAGGCTCTTTCCAAGCATGTATGAGGAGATAATAAACTTGAGCATGCTTTATAAGCTGTCAAGTGTCCTATATTGCATGCACCTTATAATAAATGAGATTCATGCTTTAAGCATAAGGCATTTAAATTATTTAGCAAAGAGGGAACAGACCAAGCCATGTTCTCCAAATAATCATTTCCACCAACACCAGCATGCTATTTTTTTTCAGCAGCCACCTGGTGATATGGCAGCTCTAACAGGCACACATCTCACTATGTAGCCTAGATTGGCCTTGAACTCACAGCAATCCTCCTGCCTCAGCCTCCCACATCCTGGGCTCATAGGCATGGGCTTCCATGCCTCATTTGTCTGCATCATTTCTCATCATATGTAGATCAGTCTGTGGAGTTGCCTGGCATCAGTTTAACATTCCAGTATCATCAACATGTTCTTGAAAGTTCACTGAGATCCAATTAGCCCTCAACACAGAACAGCACAAACCCACTCTTTCCTCTTGCATTCGCTTAGTTCTGTTAAACTATGCAGAGAACCCATGACATGATGCCTCTTTGTTCAGCAATTCCATAGGGACCTTTCCCCTACCACTTTAAATACCTTGTATTAAACTTCACATCAGACTGGGCTCTGGAAACTCAGTTTAGATTGGCAGGTTTTTAAAAGATGCTGTATAATCTGTTGCTTGATGTCCCAACTGCCATGGGGACACGCTTTGTTGTAGAGATGCCATTAGAGTAAGTTCCCAACTATGTGTCTGTCCTTGCATTTGGCACCTCATCGTGTGCCTAAATCAGAGGTCAGTAGGTCTGAGAAATCTCCCTGTAACTCACACCCACAATGGGATCATGTATTTCTTATCTTCCCCCAACACACAATGCACTGTGAACGATGCCATCCCCCACCCCAGGCAGCTAGTGCTGCTCTGTTGTTGCTCACACCATCTGTTCCTACCATTTGAGCTCCACAGACAGGAAAACCTGTCTGTGGGCATGGGGGGCTGGCCTCCTGCACCAAAGACAGATGTCATGAAGACCTGGCCCATGCCTTGCTTCTGCTACTTCCTCTTTCTTTCTCAGTGTGCCATTTTTAATGAAACTGTCACTCCCCCAAGGGACAATATCAAGAGGGCACTCCTGATGATAAAACAGGTAGAAATGGCTCAGGTCACCAGAAAGAATAACTTCACCCTTTGATTGCTGGTGATCTGATGAGCCTCCAGACCCCTCCTGGCCCAAACAGACACAGCTCCCTCCTAGGCACAGTGCATGGCTGGCAAACTGGGGCTATTGCAAACTGGCTCTGGAACAAATCCAGATTTCCTGCACAGGGATGGACAAAGTTAACAGTGGTGCTTGCCAACTTTCATTTAGTGAAAGCCTTGATAATATTCTTTAATGTAAATTTTGGATACTTTAGAAATGATACGATAAGCAAGCGTGACAGAAATCTGAAATGTCAAGAGAGGCTCCCCTCGGGTTCCCTCTTTACCTCTTGTCCAACTGGGACGATGCATGGCTGCCACACTGGCCCTGGGGAATCCATGTTTCTCTGTCAGATGAAATGGATTTTGAGATGAATGTCAGGGCCTGCTGCAGGCGCGGTGAGAGGGACAGGAGTTTATATGGAGAGCCAAGTTCTCTTTTTTTTCCCCTCCAGGTGGAAAGGGTGACTGATGGGGATTGCCCGCCTCTGTGTGTGACAATAGACTTCCTACCAGACTCCTCTGGTTCACACTTCTAGAAAAAAGGTGGAAGCTCCCTTAGAGAATGGGACTGCAGGCCCATGAGTCACCTTCAGTTCCCAGAGTGCCCTCCAGACCTTCCCCAGTGTCCAGGGTCAGCCATCGAAGGAACTGCTCACTTGCTCCAGAAACTCTGCCAATCTGAGAGGAAGCTCAGAGAGCCAGGAACTGACAGAAAGCCCAAGTGAGTGCAAAGGGCTCACTGAGAGTCACGGCCACACACCTTAGAGAGCTGTGCCTCTTCCTGTGCTGTGCACACTCACGCTTGCTTCTTCCTGTGCTGTGCACACTCACGCTTGCTCCTTCCTGTGATTCCAAAGATCAGATCAGGGTATGCAGCTCCTGCTCTGCCTGCTCAAGTCACCCCAGACTTCCACCTAAGGACACTCCACCTTAAAGACCAGAGGCGGAAACTATTCTTCAAAAAAATCTCAGATTATTGTCTTGCTGTCATGGCCATCCACACCAACACAACCAAAAAGCATTGACTCAGAGGAAAAAAACTAAGCATGCATTGAAAGTATGAGGGGAGGAACTGTAGATCAGTAAGGGTGAGCTGGTGAATGCCCAGCTGCTATTTGATGTTAGCACGTTCGTTCAGTTGTATCCCTTTGGTATTTCCATGAGCCAAAGTGAGACCACGGCCTTCCAGCATTATTTGTTTTCACTGGGCTGTGGCCATCCTTAGGGTTTAAAATAGAGACGCTCCTTGAGTCTAGAGTATCTATTTAAGCCTTGATTATTTGTCTTCCATAAGTTCTTAACTCTCACATTCCACTGCATTAGATTCTAGGCCACAGCAACCCACTCAGCTGCAACACTCTCCGGATGACAGACCTTTGGTCGCAGATAAGCATGACAGAATTACTTCCCCAAGCCTACTGTTTGGTATTTTTCCTTTTGTGTGCAAGTTTGTGGGTGAACCGTGTGTGTGTGTGTGTGTGTGTGTGTGTGTGTGTGTGTGTGTGTGTGTGGTGTGTGTGTGTGTATGTGTGTGTACGTGTGTGTACCTGTTCATGTGTGCATGTGAAGAGGCCCAAGGTCTACTGTAGGTGCCTTCCTCTGTTTGTGTGGTGTGTGTGGTGTGTGTGTGTGTGTGTGTACCTGTTCATGTGTGCATGTGAAGAGGCCAGAGGTCGACAGTAGGCACCTTCCTCTACTGCTCTCTGCCTTATGTCTGAGACGGGTTCTCTCACCTTAAGCCAGGGGCTCACTGCTTTGCTTAGGGCAGCTGACCAGTGAGTCTCAGGATTTGCCTTGTCTCTGCCTCCCCAGTGTTGGAATTCCAAGGGTATACCTCCACGCCCAGCTTTTTATATGCTTGCTGGGAAACTGAACTCAGCTCTTCACCCTTGAAGAGCAAGAACTTTATTAAGCTTATTGTTAAATGAAAAATGAGAAGAGGTGGCCCTTGCTTAAAAGACTCTTCTCAAACAAAAGAGAAAAAAAATCAGACTCCTTTTTGAAAGCCAGTATCAGTATAGTTTTTTTTAACGGAAATTCAAGGATGATGCTAGTAAAATGAAGGCCTTTTGACATACAGTATGGTACCTACACATACCAAGGCCCAATCTATATGACTCTTTTAAAGGTTAGAAACAGCCATATTGACATTATTAACATGGGAGCAGCAGTGGTCATGGTAGCTGGTGTTTATGAACTTTGTGGGGCATAATCTCACACTTTCTCTATCCTCCTGGGAAAAGCTCTCAGAAGAAAGGAGGTTTTCTGGAGCTAGTGTGTCCATTCTGCTAGGGCTGCAGGCCTGGCTTCTCTGCAGCCATCTCACAAAGCACGGATGAGGGCTTGAGCCAGTCTCCAACTTCAGGGAGCTTACCTGCACTGTGCAAGCAGACTGTCCAAAGTTCTAAGTCCCCCAGAAACCAGTTTCAGAAGTAAGAAGTTGGAATAATTCTCTGACTATTCACTGAGATCCTGTAGCTTGTGCCTAGTCTCAAGTGTTTGCCAATGAAACCAAAACAGGCCGGAGAATCTCGCCTGCAGCTTAGGAGGCAGATTCCTAAGGGAGGCAGAATATGTTACCTTGTCCATGCCTCAAATATTTCTCATGCCAAAGAGAACGCTTCCTGAGGTCAAAAGCAGATGTGTGTGTGTGTGTGTGTGTGTGTGTGTGTGTGTGTGTGTATGTGTATGTGTGTGTGCCTTTGTTGGCAAGTGCGGATGTTAAAGGCTGACATTAGGATGTCTTCCTCAATCACTTACTTTCTGAATCAAGGCCTCTCACTGAACCTGGAGCCTGATGCTGATTTGCTACACTGGCTGCCCAATTAGCCCTCAGGATTCTCCCAGCTCTGCAGTTGCAGGCATTCACCTCCGTGCTTGGCTTTTCCTGTGGATGCTGGGGCTTGGAACTCAGGCCCCCAAGCATGTGCAGAAAGGGCTTTACTGCGGAGCCATATCCCAGCCCTAGATTTGTGAAGCCAGGAACTGAATGGCTGACTAAAGCGGAACTGACACAGAGGAAAAGGTCAGTGCCAAGGGGATTGGAGCTGCTGCCTGGGTATCGTGCCTCTGCATCGGAAACACATACGCACGGAAGTCAGTTTAGCATTGCTGGGCAGGACACTGGCTTCCAAACCTCCTGCTGGATTTAAAACATGGTTTTGGGGGAGGGGAAGCTGAGGCCAGGCAGGCAGCTGTCCTTTGGCCAGCTGCTGGGCCACTGCTGGGCTTCAGGGCAATGGGCAAGAGGCTAGGAAATCCTAGAACGGGAGGAAGGAAGGCTGGCTCTGAACAAGCTAGTCCGGAGTCAAGTGCCAAGGAGCACAGAGGCCACATGCTTATAACCAACCAGAATCTGTGTCCTGTGTTTCAGAAGATAAATCCATGGGGGCCTGACCTATGAATCCTTCACTTCAGCATGGCAGGCACATTAAAAACAAAACAAAACAAAAAAAACAAAAAAAAAACCCGCTCAAACCCACAGTGTCGGGTTTAATGTGCATTCATGCCAACACGCACAAGCCAGCACTGCTGGCTTAGGTTCTAAGACAATGGGGATTGCTGACTTGCAATTAAACCTTTATCCCACCAAAAAAATCATTCTGGTAACGAAGCCTCCTCTCTGTTCCCACTGTTGCTATTTACCCAGGCCCAGTCAGATGGCATTCATATTGATGATGGCATCTAACAATGATGTAACAAATAGCATGACCATAAAACTCAGAAAGTACAAACATGGGTTTCCTTCTTCGCTTGATAAAATATAAACAGCAATGCAACTAACCTGCCTTTGATAAAATCAGGCGCAACCATTACCCCTTTACATTCAGATGGAGAAATACCATGAAAGGCCCCTGGCCTAACGGAGGAGGCTGGATCGATGAAAGAACCAATCTACCCACTTTAAAGTCTGGAACACAGTAAAAGTTTTTTGTGGTTGTTTCTGTTTTGTCATTTGAGACAGGGTCTCATGTAGACCGGGCTAGCCTTGGACACCAGAACTTCTTGCCTCCACCTCTGAAGCTCTGGGGTTACTGGCAATGTGGTAGCACGCCCCACTTGAAAAGACACTTCTGTGCATCCGGTGACCACACTCTGCGGCCATTTCAAAACTCAGAGTCTATGGGGATTGGTGGAATGTGTCCTAAACCTCAGTACTGGGGAGGCAGAGGCAGGAGGATCATATGAATTTGAGGCTAGCCTAGTCTACATAGTGAGTTCTAGGCCAGCCAGACCTAAAGACAGAGACTTTTCTCAGCAAGCAAGCAGACAAACAAACAAAACAACAAACCTCTTAGACTCTCCTCTCTCTCTCTCTTTTCAATTTTGGTTTTTTTGAGACAGGGTTTCTCTGTGTAGCCTTGGCTGTCCTGGACTCACTTTGTAGACCAGGATGGCCTTGAACTTGCAATGATCTGCCTGCCTCTGCCTCCCAAGTGCTGGGATTAAAGGTGTGCAATGCTCCCCTCCCCCCCACCCTGGTTCTCCCTTTCTTTTGAAAAGTGAACAGCATGTTTTTGAAAAGGGCTTTCAAGGGGGCAATGGCAGGATAGTCCTGCAATCTCATCACTAAGGATGCCAAAACAGAAGAATGGTGAGCTTGAAGCTAGTTCTGACACACCGAAAGCCTGTCTGAAACAAGACATAATAAAACAAGGTGTGGGTTTATGGCATTTAAAACTTGACTTTTCTTACAGGCATCAAAGATGTAGAATTTGGCTGCTACCTGGACTCCAAGTGGGTAAAACACAAGACCCCATGACATCGATACGTTTTTTACCAACACTGCCATTCAGAAAACCACCTTCTTAGCAGTTTTCCCACATGGCAGCAGACCCACTTATGAGAAAGAGTTCCCAGCAGGCCATCGTGCAATCTAACGGGTGTTGAATGTGTGCCGCTGAGATAAGGCAAGGCCCTTGTAAAAGAAACAGGACAGAGAAAGGAAGACACGTGGGAGCTGCTCTCAACAATACGTTTCAGGACTTGGGGAGGCAGAGCTGTATTTCAAATGCCAGGAGGAAAAAAAAAAATAATAATGAGAAGTGTGATGTGCGCCATTGAGCAAGTTATGGCACTAACTTTGCATGTCGCCCTCTGGCCATATGGCCCGTTTCTCAACAAGATAAATCTTATACAACAATTAAATCCCGGGCATTTTTTAGCAAACTAATCACACATTAGAAACAATTTTTAGAGAACCATGTACTCACCGAGGGAAAGTGAGGGCTATAGTCTGAAAGAGAAAGAAGAAAAAAAATAGCGTTAGTTTTCTGGTGGCAGTGTTGGTTGCTCATTTGAATCAATGGTTTCCAACTGTGCTAGTGGCCGACACTCATTTTTTACTTCACCTTCCAGGGTCTTCTGGAGACTGCTTGAGCGTGGTGGCCATTCCTTTTTGCTACGTGCCTAGGCTTTCAACACCTATGCCCTACACCAAACTTTCTGCGCTCTCTGGCAGTCAGTTGAAGGTAGGATGTGGCTGGCCAGGGTCTGAAGTGTTTGACTGCCAACCCTCAAGGACCCGAGCAGGTTGCTTCCCCTAGTGAGGGGTGTAAAGGTCCCACCCATAGCAGTCCCCTCATCTTCCCTGAAGATGGCCTTTCAAGCTCAAGGCAGCCTTTTCACTCCACACCTGTTGTGTCATCTCTAGCTAGCTTGACCACTAATTAGCTCACGTGTTCTTTTCCTTAAAAAAGCATTATTAAGTTATCATTCAAGCCAGGTGTGGTGGCACATACCTTTAATCCCAGCACTTGGGAGGCAGAGGCAGGTGGATCTCTATGAGTTCAAGGCCTGGCCTGGACTCATTACACCAGGCTGGCCTTTACTCGCAGAGATCCACTTGCCTCTGCCTCCCTGAATGCTGGGATTACAGGTGTGTGCCACTGTACCCAGTTTATACTCAGGAATTAAAAAAAAAAACTTATTAAAACTCAATGTAAGAGGCTGGAGAGATGAACTTGCTGATCTTGCAGAGGACTAGGGTTTGCGCCCCAGCGTGGACATGGTCCACAACCATCTGTAACTCTAGTTTCAGGGGTTATGTCAGCCTCTTCTGGTCTCCTCAGGCTCTTGCATACATATGGTACACAAACATACATGCAGGCAAAACACCCATACACATTGAAGTAAAAATCAATTAAAAAAAAAAGACTTACAAATCTAATATTAGATCATTTTCAAACTCCAAAAAGAAAGCACACACTCCTGAGTTCACTGTCCACCACTCCATCCTCTCTCTGGCCTCCTGACAGCCACTTGCCTACTTTCTGTGGAGTTCTCTATCCTGGGCATTTTGTAGAAATAGACTCATACCATATGGCCTTTTGCGACGAGCTTCTTTCATTGAAAACAATGTTTCCAAGTCCCGTCCATCCCATAGAATGCTCTAGTACTTTTTATTAACAGATATTTCACTCCTGCACGTGTTTACCCATCAGCCGGCTGATGGGCACAGCTTTGTGTTTCTGTTGGTGAAGCAGGCACCCTCGCATGAGGTTTACAGACTCTCCTCAGCCTGTGGATGGAGACCAGGCTGGGCTGTGAGTGCTCACTTGAACAGTTAAAGGGGCAGGATCAAGTTTTAGTTGTCACTATTTTAAAATAGCCAGCTCATGCCATGCTGCTTCCTACTAGACTGCTTGCAATGAGAGTCCTGGCAAGGCCATCGAGTATAATACTGTGTCTGCGGGACAGATTATAACAAGTCCTTATAAACTATCATGTCCTAAAGCCACAGAACCGGAGAACTAATTCAGGTAACTGAGAAATTTTAAATCTGCTTGGGAAAAATCTGTGCTCAATAGACTTTTAATGAAACAAAGGCTATCTGCCTCAGCCACCGCTATGTAACATTGCACTGGGCCTCTTAGCCAATGGAATAAGGCAAGGAAAAAAACAAAAATCAAAACAAACAAACAAACAAAAAATGAGACATAGGAACTAAAAAGGAAAAGTACAAAGCTTATTTCTGAGGAGGCATGGTGGTCCATGTAGAGAATCCTAAAGAATAAAAATGTCCCTATAGCTAATACATGTACTTAGCTCACAGGGAAAAGACAGCACAGAAATATCAACAGCAAGTATACATGTTCACAAAAACACTGTTGAGGGAACAGTGGGTGGCCTTGTTTGTTTTCTAATTCCGTACTAAGGGAAACTGATAGCAACTGATAGCTTTGGCCCCATGCATTCACTGGTTAACAACAAGCCAATAGGAACATGATCTGTTTGTGTGCCATGCCATCAGTCACTAGGGAAGGGATCAGAACTAATGAAAAGACAGCATGCTGAGTCACATAGTCACAGAGGGTCCCCAGCATGCCACAAGGCCCCTTGTAACACAGCGCCCAAGCACATGGCAGAGGCTCTGAGTGTTGGGCAGAAAGTGGTTATTGCGGATAGAGAAGTCGCCTTTTGTAGCGCCCCTCATTATAAAACCTCACCCTAAAGCACCCAGAGACAATGCTGGAAAGCGTTTGCTTCAAGTCAAGCAAATGGGAAACACCAAAATGGACACAGCCTCCACATTCCCGGCATAATTGACTCAACACTACCTTCTGTGCTGTGCTGACTCATTTCAACATGGAACAAAGACCAGCAATGCACAGAGGATGCCGGAACAGGGCTGCAGCTGCAGGTAGAAGGCTGGGTCAGGCCAGACTAAAATCACAAGGGAGAACGCTAGTTTGCTGTGGAAGCAGAGGCTCCTTTGTCAATAGCTGGACAAACAACCAAAAACTAAACTGATAACTCCAAACTGAACTTTGAAGCAATGTGGCATTAAGAAGCTAAAACCGGGGCTGGAGAGGTAGCTCAGAGGCTAAGGGTGCCGTTTGCTATTCCAGAGATCCTGAGTTCAATTCCCAGCAACCACATGGTGGCTCACAACCATCTAAGATGTTATCTGATGTTCTCTTCTGCAGATAAAGCAGTCACATACAGTAAATAAAACAAATAAATCTTAAAAAAAAAAAAACCCAAAGTTTGGATTCTCAGAACTGCAGTTGGTACAGTGGAGTGAGTACTCTTGCTTGCTTTTCACGCACATGGTCTAATGCCTTTCAGTTTCACTAAGAGCAGAACTAGAGGGGAAAAAAAACCCCGCAAAACAGGCTCTAAAACAAACCTTTACCCACTATACACTTCCTTTAGCCTGAGGCCTGTAGGCAGTCACCATAACACTGAGCAAAACCTCTAAGGATGCACAAGGAACATCTAAAACCTGGGGGTTGGGGTGGCAGTTGATGTGGGCAGTTTGTTCAACATCCTTCTACAAACTGGAGGCTTCCGGCTCTTATCTTGAAAGCCAGCATCCTCCAAAAAGGGGAAGGTCGGAGATTCGTGAGCTTGTTCAACATGGGAGGGAAGCGGGGCTGAGGGGACAGCTTCCTCCCTCCATGCCTCGGCTCTCCTAAGAGGCAAGGGGTGTTCCCTAAAGATGAGGACCCTGCAACCTGCATATGAGAAAGTGGGGGCCGTGGATGCCCTCCCACCCTCCTCTTCCCTGTACCCCTGGGCTTGCTTGCTCACAGTTTGGGGGTGGTAGCTCTGCCCTCTCAGTGAAACTGTACTTCCTTCAGGGCAGCGCTGTCTTTCCTCTCTAAGGTCCCAGTGTCCCCGGTGCTGCTTGCCACAGCCTGGGAATGACATTTTGCTATGGGCAAGAATGGCCCTGGCAGATTCATCGCTTGAAATCCCTTCCAGTTCCGGGGAGAGCTCCGCTGTCTGTTTTTAGACCAGAAATACCTGGGAAGAGCCAGCCGGGCCTCGTCCCTCCTCTGGAGGGTGGGGGAGAAGTCTCTGAGAGTGGTCTGACCTGACCCGCTACACAGAGAGGACAGGGGTTAGTAGTGCCTGAGCACACAGCCACATCCATATTCAGCTTCCATGGAACAGAGAGGGAGGAAGCTCAGCCTATCCTGGGAAAGAGGCTGGTGACATCAGAAAAGGGGAAATCCACCCCGAGGAAAGCCTGAGGGCAGGCAAGGTCAGGCCTGGGGAAGAGAGCTCCCAAAGGAAGTGACCGGTAGCTAGGCTTTGGCCCTGATGGTTCCCAAGATAGAAGGACGCAGCCGACGGAGTTACTGTGCACTGTGCAGCCAAGCTTCCTAAGAAAGACGCTCAGAGTGCCAGAGTGCGACGGTGTTAGAAGAAGGCCATGGAACTGCTCTGGCTGAGGATAAAGTCACCGTTGCTGCTGCTGTGGACAGAGCTGGCCAAGGTTTCTGAACTCAGACAAAAGCAAAATGCCTTCCCACACACCCTTGGCCCAGGCTCATCTCGGGAATTCCTGTGGGCGGCGTTTTGCTGCCTGTAGCTTATCTATCTACTTTTCTTTTGAATGGCAATAAGATTTTAAGAATTGTGGAAGCGTTTGCATTTTTATTTTAAAGTGCCAGTGCACTTTAAAATGTGCATCATGTATCTTAAATGTGAACCATGTTTATGCTGGTTGAAGATTCCATAGAGCAAAAAGTACACAAAACCTTATGGGGCAAAATACCAGGGCCATTGGCCCTAAACAGATCTTACTGTGAATTATCAGACTTGGCCAAGTTCCTCCATTCCGGCTGCATTCTCTTGAGAATCCAGTTTTCCCAGAAGGCACTGGTAAATGAGTCAAGACCACTGAGGGAGCAAGAGTTGCTGTCCACTGTCAGCCATATGGCCCCCAAACCCAATTGCTATAGTCATGAATGTACAGACTGGCCAAACAGCAGAGCACTAGTATAAATAGGATAGAAACCAAGGCCCTATCAAGAGAACCACAGGCCATGGGGATTGCTGTGCCCCAGCCATGACTCAGGCTTGCCTACACTCCATCAGACAGCCACACTGTGCTGCCAGGGGGGTGTGGGGTGACAAGAATGTGTCATGTTTCTTAATCACCGAGGCTGCAGATTGCATTGGCCTCACACACTGCCGAGTCCCACAGCTTCCTCCTTTACCTTGCAGATGCCAGCAAAGCTGCTACTCCTCCATCTCCTGATGCCCTGAAGAAAGGGCTGGAAATCATGGCTGAAAGAGGAGCGCCCCTCCCATCCCAAAAGAGCGTGGTAAGATGCTCCTCTGCCTACCTCATAGGTACAACCTACCCTGACAAGGAGGGGGAGCCTTCCAAACAATGTCACCAAGGTGACATTTTTCTCACTATCCATTTTGTCAAGTGCACTTTCCAAATATTCTACAATTTCTAGCAATTATTCCCAGGCAAGCCACCTGCCCGCTCTCCACTCAGTACACGTGACACCTCTCTAACTAACTGTTCACTGTGGGGTGCCCTCTTTGCATTGGGAACTGTGCATATTAGTAAGCTAGGGGAACCCTTGTTTGCAAGCACAGGCCTGGTGTTTCCCATATTGCTACATCTGTCTGCAGTGCTGCGATTGCCCTGGAATTTAGGAACACAGCAGTTTGGCTCTACTCTCTTCAGAGGCACAGGTGCTCTCAGCTCTAGGGGAATGCTAATGACTTGTTTGTCTCTTGGTGCAGGGCACACACACACACACACACACGCACACACACACACACTTCTCTGGTATGGATACAGGGGCAGTCACTTCTATGGTTTGGATCTGACCCACCCACACACACTTTAGATCTTTCTCCCTAGGATCTGGGCTCCCGTCCCTGAAGGTAGAACAGTGTGAGCAGGCTGGCTACGCCCCTTGGAGAAGCTTCACAACCAGGCCCACTTCAGCCTCTCAGTACTTCCGGGAGGAGTCTGTTAGTAGACAGGGAAACTGAGGCACTTGCTACACTTGCCCACTGCTGGGCAGAGCTGGTTTGCAGGCTTTGCTGCCTCCTTGAGTTCTTCCTGGGCAGAACTGGCTGCATGAGGTCCTTAGAAGCAGAAGCATCCTCTTCCTGGGCTGTTGGTGCTGGCTCATGCCCCAAGCCCTGCTAGACCAAGGCTGCTCCCCTGAGTATGTACCTTCTGACCACAGCACCCACATTAAGGCCTGGCTCTATGGACCAACCCATCACACATCCACAATCTTTACTTTTATAGAGTTCAGCCCTGGGTCTTGCAGGGAGATTCCGAGCATCGTGACATAGGCGCTACTTCGGAAGACAGGACCCTTGAAGCTCACTTGTTCTCTCTTAGAAGGCACATCCCCCCACCAACTCCTCCAGCCCACTTCCTAAGGACTCAAAGTGTAAGGAACGAAAACCGCCTCTAGGTGGAGACACGCCCTTGTCTCCTCCTTTAAGGGTTAATTCAGTAGGGCAGGACAGGGATGGTGGTTTCACCTTCCCATAATTCCCACCCTCTAGGGCAGCCTCTATGAGTAGCCCTGGGGTTTGGCTAGGTCTGCAGGCTTTTCCAGGTCTGACTCTGAAAGATATAACTGTTTCTATTTCTCCTTTTGCTTTCGGATGCTCTCAGAGGCCCAGTATGCCTCCCAGCTCCCTAAGGCTTTGGATTTCCTTGACTTTCTTCTGAAGCTCCGGCTCTGCTGTGTGGCTGCTTGCTGCCCCGGTAGCTGATACCCCCATTACCCCCAGCCCCCCACCCCCTTGGTCCCCCCACCTCCTGTCTCCCCCCCACCCCCCACCACCACTTTATCCCGAGCTATGTAGTCTCTGCTCCTTCTCTACATTCCCCCTCCTCTCTTCCAGGCAGCTGCAAGATTTACAGCTTGTTCGCCCAGGGCTTTTCCTTTTAAAGGCCAATAAATTGTCCCTGAGCTCTTCCATTTGAATCTGTTCTTTGTCCTCTAGCTTCTATTTGTGTCGGTTCTTAACTTCTTTTTATTAATAACACCAAGAACCCCCAGAGGGGACCTTGATTTCCTAGGTACTGTGTGATGGCTGCTGGGACTCCCCAAGATTCCCAAAAATACTTACTTCCTCCTTTTTAATGCTTGAATTGGTAGAGGAAACAAACCTGTCCCCGCACCTCCTCAACAGCATCCAAAGAACTAAAGAATGTTTCAGAATTTAAAAAAATATATATATCCATAACACCAACTTAACAAACGATGACCCCATTTTCTCTATAGCAGTAGCCAAGCAAACACTTTTCATACAGAACCCTCCCTCCCACCTCCCCATGGGTCCTTGGGCTGACCCATGCAGCCCCATTGGCTATCCACCATTCACTTACACACTGGAGTCATTTGTCAGCGTGTCCCTTCTCCTCCTCCCCCACCCCCCCACTCCCAGGTTTGAGTGGCACACCTGTGACCAAGCCTGCTTTCCTGGCCACACCTTATTAAAGGGGGCTTCAGCCCTCTAGACTCCCAGTAGCCACCCCTAGACTGCTTGCTCCTGGATGGTGGTTCTCGTCTCTTTCCCCTCACCTACCATACCATTTAAGTGTGGAGAACCGAGCAGAGCTCGGCCTCTCCCATGGTTGTGCTAGCCAATACCCTTCCCACACCGGTCTCTCCATTGCCAGCTTGCAGCCTCTGGCTTTCTGCCAGACAGTCCCCAACATCTTTACCCCAAGGAAAGCAACAGATACACTCTGATCTTTTCTCTACTATTTTCTGCTTCTGCACTGACACTGCTGTGTGGGATAAAATGACCCAAGACAGCTCAACATCCATGGACACACTAGGAGTTCAGCCAACTGAAGTGTGCTCTTCAGCTTGTTGCCTTGGACACCGGTACACGGAGAGGTACTTCATAACGTACTTGTAGAGCCAGACTTCTTGTAGGGAAACTGGTGAGCTGATGCTTGGCCCAGGTGGACTGTCCATGCCCCTGCTCCCCTAGTAACCTTGAAGACTGGTCTTACACTTAGGAGTTTCTCTACTACTATGCTGGAGACTGTGTGGAATGGCTCTACAGCAGAGCACAAATAGGTCCCAGTGGCCACCCTGAGCAAAACTGAGTGTCTCCCCTAAGTGATGGATTGGGGCAGATAAGACAAGGAAAATGTGTGGGTCTTTATCGGAAGATGCTACAGTGATGGCCTCTAGAGAGTCCCACTCACAGGGAAACCACAGCTCTGTCACCCAAACCTGCCAGATTCCTCTCTCCTGCCCCCTCTCTTGATCTCATCTGTCCGTGTCCTCACTTCCCAGACCCCCTACTCCTGGCACCCTTACCTCTTTAACTCCCTCGTGTCTCTGTCTGTGGTTTCCTTTCCCAGCAGTACCTCCCTAGCTGTGTCTCATCGTAAGAAAGCCATCTTTGCCACGATAGCAGTCTCTCTGTCTCTGTCTCTGTCTCTGTCTCTCTCTGTGTCTCTGTCTCTGTCTCTCTCTGTCTCTCTCTCTGTCTCTCTCTCTCTCTCTCTCTCTCTCTCTCTCTCTCTCTCTCTCTCTCTCACACACACACACACACACACACACACACTTTATATTTAGGTGACAAAAATGAGAGGCAGACATTTGCTGACACAGAAGACTCAGTTGGTTCGGGGATCTCTAAGCAGAAACTATAACTGGTATAATTTAGTGTCATAATGTTTCTGAGTGTGTACTAGTAGCTCAGAGCATCCTGAAAGAGGAATGGATACAATGCTTAGGCCAGCATTTAACACACACCGAATGGCTGCTTTGTGTTAGTGACAGGGCAACTTCTAAGGATTGAGAAGTTAAAAAGCAAGCAAGCAAGCAAACAAACAAACCCACCACCCACAGACCCTCACGGTCTTAAGTCTAAAAGAGATGCTTAAAAGCATCACCACAGTGCAGCAGTAAGCACTGGATGGTGGCAAGCCCAGGGTGGGCGGTGACACCGAAGCAGGGCACCTACACTGGCCATGTACCCAGCAGCCTCCTGCCACAGAGCCACTGGAAACTAACTATTATGGGCTGCACGGTGTCCTTCCTGGAAGTGCCAGGACATTACTAAGATAAGACGTTGTAAGAAAAGGGGACACCACCCTGAACTTAACCAGAGCAAAGCAGTTTGGAAGACATTTATGAGAAAGACTTGACAGTTACAAAGCCACCCAAGAGGAAGATCTGCCAACCAATAAGTCATTTTGCTAGCGCACCCTCCAATATTTTGGTGGGGTGATCTTCTCACGCTTACTGTACTCATGGAACTAGTCCATTCTAAAATTCTCAGAACCGAGTCTGGCTGTAAGACAGAGAGACAGAGCAGACGGAGTCGTGAGCCTCAGCTGCATCGTTTGGAGGAAAAGCTGTGTTTCTCCACTTACACAGTTCCTAATGAAACGTGGCTTCTGGAGAGTTTACAAAGCAAATACATCTCCAGCCTTGATCAGCATTGCTCAGGACATGTACCTACACTCCCACCCCCACCCCTACCCAGAAAGTTCTGTGAACTCAGCAGGAATCTCTCCTCCCTCCTCCACAGAAAAGAACACTGTTGTATTCATCGGGGAAACAAAAACTGCATTATGACAAAAGTATGCAGCGCTCCATGTTGGAACAATACGCTGCGACGCAAGTGCGGAGTTTGACTGAATTCCGCCTCAATCACCTAGAAAAAGCAGCTGCCCGCTTCCTTGGTCAGGCAGTGCAGCCCCCATTCCAAAGAAAAATCATTTCCTTTAAACAAACAAACAAACAAGATCATCTCAAGACACATGTGCGTGAGCTGCTGGGTTGCACAGTTGGTGGTTGTGGGCTTTGGCAGAAAGCAAAGATGTCAGAGGTCAGGCAGAGGGGCGCTGCTGTGTGCTGGCCTTCCTTTGCCACCCACGAGTCTGGTAGTCCCTCTATAGTCTGGAGGGAGCAAAGATGGAGCCGCAAGAACCAGTGTTGCCCATAGGCACAGGGAAGGCTGGGGCCCGGAGCAGAGGGCCTGGATGGGGCCACATACCCCACCTAAGCACATTTACTAGGACAATCTAGAACTTGATCAGGTGTGCCCAACATGTAGCTTTCATGGGATGTATGATGCTGAGGAGAATTGTGACTGCAGCACAGCACAGCTTACTTTATTTTGTGTTTTTTGTTTTTTGTTTTTTCGAGACAGGGTTTCTCTATGTAGCCTTGGCTGTCCTGGGCTCGCTTTGTAGACCAGGCTGGTCTTGAACTCACAGTGATCCTCCTGCCTCTGCCTCCGGAGTGCTGAGATTAAAGGCGTGTGTCACCACACCTAGCCTTCATCAGCTTACTTTAAACAGTGCAAATTTATTTGTGGAACTCATCTGTGCAGTTCTCAAGCTTGGACTTTGTACATGGTACTTCCTGCTGCAATGTCAAAATGCTGGGCACACCACTTCTATCCAGTGTCCTACCTGATCCTCTTGACAAGTCTGAGGTGACTTGCTTGAGTAAAAGGAGGACCCAGAATCCACACCCAGCTGTGTCAGACTCCAAAGCCCAGGAGAAGTGGAAAGCCCCCAGTCTTATTTGTTGTTGTTATTGTTTTGGTTTGTTTGTTTGTTTGTTTTTTGAGATAGGGTTTCTTTGTGTAGCCTTGGCTGTCCTGGAACTCACTCTGTAGACCAGGCTGGCTTCGAACTAAGAGATCCCACCTGCCTCTGCCTCCCAAGTGCTGGGAGATGTGCTCCACCACTGCCCAGCAAAAGGCCCCAGTCTTAGGGAGACCCTTTCAGACCTTTGGGGCCAGGGCCAGGAACCACTTCCTGAGAGACAGACTGTGGAGGGAGGAGTCTTTTCCAGGCAGAGCCGGGGGAAGTGGTCAGGACACAGCAGACTAGAGGAAGGGCTCTGGCCGTGACCCTTCCCTCCCCATAATGCTCTGTGGTCAATCACCACCACATCCTTACAAAGCTGTCTGCCAGTGGGTACCCCAGATGAGAACAAATAAGCGTCACCTTTCCATACAAAGCAAAGTCATCGGAGTAGATTCAAGACCAAATTCAAGAAAAGTCCTCTGCAACATCTACTGGAGCCTAGAGCCCAGGCTGGGTCTCTAAACTGGTAAAATTCTGACAGTTGAATTTGAGAAAATGCATTAAGTTTAGTGCTGTGGCTGAGGACTGTTGGGTGGCATCAGAAGTGACAATGGGTCTGCAGAAACTTACTGGGTATGAGTGAGCATCCCATTGCCCGGCTGGGGTCTTGAGACACTACAAAGCTGGGAGTACCAATTTAGAACTGGCCTCTTTTTACTACATATTTCTCATACCCGAGAGTCTCCCCATGAGCTACACAGTGTCCCTGTATGAGTAGTTTTTGCTGTCTTAGGTAACAGTCAACTGAGGTTCAAAAATAGCACATAGAAACTTTGAGAAATAAAGACTCCATACATTTTAAATCTCTCACCTTTCTGAGAGTTAGGACATCTCTTGCTGTCCTGCCTGGGGCTTGAATCACATCTTTGCCCAAATTATCTAAGCTATATGTAGTAGCCACCCACTGGCTACTTAGTAGCTGCTTCAGACCCCACAGCAATATCAGCATTTTTATCATAGTATGTTGATGGAATTGTTTTATTTTATTATTAGCTATGGTTGTAAACCTCTTATTATGCCCAACTTAAAAGTGAGCTTCAGCTGGGTGCACTGGCACACACCTGTAATCGCAGTACTTGGGGTGGCAAAGTCAAATGGATCTCTGTGAGTTTGAGGGCAGCCTGGTCTACAAACTCAGTCTAGGATAGCCAAGGCTACAGAGAACCCTGTCTCAAAACAAACAAACAAATAAACAAACAAACATACAAAAAGTGAGCTTCATCATAGATATAGATGTGAAGAAACAAAACCCATGGTACCTGTAGGGCTCGCCAATGGAAATGTCCCTGACCAGCCTCACCTAAGGACTCATTCTGCCTCCGCACTGACGTCTGAGGCCCAGAAACCATGGCAACTGCGTGGGCTTGACACCATGGACCAGGCTCTTCTTGTTCCTCAAGTCTGCCCCATGTGCCAAGCACCAGGCAGGAATTGTTTCGCTTGCTACTTGTTATGGGATGGAGAGCTGAGAAGGACCTTCTCCAACTTAGAAAGGAGACCGAGGCCCCTGTTACGGGGATAGCATCCCCAGAGGGTATGTCATACTCTGTCCCAACCGTGCCCTCATGGGTATTTGTGCCCACCAACTGGGATGTGCATGGCAGAAGTAGACCAATGTTTTCAGTCTGTGAGTATCACATTAGTATGGCAAATCTTCATAACCAATGAAGTCCACACGCCTGTCAAGATCCTGTTTAACACTTCTATTCAGTACATTACAAGCAGGACCTCTGTGTGAGACACAGGACAAGGATACTTAAGCTGCTGTGTGAAGATGTGGACATCTCCAAGATTCTGGTACAAATATGGGACAGGGTGAGGACCACAGAAAATTCTGCAACATCAGGTCACTGTAACCACACAGAAGTTCATTCAGTCTCAACTTTAGGTAAATTCTACAGGGAGGCAGGGTCATTTCCAAAGATGGCTCCTCATTCAAAGATTCATAATACAAAAGAAATGACCCTGGCTTGGTGTGATGGGTCAGTGGGTAAAGCGCTTGCCGTGCAAGCATGAGGACCTGAGTTCACATCCTCAGAATTCATGTTTAAAAACCAGGCATGCTGGTGTGTGTTTGTGACTCCGTTGCTGGGGAGGAGGGGCAAGGAGGGTCCCTGAAACTCACTGGTCAAGCAGTTTATCTGAGTCAATGAGTTCCAGGTTCAATGAGAGACCCTGAATCAAAATATAAGGTAGAGAGGGAGTGATGAAGACACCCAGTTTCATCTTTAGCCTCCACATGCACACCTTTACACACATATACACAATCCATGTGAACACATCTGTATGCCACACATCCAACACACACAAGTGTATAGACCATACAGCCAACACACACACACACACACACACACACACACACACAAGTGCATAGACCATACAGCCAACACACACACAGAGACACTCACACAGACACACAAATGCATAGACCATACACATGCACACAAATGCATATAACCACCCATCTAACACACACACACACACACACACACACACACACACACACACACACGCATAGACCATACATCCAATACACACACACAAATGCATAGACCATACAGCCAACACACACACAACACACACACACACAAATGCATAGACCATACAGCCAACACACACACAAACACACAAATGCATAGACCACACACGAATGCATATAACCATACAGCTAACACACACACATACACACACACACACATATACACACACGCAGAGACAGAGAGACAAAGAGAGACAGAGACAGAGAGAGAAGTTCTCCAGCAGATGTTATTCATGAATAGGAAGATTACCCACCTAAGAACAAGGAGAAAATATCAGGTTGTTTTTGTGAATGGAGTCACAATGAGGGTCTGCACATCTCGAGCAAATTCAGCTCAAAGTAAGGGGAACAAAAGAAGAATCAAAACCAGAAGCTTCAGATTTGGAAGTTTTACAGGCAGGGCTCAGCCATCTTTCCAGCTGACATATGGTACCAGCATTGATGGACCAGCAGCCTTGCATCACATGTCTGCACCGCTGGTGGCATTTGAGAAGCTGCTTCTAGCTAAGCAAAAATGTACGGGGCATGCACTGCTGATGGTGGTGATAGGGAAGTCCCTTGGGAGAAGTGATGTGGGAGGAGAGATGAGATGGCCTCAAAGGGCAGGCACCCAGTCCTGGTGGCTCAGAGAGTGTGAATGGGGCACTTGGCTTGCAGCTCTGCTTCTGACTAATTCTGAAAACACCAAACCACCCTCCATAGTGCTGTGGCTGCTGCAAGAATTCTCCCACTGGCTAGCTTCTGGGACTGAGTGTGCTCCTGGGGATACCCAGAAGCCCAGTTCCAGAAAGCCCCAGTGTGGAGAGGTGGCACTCTGTGGTTCCCTCACCTTTGCTTCTCTCTTTGGAGGCCTGTATGTGCTTGTGCTAGTGTGTGTGTGTGCACATGCACACATTGTGTTTGTGTATGTGTGAGAGTGTGCATGTTGTATGTGCATATAACGTGTGCAGGTAGTGTGTATGGATGTGTGGTATTTGGGTATGTGTATGTGCATGTGATGTGCATGTTGTGTGTGCATATAGTATGTGTGTATGTGGTGCATATGCATGTGTGTGCATGTGTGTGTGCATGCATGTGTATTTGTGTGTGTGTTTGTGTGTGTGCACTCACCCACTTGTGTTTTAAGTTCCTCTATTAAAAAAAAAATAAGAATCCAGTTGGCCTGTTGCACATTTGGTTTGAAGTTGCAAATAAAGCCAAATTTGGGGATTTCTAGGCAAGGAGAGAGAAAGGCATCTTCACCTCCCAATGCCAGCATCCCTGGAAGGCTCCTGGCTCTGCCTCCCCTGGCCAGCAGCCCTGGGAACAAAGCCATGATGCTCTGGAGCCCACAGGCTCCTTCACAAAGTGCTGAGGCATGTGGCAGCAGCTCTCTCAGGCCTCAGCTCAGTGGCGCTGTGACTTTCCAGCAGAAAAGGCCTCAGTGTGACCTTCTCCTTCATAGATGCCAATGGAAACAGCGCAGGCCACCCCGGGCCTCCAGTCTCACCTAGACCTTTGAAGGCTCTAGGAGCATCAGTTCTCAGCCTGTGGGTTACAACCCTTTGAAGAGGGGAGGGCACGTGTTGCATATCAGAGTCCTGAATATCCAACATTTATATTATGATTGACAACAGTAGCAAAATTACAGTCATGAAGTAGCAACAAAATTATTTTATGGTTTGGGGAGGTGGTCACCACAACTTGAAAAACTGTATTAAAGGGTTGCAGCTTTTGGAAAGTGGAGAATGCACTGCCCTAGAGCATTTCCAGGTGCCCCCAGCTCACTAAGCCCCATAGCAAATGGAGCTATGGAGCAGCCAGCAGCGTGGGCAGTGCCCCTCCCGCTCAGCAATAAAAGGGTGAAAGGATGGACTTGCCCCGAGCAACCTTGACTCCATTAGCCTTCCAATTTGCGCTTTACAGTACCAAATCTCAGGTTAGTAGCTTTTATCGAAGGAGATAGGCTATCTTTGGGGGAGGGGGTGGGGCAGGGTGGAAGTGGGAGGGTAAGAATCATGCTGGCAGCTCCTAACTGCCTACAGAATGAAAGCTGCCTTGGACTGTAGTTTGCAGTACCGGGAAAATGTTTGCATTTCCTGAAAGACTAGAAACCTTCTTTCAACCAGACTAGAACAATACAAGCCATTGTTTCACTTTTGCGCTGTCAGCCAGGAAGCTCAGGTCTGAGTTTAAGCACAATTGCCATCTTTTCTTATCTCCAGGGAAAGGAACCACCCTGGCACTCACAGAGAGTCTGAGCCTGCGTGGTGCGTCCATGAAAGTGTTTCAGTTTAATGCTCTCAGCCACCCAGGTGTTGTTATGATAACCTCATGGTTTACACTGCAGTGGAATGAAGCCAGGAGCAAGTCAGGGAGGCAGCGTCTAATTCCAGATCCACTTAGACCATTAACAGTACAACTGGGCTCTCTTTCTCTAAGTGCCTAATGGTGACGAACACAAATTGCCTAAATAAAAGCCAGCGGGATGCAAGCTGCATGTAGGTAGGCAGGGGTGGGGGTGGGGGTGGGGTCCCTTCCTAGCTCTGCCCATTGGCTCCGGGCACCGGAGGTGGGGCTCACAGAAAGAGTAGAGGAAAGAGGTTTAGCTGTGTAGACACAGGGCTGGAAGGTACTTTTCTGCTTTGATGGCTGTGCTTTCGCTGGACATCATGTCTCTTATGGTGGCTGCCACACACAATGACTTGTTTGTGTATGTCCACATGTGTGTATGTGTGTATGTGGATGAGGGTACATGTGTTGGTTCCTGTGCACATGCATGCATATGGAGATCAGAAGCCAATCTTGGGTGTCATTCCTCAGGTCCCATCCACCTTGTTTTCTTCTGAGATAGGGTCTCTCACTGAGTAGGACCTTGCCACGTGGACTAGGCTGGCTAGTGAGCCCTGGAGATCCATGTGACTCAGTGTCCTGGCACTAGCACATTCCATGGCATCTGGCTCTGCACATGGGTTCTGGAGGCTGAGCTTAGCAACTGAGCCATTTCCCCAGCCCTGGATGATGGCTTCCTGAGGTATCCTATGCCCCTCCCCATACCTCAGGGTGACTGTTGCCCACCATTGTCCTGTTTATTTAATCTCAGATCACAGATGAGGTGAGCTCTAGAAACTTCCTGACAACTTAGAAACCCAACTACTCAGGTGAACTAGTAGACACGCTAATTTCCAAATGACTCAGTCTGAAGTGTGATGCCTTCCTGAGCACACAGTGTGTGACCTGGCCGCCATGTGGAGGAGGCACTGTTGAGACAAGCTTTCATAGCACTCACATGTGTATGTACACACAGAGGCATACACACAGGTTCATACACAGACACACACAGGCTCAAACAGACACACACACATTCAGACACATACATAACTTGTGCACACACATATATACACAGAGACTCAGACATACGTATGCACACAGTAAAAACCCACATATTTTACATACATGAATCCACGAATCCACACATAACTCTCTCCACCCATGCCTGTGTTCTTGGGGTGACTGTGCTTTTTGCCCCCCATGATACAAAGTGACTGGTGGCCTGGCACTTTCTGTGGTGTCACACATAGCTGTGTCCACACTAACTGTGGCCACACCCATAGCCTACTGGGTTACAGCCAGGAAAAGTAATTTAAATTCAGTGAAAAGCCATGTATGCCTTGCACATAGTAGTTGTTCAATAAACATAAAAAGTACATGATATATGTATATAATTTCCAATGCAGGCAACCATTGACAGAGAAGGGGAAAGGATGCTAATGTAGGTTTCGGGTGAGGCCTGGGCACCCTAACTCCTGTGGTCTGAGTATTAGTTCCACAGTGGCTTCCTGTCAAATTTCCTTGAATTTATGTGCTCACATTTTTTTGTAAACACATTCTATTTCAATAAAGTTTACAAAAATTAGAGTTGACACTTTGGTGTATTAGAACTGGTATTTGCTTTTGTAGTCTGCACATACAAGGACACAAATTACCAAATTTGCTTGTCTTAAAACTCAATTTCAGAATAACGGCCAACTGAGAGTCACTAGTGTTTTCATCCACGCAAGGGAGCCCCCCTGCTGGATGGCAGATGACCATTAGCGTCAAGAGACGTCACCCTAGAGTGTGTGCTGATTTGTCATCAAAGCCTTATTTCTGATACACTAAGATTTTTAGCTGGAAGTACAAATCGTGTGCCTGGAGATAACATTTTCTGATTTAAATCATATTCACTATTTAGAGGAACTCTGAATCATAAATTTTCACATCAGTGGATGACTTGAGATGAGGTGTCTACTGGATGGAGGGCTCCTCTCAAATCCATGATGTATCTGGGTGTGCCAAAACCACTAGGCTTCTATTCCTTCTCCTACCAGCAGAAGAAGCCAAGGAGGCAGTGGACCCTGCAAGTAGAAAACTGCCAACCCAGGGTTGCCATCTGAAACCCTTGGGCTTCTGTAGCCCCGGGACTAAAATGAGGGTGTCCTTCAGGATGGCTGAGACATTTTTCATTGCACATCCATGCTTAAGGGTTAAACATAGGGGCAGGAGAGATGGCTTGGCAGTTAAATACACTTGCTGCTCTTGCAGAGGACCCAAGGTTGGTTCCCAGCGTGCACACAGCAATCTGTAACTTCAGTTCCAGAGGCTCCAACACCATCTTCTGGCCTTTGCTAGGCGCAGGCATGAACGTGGCAATAGATATACAGGCAGGCAAACATTCACACACAAAGTTAAAATAAGTCTTTTTAAAAAAATCAGCCAAAGGGGGAATTAAAAATGAAACCATTTATGAACTTGTGTTATAACATAAGCTACTCAAGAACAGAAAAGGGAAACCATTATTTCTTTCAACAACAACAACAACAACAACAACAACAACAATCACTTCCCATTAGGAGCTGGCTGTTACCTTCTGCAGACATCAGGGATGTGGTGAAGGAGCAAGATCCAAGAAGGCCCTTCAGCTCCTGGTGAAGTGGGCATGTGTATTCCGTACTCCCCCACCCTATTTTCACAGGGTTGTCAATCAATTTAAGGACTGAAAATAGCCACAGACAGGGAAGGAAGAGATTGAGCTGGCTTGGTTACCATGGGAGTTACTAATGAGGCTCTTCTGTCTTTTAAAGATCTTTGCCATCCTCGTGACATTTGGAACGATAAAATTAAGGGAGGCAGCATCTATTTCCTGCCATTTGATAATCATAAAAATACCATCAAGGAGCTTTGAGTTAAAGATGCTTCAAAAGGACTAGATGGCATTTACCGTAGCAGTGACATCTCAGTAAGGAATCTGACCTTGGGCAGACCTTCAGGGGTCAAAGGCACACTCTCCAAGGATTCTGAGAAACCGTGGAAAGGGACTCCTAGGTCTAGATCCTCTTGTAGTATTTCAACTGGAGGATGGATGCATGCGTGGATGGATAGATGGATGGATGGATGGATGGATGGATGGATGGATGGATGGATGAATGGATGGATGGATGGCCCTTGTTACTCACAGAGACAGCAGTATTGTGACCTTCCTGCAGAAGGCCAGTGTCTTGGAGGATCGGCTGTCTGTGCTCTGCAAAGTTCCCAGGTTAACACAAGCTCTTGCCAAGAATGAAGTGCTATGGCATTAGGATAAAGAGCTTTTATTTCTTAAAGATTTATTTATTTATTATTACTCTACAGTGCTCTGCCTGCATGTACACCTTCGAGAAGCATTCCAGGGTCCAGAGAGATGGCCCATCGGTTAAGAGTGCTTGCTGCTCTGCCACAGGACCTGGGCTTGATCCCTAGCACACACGTGGCAGCTCACAACCACCTGTGACTCCAGTTCCAGGAAATCTGATACCCTCCTCTGGTCTCCATAGGCACCAGACACACATGTGGTGCACAGACGACATACATGCAGGCAAAACACTCATAGTCATAAAATAAAAATAAACACATCTTTTGAAAAGTTCTTAGAGTTTGTATTCCCAAAGTCATAGCCTCAAATGGCATCAGCCTCATTTCAGTGACAGGGATTTGTTACGTTACGTAGGATGTAAATTGTCCCTAAAGGTTGGGTACCAGCTGGTGGCGCTGTCTCAGGCGTTGTAGAAACTATAGAAGATCGTTTCCTTAGCTAGAGGAAGTACGTCACCAGGGGTGTGTCTCTGAATGGGACAGCCCAAAATCCTACTGCCTGTCCTCCACAAGGTGTGTGGCCCCTGGCACTTGTCCCGCTGTCACCCACCCTCTACCCCCACCTCCACCCCCAACCCCAGTGCATTCAACCTGCCACACATCCAGACTCACAGAGCTGTGTCCCTGTAGACTAAACCCTCCCAACCTGTGCGCAAAATAAACTTCCCCTCTTCTGAAATTATTCTCTCAAGTATTTCATTCACGGTGACACAAAAGTAGCTCACAAGTGCCTGCTGCCTAACACAGCGCCTTTGGCTGTGATGTGGATTGCCCAGGCAACAGTGCTTATTAATAAAGATGAAAATCTTTCCCCTAGAAATTTTAAACTGTCCATGGGTATAGACAAGGGATTAAAACAAATGATGTGAAGATTTCCCTTCATTCCTAGAGACAGCTAGAAACCCCATCTCTGGAAATACATTCCTAGAAGTTTGAAACTAATAATTCCTTGCTGGCTGAGGCGACTCGTGGGCTGCGATTCTCTGGGTTCAACTGCAAACTGCAAACGCTTTGCAGAGTGGGCTGCAGAGCAAGGAGGCAGGAAGATTCCAGAAGGAAGAATACGAAAGGCTTTAAGTGACCCTGGCATTTGCCTTCAAAGTAACCAAGTACCTTTGCAAAGGATATGAGGGAGGAGACCTTTGAGGAATGGCACTGGGATTCCCTCCCACAAGGGAGGGCATAGCTAGGGTTTAGGTGCAGGTGATTCCGGTACCCCTTCCCTTCCCTGACAAGGACACCTATTTTTTTTTCCTGTTTAGAACTGCCCAGGCTCTTGGTTTTCCAAGACCCAGAAGAATGCTCTGCATTGGTATCAGTATTATGATAAAGTAAAGATGCTATGAAGGTCCACCCCAGCTTGGTGTTTCCACACTTGCAAGCGTATATATCCTCACACACTCACATATGTTCACTGTCACCACCTACACATGTATAGCCGTGTACAGTTACACATACTCATTCATGCATTCACACTCACACCCCCCACACAGTCACACCTACACCCACACCCACCTACATGTTCACACTGCCACCTGCCACACACTCACCCACACATTCAAACTCTCACATACCCTCATAGTCTCTCTCATCCCCTGGCCCACACATACACACCTCTCCCTCACAAAATGCCACCCTGGGTGAGGTCAGATCCGTTCCCCTGTGACTAAGCTCCCCGGGCTTGGAGGCATCTATCTACCTCTGCGAATGTGCCAGCTCTATTCTGTCATCCAAACAGGATGCAGACAATGATCACTACCATTTTAAACTATATATTTTATTCCTGTGCGTGTATGTGTGCATGTTCACAGGAATGTACAGATACTGTGCAGATAGAGGCCAGAGGCCAATGACAACTGTCTCCTTCTATGACCGCCCCCCCCCCCACACCTATTGGGTGATCTAGCTATGTAGCTGCCTTCAGAAATCCTTTCTCTCCACCACCCATGGGCTGCGGTTACAGGTGGATTTGCATCAGTGCCGCCATCCAAACAAAACTCTGGTCCAGTCTTCAGCAAGAGCATTTCCCACTGCAGGACACCGTACACTCATTTAAAACGCATTTCTGAGCATCTACTCTGTGCTGGGCAAATCCTGAAACTGGCTGATCATGTTGTCACAGTACTTAAACACCTTTCTTAGGAAAGATGCCCCCTGGCTTGGGCCAGCAACCAGGGACGGCTTCCTGTAGGAAGTGAGTATACCCAGACGTTTCTATTTCTTCTCTTCTATGACATCTACAGTAAATAGACCACATCCACCATAGCCTTGGGTGGTGTCAACTCATCCTGCCACCCATCCACAGCCCCACCCCCACACTGCGGGAGAAGAGCCCCAGAATATGCAGATTATCTGCTTGGTCCCATATTTCTGGCCTCAGATGCCATCAGTGGCTTCTTCTACAACTGATGTACATTGCTTTGGTGTTTTGCAACCTGGGGACCCAAGTCTATCTTCTCAGTGAGGCTACCCAAACTTGTTGTGAAGTTCCCAACACACCCTGCTGTCCCCTTGTCTTTGGACCGTGCTGAAAGCCAGCTTTCCTACACATCTGGACCTTACCAAGGCCCGGGATAGTTACAGTGTTTTCAACAAGATAATCCTTTGTGTCCTCACCCCTGGCCTGCAGAACCCCTGACCATCAGGATGCACATCATCTATCCCATCATGTCCCCAGACTTGCCGTGCAGGTCCCTAGCCACTAAGGCACACTCCAATCTGCCCCACCCAATCCACAAGGGTATTGGCCTCTTCCTCACTAGGGGCTGCTGTTTTGAGTGTCCTGATCCAGTAACAGAAACACTCAAAACACATGACTTGCTTCCCTGGGATGAGCGACCCCCTCTCTCACCTTGCAGAGTGAGTGGTATGGCAATTTTTAAAAGGGTCTGGCCTCCCAAACCCTGGGGACATTCCGTCAAAGTGGGCTGTCTACAGGAGAAGAGTGGCTGGGTACCCAGGCCTCTGCACTTCCCACCCTGCCCCCCCTTAAAATAATCACCCAGCCTGATGGGGTTGCTCTCTCCTCAACCCCCAGGCTTCAGTGAAGGAAAGAATCATCCCAGCGATACACAGAGGGACACAGTCTCCCCCATCAGCACGTCTGAGAACCTGTTTTATGCCAAGAATCCAGCAGGTTCCCTCCCCCTACCACACCCACTCACCCACTTATCCATCCATGTCTGCCAAGCACCCACCACATGCCTGGCCCTGCCAGAGTATGAGTGAGACAGCTCAGCTTCTCCCTAATGCTGCCGATAGACTTGTAGGAGATGAGAATAAATACATTGAGGTAAAATAAAAAAACAGCTTCGGCATCTCTTATCCAAAACGCTCAGGGCCAGAGATGTTCCAGCTTTCATTCTTCCCTCAGGGTTTCTGAAATGTTTGAGTTTATATAATGAGTTAGCTGGGGGAGAGAGCCCGAGGCTAAGCATGAAATTCATTTATGTCTCACATATACTGAATACACAGGTATTTAGGTGCTTGTATGCAACTGTGTGTGTGTGTGTTGTGTGTGTGAGTGTATGTGTGTTGTGTGTGTGAGTGTATGTGTTATATGTGTGTGTTGTGTATGTGTGGTGTGTGTGTTATGTGTGGTGTGTGTGTGGTGTGTGTGTGAGTGTATGTGTGTTGTGTGTGTGAGTGTATGTGTTATATGTGTGTGTTGTGTATGTGTGGTGTGTGTGTTATGTGTGGTGTGTGTGAGTGTGTGTGTTAGGTGTGTTGTGTGTGTGTGGAGTGGAGTGTGTGTGTGTGTGTGTGTGTGTGTGTGTGAGTGTATGTGTGTTGTGTGTGTGAGTGTATGTGTTATATGTGTGTGTTGTGTATGTGTGGTGTGTGTGTTATGTGTGGTGTGTGTGTGGTGTGTGTGTGAGTGTATGTGTGTTGTGTGTGTGAGTGTATGTGTTATATGTGTGTGTTGTGTATGTGTGGTGTGTGTGTTATGTGTGGTGTGTGTGAGTGTGTGTGTTAGGTGTGTTGTGTGTGTGTGGAGTGGAGTGTGTGTGTGTGTGTGTGTGTGTGTGTGTGTGTGTGTGTGAGTCTCAGGTGTTAATTTCTCAGGAGCTTCAAGGGTTTTTTTGTTTTTGTTTTTGTGTGTGTTTTTTAGGCCTGGTCTCTGATTAGTCTGGAACTTATGCAGTAAGCTAGCGAGCCCTAGAGGCCTGCCCGTCTCTGTCGCCCTGGTGTGTCATTACAAGCATGAACTATGGCACCCTGCTTTTTATGTGGATCTGGAGATCATCTCGGGTTCTCAGGCTAACACAGCAAGTGCTTTATACTTTACTGGGCTTACTCCCAGGCCCAGAAAGTTGCATTTTCATCTGTTTCTTTAGCCTACCTGCATTTTGACCAGGATGCTGTGCCATGGGAGTGTGTGTTTTCCACATAGAGCACGTTGTCTGAATTCAGACTGTTTGGAATTTTAAAGTAGTTGGGGTTTTCAGACAAGGGATGCTGAAGCTGTACAGACTAGGAAGTACAGAGAAAACAGCTAGGAAGGGGCCCAGGTGACAGCAGGGACAGAGAGGTACACCTATCACTGCAAAGGACAACCATGTCCATGACTACACCATCCCCAGTCATGCCGGGTACCTAAAGCCTGTTCAGGTATGGACCGTTCACCTGCCGTATGATCTCATTCAAAGTGGTCAGGAAGGTCCATCTCACCCCTATGGCCAGCCACTGGGATGCTACCGCTTGCCCATTCAACAATAGTCAAGCATTCACCTTGATGAGTAAAGCAACACTCTTATGCTTAGCACCGTGAATCATTTCCAAGTTCAAGGCTTTGCTGGAGGCCCTCAGAAGACCCTCACTCCTTCACAGCCCATTTTTGTTGCCCAGTGGCAAAAAAGAAGCCATCTTTTGCAGGGGGTGGCGGCGGGCGGGGGGAGATCACCAGCTGACAGTCCTTACCAGCCCCCACCCCACCATACACTGCTCCACCCCCAGCGAAGCCTGTAAAGATGCATTTTCAATTCTCCACGCTGGGAGCATTCCAAACAGCTTCCCAACAAGCCAACACTGTTCTCATCTTACCTCTGCCAGCCCCCATCAAAAAAAAGAGGACACTGTCCTCCGTAACGATGCTAAATAGTCAGATTGCAGCTGGGACATCTTGCTGAATATCTAATGGTTTTCATTTGTGGGGGCTGAAATAAGCACATCTGTGCCTCCAGAGAAGGCTACATGCACGCGGGACACGTGAGGAAACGGGCAAGGCTCTTGGAACCCCATAGCTCTGCCCTGAGATGTCCGCCCTGAATGTCCCCTGACAACCAGAAGAAGCTGCTATGGACAACTTGTTCCTGGGTTAAGAAGAAGCCCCACAGTTTGGACAAGTGGGGATGAGCTCTCAGAATAAAAGCAAGATATGCACAATGTCAAGTTTAGTATTGAGCTTGCAAGAACAAAGATGTCTCTGGTCCATTCCTAGGGATGCAGAAAGAGGGGTGCGGGGTAGGTATCCAGAAGCTCCAGGTTTCCGGGAGCCAGGTCAAGTACAGAGACAGATAGAAACCGAGGAAGCAAACTGTCTGGAAAACTGAGTGCCAACGACCAGGTCAGATCCATGTGCCCAAGGCACAGCAGTTGCCAAAGGAATTATGGCTGGAGGAGCTGTCCCAAGCATCTGGAAAGGGACAGCAAAGGCATCCTAGGTGTGAACCAGGAGCCAGGAGATGCCATCTTCCTGTTACTGCACCTTTCTGCACTCACTTACTGATGTCTGCAAGATAGGGGTACAGGGTAGAGACCAGACAGCAGTCAATGCCCTAGCCCTACAGTGTGGGCCACATTAGCTGCCACTGCCACATTTGATGTCACTGATGAGACCCTGAGTCCCCAGGCACCCACACGCCTGCACAAGGAAGGCATGTCCTTTCTGACCTCCTTCTGTCATCCAGGAGCTTTCCTTCCTCTCATTATAGCCCATCTTGTCTGCATCAGTCACAGCTGCTCACGAGATTACATTCTCCGCAAGGACAGGCACTGCTTTTACACCCTTTCGTCCCCTGTAGCACTGACGGCAGTTCCAACATATCAACCTTTTAATGACTTAATAAATACAAGTGACACCTTCGGTGGCCTGCCAAGAATTGTGCTGGACACTTTGTAGCATTACCCACCTACCCTCAAACCTCACAAGCAGCCGGGAAGGGTTGGGTTACTATTCACATTAGGAGGAAGGCATGGGACAGGTGCACACCACCTTCCTGGGGCTGGGGTTATTCACAGCAAACGGTCTGAGAACGCAGCTACTGGAGAGCGAATGGGTGAACAAGAAGATGATTAGTTACCCAACCGAGGACATTTTGCTCAGCGGCTGCTTTTGCCACATATGAAGCCATCTCCATAAGGAGGTTCATTGATGCTCGTCATCTGCTTTGAGGTAGTCTGGTTGCTGCCAGGAGAAAACCTGTCTTATTGTCAAAGAATATTTGCAATAATAAAACATTTTTAAATGCCATATTCTGTAGGTCTATGAGGTTTTTGAAGACCTTATCTAACTATTTTTACCTTATCTATCTACAGAATCATATCTGTCTGTTAATCCTAGGATGTATATTCTTGTGATAAAAATAGACTAGTAATTGACATGACCATGATTTGATCAACTAATAGGGGTTAAGATGTTTTTAGGTCTAGGTAGATGTTTTAAGTTGATAAAGATGAAATATGATAGATATTGATTTACATTTAGAATTTTAGATGCACCAAGATAGGAAAGATGTTTTCTTCAAAGTTGCCAAATATAAATAGCCAAAACACCATGAATGTAACATTGATATAATTCCTGATTGTTTCGTGGTTCTTCTTTCTGTAGGTAGTTTATTGTATATATGTGTAATAATATAAATGTATATGTAAAAAAGAAAAAAAGATGAATAGTGAATGTATAAATCAGCAGCCTTCAAGAAAACACTCACAGTCCCTCAACCCTCCTCAAGTCTTAACCTGGAATTCTGATCTTCAAAATAGAGGATATGACCTTTCGAACAGAAATATATTTACAGAAGAAAACAAACCAACAATTAATCTTGTACAATGGAAAGCAGCAGGTACAGATTACCAACCCTTTAAGAAAAAAAATTGCAGGCCAGGCGTGGTGGCACACACCTTTAATCCCAGCACTTAGGAGTCAGAGGCGGGCGGATCGCTGTGAGTTCGAGGCCAGCCTAGTCTACAAAGTGAGTCCAGGACAGCCAAGGCTACACAGAGAAACCCTGTCTTGAGAACCAAAAACAAAAACAAAACAAACAAACAAAAAATTTACAGTTCTCCATACTCTTCCCCCCAGATGATGGGAGAAGAGGGTTAGTGATTCATGAGGCCAGTGTCAAACTAACAGATCAAGACACTTCAAGGAAACTATAAGCCGGTATCTCCCAAGATCCTAAATGTGAAATTCAAAGCAAAACAGCATCAAGTTGAATCCAGCAACAAGGAGAAAGAAGTCAGCAGATCGGAGCAGGACTCAGGCCAGGTACAAAAGCCTGGCTCGGCATTTTAAAACCAATGAGTACAATTCATCATGTCAACAGGCCAAGGAAGAAAAGCAGAGTCCTCCAAGTGACATCGCAGAACATTTGACAGAATCTCAACTGACCTTCGAGGAAAACCTTCAGCAAACTGGGACAGAGGCACATCCTCAAACTGAAAGGGCTCATGCCCAAACTGCCCAAACCCAGCATCTTGCTTGATGGCTATGAGAAAATAAATGTTGCGTATTAAAACAGGAACACTATCATAATGTTCTGTCTTAATATGCTGTTTCAACATCATACCAAAAACTCTAGCTACTGCATTGAGGGGGGGAGGGGGAGGGAGAGAGAGATTTGAAGCAATTAACCAGAAAGTCTTCTAAAATGTACATGATTGTTGTAATGTCTTTAGGGAAGGAGGTACATATAAAATTCCCATTATTCCTAAAAATATTTATTATAATTTATTCAGATTACATCCTGAATGATATCCCTTCGCTTGCTTCTACCTTCCTGTTTTCCACCCTCCCTCTCTCCCTCTTCCCCCTTCCAATAGACCTCTGACGGAAGGGGACCTCGTCCCCCACTATATGGACACAGCATATCAGGTCTCATCCAGATAGCCTGCTTCCTCTTCCTCTGTGTGCCGCCGGGCCTCCCCACTATAGTCAAGAGCTCAATAAGCAGAGCTATCCTGAATAGGGAAATGTAAAAGTGTCAGATCTTTGAGTCAGTGCAATCTCAACCAAAATTGCCAGCGAATTATCCTGAGGTAACACTCATATAACACAAAACTCGCCATTTTCACCAATTTTGTCCTAGACTGGTGAGGGGCATTTAGAATCTTCACAATTCGCAACCAACACCACCTTCCTGGTGCAGCAGATGGCGAGCTAAGTGCGGACTCAGCTCTCTTCCTCCCGCCCTCTGACACTCACTCACCACTCTACGACCTCCACCCTCTGACACTCACCCTTCTCAGGCCTCCACCCTCTGACACTCACCCTTCTCCGGGCTATCTTCACGTTTGACCACTCCAGGAACTTCACATAGTAAGTGCAGTCACAGTGTCTGTGGCTTATTTATTTACCTTCGTACTCAGAGTCTTACCAAATGAAGATGGCTCAAAAAGTTTGGAAAAGGCTTCCCAACACACAGCAGCAGCAACAACAACAACCAACAGATTTTAATTCAAAAGCAAAACGTCCTAAATCTGAGGTGTTTTGGGCAGCATTTGCCTGGGTTCCTTGACGCAGCTGTATCACAGAGCCCTGGTTGTGAACGCACAACACCTGTGCACTTTGTCCTAAAAGCTATTACTCCACAAAATTCTAATGAATGCTTCCTGAAAAATCCTGGCCCGGATTAAAGACTAGTATATATTATAAACTGCCGTATTTTTGCTAAACACGGAAAGTTTCTGCTACTAGAGAAATATAATGACAGAAAACAAAAACTTTGACTATTTCCTACCATCACTGCTCAACGTGTAAGTAATATCCATTGGATTGTGTTGCGTTAGAATGTTTGAATTTAAAAATTTGGAATTCCTGATTCAAGTTTCACTTTCAAAAATCATTAAAAAAATTTTTTTTTCAAACTTAGGATCAGAACAGAATACCTCTGAAATGGTGTTAAACACATTTCTAGAGCCGGGCGTGGTGGTGCATGCCTTTAATCCCAGCACTTGGGAGGCAGAGGCAGGCAGATCTCTGTGTGTTCAAGGCTAACCTGGTCTACAAAGTGAGTCCAGGACAGCCAAGGCTACACAGAGAAACTATGTCTCAAAAGAAGAAAACAAAACAAAACAAAAACCAACACATTTCTATATTTATGCACAGTGCTAAACTGGCTAGGTTTATGTCAACTCCATACAGGTTAAAGCCATCTGGAAGGAAGGAAGCTCAATTGAGAAAATGCCTCCATAGAGCCAGCTGCAGGCAAGCTTGTGGCCATTTTCTTAATAGATGGAGGGCCCAGCCCATTGTTCACAGTGCCACCCCTGGGTTGGCGGTCCTGGGTTTTAGAAGAAAGCAGGCTAGGCAAGCTACAGGGAGCAAGCCAGTAAGCAGCACCCCTCTATGGCCTCTGCATCAGCTCCTGCCTCCAGGTCCCTGCCCTTGGTGCTTTGGATGACAAACTGTTATATATGGAGCTCTGAGTGAAATAAACCCTTTCCTCCCCAAGTTGTTTTTGGTCATGGTGTTTCATCCCAGCAATCGTGCCCCTAACTAAAACGGTGGCATTCTCGGCATTAACAATTATGAAAGAAAAATGTCTGCAAAGCACTGCAGAGGCTCCGTGTCCTGCACCAAATATTCAGGCAGGATTAAATTCCTTGTGTGAAAATAAACAAGCACATTGTCTCATTAGCATGAAAATCGGCTTTCATCTTCAAAAAAAAAAAAGTGTAAAACTAATGTATGCCAAGAGTTCTTTTAAAATAAAGTTCACTATGATTTATTACCAGTAAATGTTTGATGTGGGTCTTAGTTAGGGTTTCTGTTGTTGCTGTGATAAAACCCCATGATCAATCCAACTTCCTGAGAGTTTCTTTGGGGCTTATGGGGGTGGGGGGGCGCTAGCATCATAATGGTGAGGGTAGCAGGAGGTAGACATAGACATTAGAGCAGGGAGCTGAGAGCTGAAGGCTCACATCAACTGCGAGCAGGAAGCAGAGAGAGTGAACTTGAAATGGTGTGAGGGTTTAAACTCTCAAAGCCTGTCAGCAGTGAGTACTTCCTCTAGCAAGGCTGCACCTCCTAAGCCTCCCCAAACAGCACCACCTGGGGACCAAATATTCAAATACTGTGGGGGACATTTGTCATTCACATCATCAGAATCTGTAAACACACACACACACACACACACACACACACGCGCGCGCGCGCGCGCGCGATGTCAACCTGACTGAATGTAGAAATATCAGGTAGAGGGCTCCCTAGGCCTGTTTGTAGGGATTGTTGGTTGTTTTTCTTTTTTAATATTAATTTTGTTTTATTTTATACATGCTTGAGTGAATGTACGTATATCGTATTCAGGTCCTTAAAGGCTAGAAGGGATCACAGATTCCCTGGGAGCTAGAGGTACAGGTGTTTGTGCGCTGCCCCATGTGAGTGCTGTAAATCAAATCCTTGCCTTCTGGAAAAATCCAAGCAGAAAATGGAGCGGGACAACCACATGCACTTAAGGCTGTGTCTTAACTGTGAGCCCTCTGTCAACAGCCGTCTCAGGCCCTTGCTGTGCTCTGCCTTTTTGACCATACTCCTTGAGCCATACTTTGGGACTGTGAATCCAAACAAACCCTTTCTCTCTGAATTGTTTCTGTCATGGCATTTTATCACAGCAACAGGAAAAGAAACTGAGATACTATACATCCAGGGTGAATAAAAATTTCTAAGGTGAAAGGCAACACAAGCTGGCAGTTTAAGATGCCGGCCTCAGTATAACATCTTCAAGGCTCATCCTGGAGGGCTTCCGTTTATGACTGACTAGTACTCCATGCCATGTCCGTGCTACGCCACATTTGCCTCTTCATCCGCAGAGAGAAACTCTGCCTGTTTTTAACTCTAAAGACCAGGGATCAAGCTGCGTGTTCCCAAAGGCACAGGCTTATGTTTTGTTTTTGTTTTAATGAAGAATCCTATGTAATGCAACGGAACATTTTTCCCCCTTACAAATCCGCATTAGGATGCCTGGGGCACAGGACCCACAGCCTCCTGATTTCCCCTGCTTTCTTCCATCCTGATGATCTTAACTAGCTCTGATCGCTGGCAGATGGGGCACCATCCCTTGGTCTTCCTCGCTGAACATCCCTTCCTGGGCTTTCCATCCCCTCTCTCCATCCCTCCTCATATGCATTACTCTGACACGTGATTCCGAGCTTCCAGGCGTGGGGAGAGGGCACTCTAAGTGCTCCTGATTGGTTCGCTGGAGACTTGGCCTGCATCTCCTCTGATGCTGACCCACTTTCTCGGGGTGAGATGATATAAAAAGCAACTCAGCTTTTCAGAGACACGTCTGCGTTTTGCCTGTTTTCTTCTCCTTTCCCCCACAGGCTATAGTCTGTGCTAATGAGATCAATGTGAGCCTCCATTCTGGCTCTTGCCTCTGATCTTGGCCTACAACAGTGAGGCAAGTGGGGGGCGGATTGAGGAGGGAGGGGCTGGGAGGCCTAGCCCTTACCTGCCCTCCAGTCTGTCAATCACCTGGCACTAGGTCCTAGGTAATGGATCTAGGGCATGTGTTCACTTGCTAGGATGACGGAACCTTCCAGATGGAGACCTGTCTTATGGTTAAAGCAAGATGAAAGAGGGGGAAGCTGTTTACAGAAGGGGCAGGGACGAATATCTGGAGTAAACACACACACACACACACACACACACGCACACGCACACGCACACGCACACGCACACGCACATGCACGAGTGGACGGACACATAGCTGGGGGTTGGAGACCTGCCTGTTTGCCAGGAAATCTGTGCTGCTAGCTTACCTGACACAAATCTCACATGAAAATTCTAGATCCCTGGGTTTTTTTTTTGCAAAACAAATGTTTGTATCATTGTGGTCCATGAGAGGTGGCCCAAGCAGGAAGCAGGCTCCACCCTTCTTGGCTAAGACCTTTGTGGCTCTCCTGTCTATTGATGGCCCCACTGTGGCAACTATGTCTGTGACCTCTCCTGAGGCTCCAGTGTCATGGTCTGGGACACAGTGGACATTCCTTTAAAACATGCTGTCCTTATGAGTGCCAACTGGCAGTTGTCCAAGACCCAAGGGGGGGGAGGGAGGAGCAGGCAGGGTAAGGTAGGAAATCTCCATTAGAAACAGTTCCTGTTTATTGTTGGGGGGACTGGCTTTCTGTAACAGTGACAGACTTTGACCTCAGATCTCCTAGAACCTTCCTTCTCCTTCCCACACATGGACAGACCAACTCACTTTCCCCTTCCCATGGTCCTGCCCTGTCCACACACAGGTGGGATGTGCCTCTGGCCTGACTCCTCAATCTCTGCTCTGGGCATGCTCCCTGGTACCCTGTTTCTATTGTCCAACCACTAAGCCCTTGCTGTGCTTCTGAATGCCTGGGGATGGCTGCCAGATAGCAGGGGCCCAGGAGAGGTAGCACAGTCAGGTAGAACTCAGTTCCTGCAGGGGGCAGGGGGAGGTACAGACAAGTAAACTGTGGATCACAGTACCAGGCAGTTAACAATGCAGTAGTTCATTTATCTCCCAACAGGAGGATGTTCACCTAAGGCTCATTAGCATCCCTGTGCCAGCAAAGCATGGCAGGAAGATCTGGGGGTGGGGGGGAGCTCATGGCTGGGGAAACAGATGGAACTTTACTCTGGGAGAGAGGGAAGAATTACCTCCTCACAGCCCTGAGGCGTCTCAGAAGAAGGGACCAGGCCGTACCAGAGAAGGGGCTTTAAGTGTGGGTGCATGCAAGGGGGAGCATCCTAGGTTTCCACCAGAGCACAGCGAGTAGGTAAGGCCCTTGGGAGCATGTGGTGTTTGAATGAGAATGCCTCCCATAAACTCATATATTTGCACGCTTAGTCTCCAGTGCTGTTTGGAAGGATTGGGAGGTGTGGCCTCCCTGGAATAGGTGAGGCCTTGTTGGAAGAGGTATGCCTAGCTGTGAGTGGGCTTTGGGGATTTCAAAAGCCTGCTGCCTGTGTATCAGGGTATAAAGCTCTCAGCCACTGCTCCAGTGCCATGCCTGTCTGCTTCCCACCATGACGATAATGAACTAACCCCCTGAATCTATAAAGCAAACTCCCAATCAAATGCTTTCTTTTTGAGAGTTGCTTTGGTCATGGTGTCTCTTCACAGCAATAGAACAATAACTAAAACAGAGCACAGCTTTGCCACAAGCTGGCGATGCAGACTGAGTCTGTGCATAGGACTGGCCAGGAGCTCCCAGACCACGTCATCAAAGAATGCCAAGGACAGACTGGGTCAGACCTGGGCTGGACTAGAGGGAGTGAGGGTTAGCTGGGCTGGGTGAACGCAGTGCAGGATCTCAGTCAGTGCAAGAAGAGAGACAGACTTCTCAGGAGATAGTTCCCGTGAGACAGCTCATTTAATTTGAGGGGTAGGGAGGTGGGGGACAGGACCAAAAAAAAAAAAAACCCAATTTTTGTTTTGTTTTGTTCTTTGTTTTTTCGAGACAGGGTTTCTCTGTGTAGTTTTGGCTGTCCTAGACTCACTTTGTCGACAGGGCTGGCCTCAAACTCCCAGTGATCCTCCTGCCTCTGCCTCCCGAGTGCTAGGACTAAAGGTGTGCACCACCACTGCCCGGCTTAAAAAAAAAAAACCCAAAATTTAAAAACCAAAAATTTAGACCTTTGAACTGCAGGTAGAGGCTTTGGGTTGAGTGTACATCATTGGCCAGGGCCAAGGTGCTGGGACTGCCTTATTTGCATGAAGAGGAATTCCAGGAGCTTGCTGGACATGACCTTGTAAGAAGAGAGGAAATCTAACCTGTAACCTGGCTGCCAGGCTATGTAACCACCTCAAAGATGGCAGAGGTTGGGAACGTAAGACTACGTGCGCTGAGACATCCAGGCCCAAGGCAAGGAGAGAGCAGTCCTACCCCTGCCAGTCTCAAGACAAGATTTTTGGGGTTTGGACATGCCTCCACCTCACTCTTGCTCTCTGCTTGCTTCCCTGCCTCCCCCCGCCCCCCAGTTTCCCAGCTCCCAGTCACTGTCTTGTGTACCATCTGCTTAAGTAGCCTGGTAAACTGTACTCAGTTGAGCAGTATGCTGTAATTGCTCGTGACAATGAGGGACCCCGTGTTTACATCTCAGCATGGCTTTTTCTCCCCCCTGCAATAACAGAGCCTCAAATGTGAGAGTCCTAGTTAAAGAACCACAGGCCACATCCCCATCTTCCAAAGTAGAAGGCTAACATATGTTAGATGTTCACTACAGAAAGCTAGGAATTCTTTAAATAAAGAATAATGAAAAACTAAATAGCCCCATAGTAAATTAATTCTTCAATTGATGGATGCATTCCCTTTTCTTTACTAAGAGTGGAAAGTTCTGAATCCACATTTTTTTTTTTTTACAGAAAGAGCTATCACATGCCATAAGCAAATGGCTCATCCTACGATGTATCTAGAATGACACATCCATAGAAGGATTTTGCTCGTACTTTGTGCTGTTTAAATACGATAACCAGTGTGGACTGGTCCACAGCCTTTGTTCAGAAAGGCATTTGGGGAAACTTTGCTCAAAGGGAGGGAAAACCTTCTTGAGGCAGCCAGTCTTTGCACACTGAGGTCCTAGCAGTCTCCAGGGATGATGTGATAATGAACTAGTACTTGAACCCAGTGTGGAGCACCCTGGCATTTTTCAGGGTGCAGCCAGGGTTAGAGATGGGAGACTTGGGGACTCATGATCAGATCTGCTCTAAGATTAGAAGGTGACTGTCATAGCTTCTCTTAGCAACCCCAAACAGTTGTAACAGCATGGATGCTAACTTATCCTTGTGAAATCCCCACACGTTGCAAAACAGAATATTCAGGAGAAACATTAAGGTCTGGAGAGATGGTTCAGTCCATAAAGTGCTTGTCCTGCAACCATGGAGACCTGAGTTTGGATCTTCAGCACCCACATAAAATGCTGGATGTAGCAGTGTGGACCTGACACCTCAGCATGGTCAGTGCACCAGAGGCAGGGAAGGCAGAGGTAGGGGGATCCCTAGGTCAGCCAGCAGGGGCAAAGCCGTGAGCTTCAGGTTAAGAGAGAGGCCCTGACTCATATGGTGGAGGCTGACTGAGGAAGGCACCAAATATTGAACTCTGGGTTCTACACACATAGCACACAGTGCACACACACACACACACACACACACACACACACACACACACACACACACTCACTCACAGAAAGAGAGAGAGAGAGAGAGAGAGAGAGAGAGAGAGAGAGAGAGAGAGGCACATATACATGGAGGGGTAAATCAACATGCTCTACCTTCAAGGTATAAAAACACAGTATCAATTGTTTTTGTCAAAAGCTCATTATTTTTCTTTTCTTTTCCTTTCTTTTCTTTTCTTTTTGTGTCTACTTAATGAGCAATTAGAGCCATGACTGAGCCGAGCTTCAGGACTGGAAATCGTCTATTTAGGTTGTTCAGCACATTTCCCCACTTAAGGGCATGCTTGGCAATCCTTCACAATCTTCATCCCATCCAGGGAGCCTCACTCAATCAGTTCTTTTTACAGTAATGCCCCCCAAATGACAGCTTTCCCCCCAGCCAGCTGTGGCAGGGCTCAAGCCCCCAGTGGTCCTGACCTTTAAAGAGGTAAGATATAAAATGAAAGCCTTTCCCTCCCCCACCTCAGAATATGTAAGAAGGTATTGCCCGCTTCAGCTTTCAATGTCTTTATTAATACATGCAGGTCAGAAACTATGAAACACCACATACACACATACACATACACACACACACACACACACACACACACACACACACACACAGCTCACTTTTAAAGCATAAACTAGGCCATGTCTCCTTTTCTTTCTCCTACAGAAACATTGATTCCACCTGGCTCAGACTCCACCCCGGGGGGGGGGGGCTCTGTTTCCTCATCTGCGAAGTGCCCCCTGCCAGCGGGAGTAATTGCTGGTACTTCTCTGCATGGAAAAGTCCGGATTCTTATACACTCCACTCACGGCTTAATTTGGATGAATGGTGTGAATCACCCGATTGCCCCATCTTCCCAGGGGAAGGCAGCTGTTCAGGGTGACGGATGGGAGCTGAAAGCCATTGACTCGCCACAGGCAGCTAGCTCTCCTTTTCCTCGGGTGCTGCAGATTTTCAAGAGGCACCATCATGTGACCAGAATTGCACTGACTTCCACGCTTAGTTACTGGTACCCATCAGGAAAAGATACAGCTGGGACTCCAACTCCACCTTCACTTCTGTGCTCTGCTCACCAGCCAGTGTCTTCGAGATAAAAGCATCAGTTAGGTCCGTGGAAGGTGGGGGTCACCCACAGAGTGAGGAGAGAGGCAGGTCTCGTGTGTGAGACCTCAGAACCCACAGTTAAGCTACCTCACTGTGCCAAGAACCTGTAATGATATCATTTAGAGAAAGACGGCAGCAGGCACTGGGTCACAGCTATGCTGAATGGAAGATAGGATTCCATGGACTATCTGCCCAGGAGAGGGTTCATCGGCATGAGTCAGGGGGATTGGAGGTGGGGCACGTGTGATGTTCCTGGAGCCCAGGTTTCAGAATCAACTCTTCGCTCAGCCAGACCACTAAAGTGAGAGAACCCTGGGCATCACTCAGCCCCTTGGTCCCTCCTGGGATTACTGCGAGAGTGAAATCAGAAGAATATTAACAGATGTGCAGATTCAAGAGTGATTCTCAATAGAGAGCACCTCTGAGGCCACCTCCAATCCCACCCAGGACCCCTGAGCAGTTAAGTATGTAGGCTCACTACAGGTGGATGAGGGGCCCTGGGGACTCCATGTCAGAATGGAAAATAAGGAGTCCTGATCAAAGCTGGGCAATCCTATAAACTTTCCTTGGTTAATTCAACACCATTAGCATTTAACAAAAGCTCAAGTTGTGTCAAGCAAGCTCCAAGGATGCTTTTGTTTTAAAGGCAATGCCCAAACCCATGGTACAGAACAGCATTGGTTCATGTCACTTGCTGTGGTGAAGGGAGCCATGGTTTTTGAGCTTGTGGGTGTTTAAAACATAAGGAAACAGACAGTCCCATCGCCATCCACACGATGACATTAACCCCTGGCATAGTTTGCAAGCAGAGGATTCGAGGTTGAGGCTGGCAGCACGAGTCTGCAATCCCAGCACCCAGGAGGCTGAAGTAGGTGGACTGAAAGTTCAAGGTCAGCACGGACTATAGAATAAGTTCAAGGCCAACCTGGGTAACTGAGAAAGATGTTGTCTCAAAATAAAAGTACGATGAGAACTAAGAGTGTAGGTCATTGGAAGAGTGCTTGCCCAGTATATGCCAGTCCCTGGGTAGGTTATACACACACACACACACACACACACACACACACACACACACACACTTAGGTTCAGTGAAAAGTGAAAGGCTAGGCTGTAGCTTTGAGGATTGCCTCCTGGATACCGAATGATAGGTCTTAAAAGTGAGTGCATCAGCCCCTCAGAGATGGTAAACCTAAGCTTTTCAGGCCACTGCCACCAGTCCATCAAGAGAAGAGGCACCTGGGGCAGGCTGAGAATCTGCACCTAGTCCCCTTAAAGTATTAGCCCTTCCTGAAGCTTCTGCCTTAGCATTGGCCCTGGACAGAATCTTGGAGTGTTTCACTGCACTGCTGGCCCTAGGTGGAGTCTGGAGGAGAAATACACCCCCAGGAGGATGAGCAGGACCCGAAGGGGGATAAGAGCAGGGCAGAGCAGCTACCCCTGTGGAGACAGACAGAGTCCTGCCAGGAGAATGAGTCTTTCCTGGTGTGGCCCTGCGAGCAAAGGACAGGACTGGAGGCATCAGATGCCAGCACAGGCCGGAAGGACAGAGTGGCTGGAGACACAGGGAACACACTTAAGTCAACTGACAAGAGGACCAGGAAGCCCCCTGCCTTAGGAAGCAGAATTCAAGCTCGGGCAGTATTCACACAGGTCAGTACTGAGCTATCTTTGGGGCTCAATTTTGTCTCCAAAGTTCTACGTCCCTCAAGGCCCAAGTGCTTTCTACCTGGGAGCCAGGGTCACTTCTGGATCACAGGATTAGGGAGAACCAAGGCAGCCTAGGCAGTATGTAGAGAGGGCTGACTAAGAGCAGGCTATCCCAAGTCCCAGGCACTCAGAGGGGACGGCTGAGGGAGAGCACGCCATTAGTCATGTGTCCCAGTGCCAGCCTCTCCATGGAAACTGAGGGAGAGAAGGGTAGACACAGATGGGCTGGCTAGATAGTTTTCAAATGCCTCAGAGGTAGATGGGGGGTGGGGGTATGGACAGTGGTGGAGAGAGGCAGGGGTGAGTGAGAAATTCTCTTTGAGTATGGGATGTTTACTGGGGGCTCCAGACACCGGCAGCCCCCCTCCCCACGGGGCTAAAACGGAAAACCACTTACAGGCACTGCACTAGACACCAGAGAGCCAGAGGACCCCAACTCCTGGGGCCAATAGCACAAGGCTAGAAAGATTAGTCCTCTCAGAAGTATCTCCAGTCATATGGCTGAGCCCATTCATGAACACCATAAGGAAGGTGGCCTTGCTCTCAATAGAGCAGTGGCCCAGAGCAACTGACTTGTGTTTTTTTTCCTTCCCCTGCGGGAGCCTGTGATGAACAAGAGGCCTGGTTGCCTATAGGGGTCCAGTGATTCCGACTTCCTGTCTCTTGTCAGATCCCAAGTTTCCTAAGCTAGGTTTGAGCCAGGCTGTCGTCTTAGGCCTAGAATGTAGACACATAATTTTAAGGATGGAGAGACCTATGGAGAAGACAGCCTTTCAGTTATTGAAGGGCATCTCCCAAAAGCCAGAGGTGTGACTCTCGCGCTAAAGTAAATAAATGTCCTGACACATTGAAGGATTTGAGAAAAGCCAACTGTGGTGGCTCGCAGCTGTTAATCTCAGCACTCAGGATGTGAAAACAGGAAGATCAAGAGTTCAAGGTTACCATCGGCTACACAGTGAGCTTGATGCTGGCCTGTGCGCTGTGAGACCTTGTCAAAAGGAAAGCAAGCCGAAAACCAAAACCAATCTTAAAGGACAAGAGCGTCCCCTTCACATGACAGCATTTACACTTGGGATCTTGGCTGTGAAGCATTAAGCACATGTTTGTGACCTAGGAGATCATCTTCAAGCAAGGCCAGAGAACTTGCTCACAAGCTGAGGGGAAAAATGGCCTTCTAGTTTTATGTTGAGGTCTTTAATCCACTTGGACTTTAGTTTTGTGCAGGGTGGTAAATATAGATCTATTTGCATTTTTCTACATGTAGACATGCAGTTAGACTAGAACCATTTGTTGAAGATTATATATATATATATATATATATATATATATTTCATTGAATGGTTTTGGATTTTGTATCAAAAATAAAGTGTCCATAGATGCATAGATGTGTGGGTTTATTTCTGGGTCTCCTATTTGATTCCATTGATCAACCCTCCTATTTCTATGCCAGTACCATGCTGTTTTTATTATTGTTTCTCTATAGTGCAGCTTGAGATCAGGGATGGAGATTCCTCTGGAAGATCTTTTATTGTACAGGATTGTTTTAGCTATTCTAGGTTTTTTGCTTTTCCATATGACGTTGAGAATTGATTTTGGTGATGCATGTCTTTAATCCCAGCATTCAGGAGGCAGAGGCAGGCAGGTCTCTGTGAGTTTGAGGCCAGCCTGATCTATAAAGCATGTCCAGAATAGCCAGAACTACAAGAGAAAACCCTGTCTCAAAAAACAAAAAACAAACAACAACAAAAACCAACCAACCAAACAAGCAAAAAATGTGTAGGTATTTTGATAGGGATTAGAGACTGCATTGAATCTGTAAGATGGCTTTTGGTAAGATGGACATTTTTTGCTATCATCCCAAGAAGGTAACCCAGACCCAGAAAGACATATGGTGTATACTTACTTACAAGTGGATATTAACTCAACATAGATGTCCTTTGAGAGACTCCACCCAGCAGGGGATTGGAACAGAGACTGGGGCTCTGGGCAAAGTGCTGCAGGTTTTATGGAAGAGTTGGAAGATAGAAGGACCTGGAGGGGGCAGGAGCTCCACAAAGGGACCATCAAGGCGAGCGGATCTGGACCCAGGGGTGGGGGGGTGCGGACACAAACTGATGCACCAACCACGGGTGTTAGAAGCAGGTAATCCAGACCCCCCCTTTTTCAGAGGTAGCAGATGGACAGCTCATTCTCCAAGTTGTCAGGGGGAAAAGAGTGGGGAACTGCTTCTGACACAAACTCTGGTGCCCATGATTTGATCACTACCCCTTGGTGAGGCAGCCTTGTGGGCACACAGAAGTGGAGGCAGGCTATCCAGATGAGACCTGATAGGCTGAGGTCAGATAGTGGGGGAGGAGGGCATCCCTGTCAGAGGTGTAGGGGAGGGCAATAGGGCAGAAGAGGGGGGGAGGGTAGGAACAGGAAATATGAGCTAGGGACTAAGCATCAGGATGTAATGTGAATAAATTAACACAAATAAAAACATATTATAAAGTGGTCCTCCAGCCTCTCCTCTTTTGTTTCCAAGATGCCTTCAGCACACAACCTTCATTTCAGAAGGTTCATCTACTTAGAAACTTCTGTGAGTTTCTCAAACAAAGCTAAGTTACCTGCTAGAAGGGAGGGCTGAGGAGTGAGAGGTGTGTGTGTGTGTGTGTGTGTGTGTGTGTGTGTGTGTAAAACTACCAAATGTCTAGGGCTACGTAAGCTACAAAGCATATTTATAGACACCCTTCATTAACTATTAAAGTCCAGATTATTTTTTTTGGTGGGCTGAGGATGTAGCTCAGCTGGTAGAGTGCTTCTGAGCATGGACAAAGCCCCGGGCTTCATACTCAGTACCATATAAACCAGGCATGGCGGTGGATGCCTGTAATCCCAGCACTCGGAAGATTAAGGTGGGAGGATCAGGGGTTCAAGGTCATCCTTGTTAAGGTATCAAGTTTGAAGCTATTCTGGACAACACGAGATCCTGTATAAAAAGATATAACTCTGCTTATCATACTTTAGTAAGAAATCCCAATGGCCCTGCTTGGAGAATTTGGGGGGGGGTTGGCTGGAGAGAGGAGATGGAGTCAAGGCCCTCTAATCCCCAACCTCAAGCTCTCCTCTGCACATGAGAAGGACATTGGTCTATCCCAGGATGAGATTACCCCCAGGATAGCCTGGGGAGAATAATGAAGTGTACTTGGAATTACTTTTCCCTAACTGCCAGGGCACCCACCTCAGATGCATTTTTGATAGTAGAATTAAATAGCTGTTTAGTGTTAAATTGTGACTATGTTTACAAAGAAAGCCGTAGGAATCTTAAAACACCCAGTGAGTTGCATCACACCCCCCCACCTCCCTGCACCCCCCACACGTCAGACTTCTTCCAGAGTTGAATGGAGCTCATGGTGTGAGCGGTTCCCAGGTTCTACACAGAATTCACGGGGTGCTGCAATGTTTTCAGGCAAGGGGGAAAAAAACAGTCAGCCTAATTTATGTAAAGAGTATTCCTGAAGATATGCATAATGCATTCCACGAGGTTTAGGCGCCAAGCGTGTAAACACCACAGAACGATCGCAGCACATATTGACTCAGAAAGGAGACAAATCCCTCTGCTGCAGTCAGGCAGGCAGGAGAACCTTGGATTTTGTCATTTTTGCTGTTTATGTGGGTAAGACGTGGTGGTGGTGGGGTAGTCAGAATTCTAAAAATGTCCCCCAGATGTCCACCCTTCCATTTATTTTTTTTTTCATCAAGTACTGATTTAGGGATTGTTGTGAAGGGATGCTGCAGATGGCATGGCGTTTGCTAATAAGATGGCTATAAAACAGAGATTGTTCTTGGCTATCCGAGTGGAGTAAAGGCCAGGAGACAAGTCCTTGAAAGCAGATAAAGGGGCTGGTGGGGTCAGTCTACAGACAGAGGGACACGCTGCCAAGACTGATGCCCTGAGTTAGATCCCCAGGACCCTCGTAGTGGGAAGGAGCGATTCGGCCACAGCATCCACGCATGCACCCCAACACGTGTGTTGTTCTTTCCCCACATCCACACAGCAAATAAGTAAATGTGATAAACTATTTTTTTAAAAAAGCAGAGGAGGAACAAATGAGCCAGAGACAGGCGGCAGAAGGGGATCAGAGAGCCAGGGGACCAGGAGAGACATCCCCCAACCCATGGCTGGATTTGAAACGCCCAGGGAACAGGAACATGAGGAGAGCCCCTGACTACAGCGGTCTGGGAAGTGGGAGTCTCTATCTTTCAGCCACAAGGAACTGAATTCTGTCAACTGAGTCCAAGGAGAGTCCTCCCAGAAAGGACAACAGCCCAGGAACATAGCAACTTCATCCTTTCGAGACCACAGGCAGAGAAACAGCCAGGACCAGAAGCCATACTCTGGCTTCTGACCACCAGATCCTAAGGGATAAAGAAACTGAATTGTCTGAACTCACTGAGTGTGTGCTCATTTGTCACAGCCTACCACAAAACTCTGGTGAGGGGAGGGGAAGAAGGCACTTGTGTCAAACACAAGTGTGAGTTCCAGAAAGTGCCTTGCTCCATCCACCTGCAGGGACTCACATTTGACCTGGTACTTCTTAATGCTCCTCATCCTGTGCCCATGGGAATGCAGCCAGATGTGCACAGCTGCAGGATAGGAGTCAATCTTTTATTCTTGCACTGAAAACCACAAGCTCCTGACATATATATGTTTGGCCACAATATGCTAAATATAAAATGAAGGATGTCTACTGCTCACGTAATCTCACTGTAAAGTGACAAATCATAGCACATTAATGCTCAATACATACATTGCATTTGCTTCTTTCTCAATTTTCTAAAAAAAATCTATTTACTTTATTTTTATGTGTATGAGTGCTTAAGTGACATGTGTAGTGCATGCAGTGCCCGTGAGGGCCAGGAGAGGGCGTAGTTATGGGCAGTTGTATGACCTTATGGGTACTGGGAACTGAAGCCAGGTCCTCTGTAAGAGCAGGCAGTGTTCTTCACAGCTGAGCCACTGTTCCAATCTCTCAGTGTGTTTATTTTTGATAGAAAGGAAGAAGATAATAAGTACTTTTTTTGTTGAGCTGAAATTAAAATATTACATCACAGGGCATCTATGTCTCCCATTCCTTAACAGAAGAACTACAAAGCAGCATGATGTTACTTAATATAATTGCACTTTACGATTCCTAAAACCTTAGGTGTTGAAGATGCTGCTACAATCGGACTCGCTGGTTCAGTTGTGAGTTAAAGCGTATCTGCTCGCTTAAGAGTCCATGACAGGTTTTTAAAATGACACTGCAACTGGCTCATGATCATTTTGCTACAAGATGAATTCTCACAGGAAAGCTGTGCTGAGAGAAAAAAATAAAATAAAGGCAGAAAAATACACCAAGCCCACGGTGCTGTGGAGGTTTCAATAATAATGACAAGCCACAAGCTTGCATGTTCATCATCACATTAAGAAAAGTCTCCCAGCCAGGTGGTGGTGGCGCACACCTTTAATTGCAGCACTCGGGAGGAAGAGGCAGGTGGATCTCTGTGAGTTGAAGGCCACCCTGGTCTACAAAGTGAGTCTAAGACACCCACGGACCCTGTCTCCAAAAACAAAAACAAAAACAAAAAAAGAAAAGAAAAGTCTCCCAGCCAGGCACACTGGCAATTGATTGTAATCCCAGCACTCAGAGAAGCAGAAACAGGTGGATCTCTGTGAGTTCAAGGCCAGGCTGGTCTACAAAGTGAATCAAATTTAGCCAAGGCTACACAGAGAAACCCTGTCTCGAAACCCCCTTCCTTCCCAAAACGAAATAGGTCCGAATTCAAGCTACCAGTGTCAGTTTCCTGGACAGTGTTAGTTCACTCTTTTTTAACCCCACAGGGAAATCAGAAGGATCTCACCAACTGAGTTTAAACAAACAAGCAAGCAAAGTTGGCTAAAGAAGGTCCTGAGTGGGACAGGACCACCAGGAGGTTCCAGCCCTGAGGGCAAAGGCTTGAATTCACTGTTTACATCCACAGAGCAGAAATGAACACGGGAGATTGTTCCCATCACTGTCAACCGTCTGCAGCTACAGCAATATAAAGCCACACGAGCAAGACAGGAGCGCAAAAGGGGAAGTGGAAATGAAGACATTTTAAATCTAGTGTCTTTCAAGAGCTCTTAATCTTTTTAAAGATGTATTTTATGTATGTGTGAGAGAGAGAGAGAAAGAAAGAGACATGGGTGTATGTACACACACTGTGTGCATGCCTGGTGCCAGCAGAGGCCAGAAGACGGTGTCAGAAGCCGGAACTGGAGTTACGATGGTTGTAAGGCAGCATGTGGTTGCTGGGAACAGAGCACGAGTCCTCTGGAAGAACAGCCAGTGCTGTTAGTCCCTGAGCCATTTTGCTCAGCCCCATGGATTTCTTAATCTTTTTTGGGGGGTGACGTGTATTCCTTTTGCTGTTTTGTGAAGCTCATTGTCAGAACAATGATTTGACTGATGAGAAATAAAATCTGTATCGTCAGAGAAACCAGTATAAAAACTGGCAAACGGTCGGGACAAGCACTGCTAAAGGATTGGCATAGAAACATTAACTGCCAGGGAAACGCAAATGCAAACTGCCCTGCAACCCATCCACCCACCCCAGAAAGATGGCATAAACTCACAAAGGGAAAGGCTTGTCAGTTGTTGGCAGGCATGCTGTTCCAGCTTCCTTTCTGTTGCGGTAATAAAACACTCAAGACTGAAGGCAACTTAAGGGAGGAAGGGGTTTAATTTCACTTACACTTCCAGGTCACAGTCCATCACTGAAGGATGCCAAGGCAGGAACTCAAACAGGAACTTGAAGCTAGAAATGGTGGGCGAACGAACACTGCTTGCTGCCTCACTCTCGAGCTCATCCTTTGCTAGCCTTCGTATACCTCCCAGGACCACATGCACAGGGAACGGAGATGCTCACAGTGGGCTGGGCTCTTCTAAGTTAATTACGGATGAACGTCACCCCACCATAGACACGCCCACAGGCCAAGTTGATCTTGGTAGTCCCACAGTTGGAGCGCCTCCTCTCAGATGACTCTGGACTGCATCCAACTGACACATTCAAGGCCAACTAAGACAGATGAGAGCCACTGAACCTTCAGGGTGGGAAGCTCTCCTCTATGGGAAAACAGTTCAGAGGTTTCTTTCCTTCACCCCCACCCCAAGACATGGTTTCTCCGTGTAGCCCTGGCTGGCCTGGAACTCACTCTATAGACCAGGCTGACCTTGAACTTGAAGTTCTGCCTGCCTCTGCCTCCTTAGGGCTGGGATTAAAGGTATATGCCACCATAATATGGTCCAATATATTAAATGTGGCATCTGGAAAGTTCATTCATGCCTCAGAAATGAAAATTCATGTTTACGCAAATCTATATGTGTGCATTAGAGCCATCCTACTCACTACATGTTCCCAAATGGAAACATTTAGAAGTCTCCAACTGGGAAATGCACAACCAAAGGTGGCCCATCCGCACTGTGGAATGTCACTCAGCCATGAAGTGGAATGGGCCAGTGGTACCGACAGAGTAGCGAGTCAGAAGGCCTTGCAGTAGGTGAGAGGAGCCAGAGCGGATGCAAGGCTGCATACAAAGTGAGTCCCTTACTCTGATGCTTTAAGGAAGGCAGGGTCACAGGGCTGGAGATTTCCCAGTGCCTGCCAGGGCAAGGGGCAGGGCTGGAGGGGCTGATTAGAGGAGAGAGGTTTCAGGTGATAAAGTATGCCAAGAGTGGGTGGGCCCTACACAACTCCACATACTCTTTTCCAAACCCCTGAAGCTGTACATCAAAAAGAGAGGCTTGTACTATGGGAAAACTCAGAAATGAGATCCAAGAAAGAACGGAAAGTATATGAACTTTTTTTTTTCATCTTTAGCGAGGAAACAAAGGCTCAGATATGGACCCCAACCTGAGTTCCGTAGTCTGTGAATTCTGTCTTTACTCTTCAGGATGCCTTTCTGCCTTGAGCCTAACACACTCACAGTGTGAGGAGGGAAGTCCCTCTGTTCTATAAAGCTCTGGAAATGGGTGTCCTTGTGACTTCTCAGGACCACCTGCTGAGGCTGTGGCCTCAACACATCTACCCATGCCCAGCTGAGACTGGGGACAAGTCTTTCAAGGAATTCTCTAGAACTAACATGTCTGAATAGCAGATCCTCGAGAGCAATGGCCCACAAGGTTACTCCATAGTAACTTTTTTTTTTTAAAAAAGACCTCTATCTTCTCTGATCTCTAAAGTAAAAATTTTATTTACTTCTCATTGAACTCACACTTCCCAGTAACACTGCGCTGCATTAATATTAAAGATTTGTGTAATGATCTAGATGTATAAGGAGATTTATAAGTTTATTATTTGCACGGCACACATCATGGAAGAAATTAATCTGAAAAATTGCAGTTGACAGAAGCAAATTGCATATGTAGGCATGAATGCAAATCACCTTCTAATTTCATCTTAGAATGCGTATTAAGCTCCTTTTCCCCAAATACAGTTCTTCAATGGGGTGTACTGCTCTAATGCAAGGCTTAATTTCCCTTTTAACATCAAGTAGCACACGTGTAATTGGAAAGCGTGAGCAGCAAGTAGTGTAGCTGAGCTTACAGTTGCTGAGGCACTAACCCGTGCAAATGAACTGAGAACATATGTCTGTGCATAGCCACTTCTGTATGTAACAGGAATGTCCCTCTACAGCCACACAGCTAATTTCTGTACTGAAGCTGATTTACCAATAGCTTAACCCCTAACATATTTGTTGGCTGTTTTGCTCAGCTATAGGAGCTGGTTGACTGCTGATGCGAAGGCTCACCACCATAAGATATATTGGCGAGGCAGAACAGGGAACGGCCTAACCTAAACTTTGGGACTACAGAGATGGCTTAGCAGTTAAGAATGCTCTTGTAAAGGACTCAGGTTCAGTTCCCAGCACCGACATGGTGGCTTGCAACCATCTGTAACTCCAGTTCCAGGAATATGGAGTTCTAGACCGCTTAGGCACCAGGCACACGTGTGCTATACATACAAACATGTGGACAAGACACTCATACGCATAATTAAAAATCAACAATTGTTGTCAAAAATATTAACTATTTTTTAAATATAATAAAAGGAGAGAGTTTGCCTGAGAAGGACCAGAGAGATGGCTCAGCAGATAAGGGCACTTGCCACCAGGCCTGATGATGATCCACCAGAGTTTGATTCTTCTGGAAACCCACATGGGAAAAGAGAAAGCCAACTCTTATGAGTTGTTCTCTGACCTACACACACACACACACACACACACACACACACACACACACACTCATACACACCAACAACAACACATACACACCTACACACACCAACCCACCACCATCACCACCACTATGATGACCACCACACACACACCCATAACACACACACATACACAGGACCACCACCACCACACCCACCCACTTACACACACACACACACATAAACACATACATGCACACACACAGGAGCACCACACACACATATACATACACACATGCACATACATATATACACGAACACACCACCACACACACATACATACATACACACACATATACACTGGACCACCACTAACACACCCACTCACTTACACACACACACTACCACCACCACCACACACACCCACCTACACACACACACACAAAACCATCACCACCACCACCATCACTATGACGAAAACCACCACCATCTCTCAACCCCCCCCCCCGTCCTCCCCCCTACCACATACACACATGCACATGTGCGTGCGCACACACAAACACACACAACCCACCAACACCACCACCACCACCAAAACCACTTCAACAACAACTGTATAAAAGAGAATACTATGTTTTGATGCGACAACATCAATACAGCCCCAGTCTACCAAACACTGTGGTTTCTAAATGCTATTTTGAAGGGAGGTGTACGTTTTAAGTGAACTCTTCCAAGTTCCTGCCCACAACAAGACACTTGCTCTTTGATCAGTCTGCACAGCAGCTGGGTTCAGGGTGCCAGGCAGGTGTCCGCTTAACCCAGAACAGAACAGTAAGTTTGTCACACTGCCAGTGGACAGAGAAAAACCACTGACAATGTGAAAAAGAGGAAATGGGTTTTGGCACTGGAAATCTTCTCCACAGGAGGAGGGCTGGATCGATACATTCTGGTGCCCATGTATGCATTTTAAAACAGGCAAAGAACTGCTGAATACACACCGAGCTACCTTCCCCTCTTTCCCACTCAGAAACGCTAAGTGTTGAGGAAACAGATGTAGGCCTGTCGCTGCGAAAGGGTACAGACCTGGAACCAGGGCCTGAAGACTGTGACATAAACAAATCATAGACTCGCCAGTTAAAGGAGTGGTGAAGTTTGCTCGGACGCCTGTGAAATAGGCTGGAGGAAGCAAACAGTGGAGTTTGAAGGACTGTGAATCACTCACACTAATCATTGCTGAAGTGTGCCTGAACCGGACATCTGAAGGCCACCACAGATACAGGATATGAAGATGAGCAAGAACGCCAATCAGATGGATGCCACGCCAAGTCAATTCTCTAGCAGATTTGAAAGGAGCATCCATTATCTTAGCCAAACAATGGTGATACTCCCTGTGTTTTATATCCAAACACAATATAAACCATGGCGAAAGCCATGTAAAAGGGGGAGGTGTTAGATCACCATAGGCAACCATGACAGACAATAAAGAGCCCTCTGCAGGGCACCCGGGAGAGAGAGATTGTTTCTCTCTTGAAAGTTCAATCAATTCAGCAAGCGCCTCCTCACTCTACGCTTGCCCTGCAGTCAGTCATCTGCACTCTGGTACAAATGGCTGAGGCAACCTACCTCCAAGCATGATGGTCTGGGTTTTCCTCAAGCATGTGTTTAATTGCAAGATGTAAATATCTCTGAAACAGAGTCACGATGACAGAAAATGGAACAAGAGCTGCAAGGGACCCTAGGCTGCCCCTGGGATGCCTCGCCAGCTCAGTGCTAACGTCAAGGCTCCCAAGAGGCCCTGGTTTGGGAGCCGCTGAATTTGACGTGGATTCCCAGGTGTACCTCCACCCTTGGGTTGGAACTGACTACACTTCTGTCAGTTCTGCTATGCATCAAACGGGCTGGTATCTCATGCACATTTAATTAAATGTAAGAAATCGCAACTAAGGTACTTGGAATCCACTGGAGTCCCCGGTGGGTGGGGGTCACCTTGCTACAAGGAGAAAGTTCTAGCATTTGTGAAGAGCCCAGCTCCAGAAAACACAAGGCAGTATTTCATCTAAGGCTGGCACGTGACAATTGTGTGTGCAGGTGCCAAAGAACAAAACACGAAATGAGACTCATCAAGAGATACGTTAAGTGGCCCAAGCTGCCACGTCCTTAAAGAGGCCTGAGACCATGGGGCTGGCTCTACAGTATGGTTTGTCACAGTTACTTTTGGCTTCTGAGCGCTCTCCCCTTCTCCCTCTTTTCCCTCTTTTTCTCTTCCCCCCCTCCCCCTCCCCTTCCTCCCTCCTTCCCACATCCTTGGATAAAGGCAGCTTCCAGCTCCTGTTCCTTTTGTGGTGGCATCGGGCCTATTCTAGGCCCACAGAGCCTGTGGCTAGTTCCCCAAGGTAGAGAGCTCAGCATCTCACACTCTCAGCTTCCTCCTCTCCTGGGAAAGGTAAAAGCAATTCCAGGACAGAAAAAGATTTCTATCTCTGCCACATATGGTTGAAGGGCTCTGAACAGAAGAAGACCATTATGCTGAAAGAAAATGCGCAGGTACGTCTTGCCATGTATAAGAAAGACACCTGTCTCATCCTCATTCATGGGCACCTATGTTTAGCTCTTACTCCTATTTAAATAGTCTTGTAGGCGACTGAATAAAATCGACCCAAACCGTTTAAAAATGTTTGTTAACAACCTCTACTTTCTTCCCAAAGGCACTTGCTCACCAGGGAAAGGAAAAGAAAAGCAATCTTTTTTTTTTTTTTAATCTCTCAGCATGGAACATGGTAAGCCAATACGAGGTGTTTGAGTTCTTTACTGTGAGCGAAAAGAAACATTCCTCATTCTGCCTTGAGAAAAAAATGCTTCACGGAGTTCTAATATTGAAAAAAAAACTGGTTGAAGGATATTTGTTCTCTGAAAGAACTGGCTCCTTTACAGCAGGGTTTATCTACCATGTCTAAAGGGCATGCCATGCCAGTGCACACAAGGCATCATGAGATTTATTAATATCATAGCACAGGCTACAGTGCAGCTGAAAGAGCACTGGAGCTCAGTGCAGCATGGACACTCTTCTGTAGGCAGTGCTCAGCAACCTGAACTCTCCTCCGGATTCAGGAAGAGATCACCTGTACCATAGGAGATCCAAGATGCCCCTTCCCAGAGTAGGGGTCTCCCGACCCTCTTGGGTCCTCCATGAGCCTGACAGAAGAGGAGGTGACACAAGACTCCACCATGCTCCACCCTAGCATTGGAATCTGCAGGATGTCATGTGGGTACTGGGATGTTCTAAGACCATTTCAAGAGGTGACATGTAAAGGTCTGCTGGCCTTAGGGCCTGAGGGCTACGGGCCACATCCTTACTAGAAGCTTCCTGTGGCCTGACCTTGACTGAAGCACAGGCTGCTGGCTTCTCAGAGTCCTGATCATTCTCCGAGCTCTGTCTGCCGGCTTCAGTGTTGGTTCTGAGAACTGTCCAGGAGCCTCTGTCAAGTTTTTGTTCTCACTGAGTTAACCTGGGTCACACTGCCAAGAGCCAGGACTCATGCACCCAGGCTTTAACATAAGAAGTCCTTGTCAATATCTACTCTGTGGAAAGGGATGGCTGCTCTTCCATACGTGAATGATTCTAAGTTGAGTCACCATGAGTATGTCACAGAAATGGCAGGATGTGACTTCAGAGGCTAGCTACTAAACACATGGGGGCTTCTCCTTGCTTTCTCATGGATCTTGGTCTCTGGGAGGAAGGTGGCTGTTGGTCATTATCTTGATTAGGTTTCCTTGGCTGCAGTAAAACCCGATGATCAAAGTTAACTTGTGAAGGAAGTCCACTATGAAAGGAAGTCAGGCCAGGAACTCAAAACAGGATCCCGAAGGAACTGAAGAAAAGACTGTGAGAGAATGCTGCTTATTGGCTTACTCCTCATGGCTTGCTCAGCCTGCTTTATAATACTACCCAGGCCCATCTGCGGAGGGGTAGTACCTCACTCACTGAGCTGGGCCCTCTCACATTGGTCATTAATCCAGAAAACGTGCTACATTCTTGCCACAGGCAATCTGATAGAGGCATTTTCTCAAAGGAGGTTCCTCTCCCAGATGACTCTAGCTTGTGTCAAGTTGAAAAAAACTAACTAGGAGAGACATCAAGACCTTAGAGTAGTTTGGTAGCTGTGTCTACACACAAGAGTCAAGTAAATAAGGCCACCCATGCATACCCAACATCGGCTTGCCAGCTATGGAAGGAGACCTTACAGCCCCAACCAAGCCTTCAGCTGAGATGGGACGGCTTTGCCAGGCACCTCCTAGAATACAGAAAACCAAGAGAAGCCCTGAAGATGATGCAGCTGTATCTAGTACCCTGGTATATGTGTTTCCATGTTTCCTAAACACTATCCACTATTGCAATGCCTCTGCTTAAGGCAGAAACGGTTTGCTTGTGCCAGGTTCTCTTGCTTTGCCATTTGTGAGAATGAGCGCCTTCTACCCAGCTTAGCTACCAGTGATCAAGGCTCATATCTTCTAGGTTTTAAAAATTGTACATTAGCAAGCACTGTCAGGAAGGATGTGTCAAGCTCCATGGGCCCATGTCCACTTCTTTCTGTATGTCCTATGATGAAGGGGATATTATTGAACATTTGCCTGGATAGCCCTGTAGGTGTTTGTATGGCTTATATGTATGCCCAAGATGCTGCCTGAGGGCCACGTGCATCTCAAGACAAGAAAGGATGTAGCCCAACACATCTGTAGATCTCAACATTCCATTGCAATAAGCAAAGGTTGGAACCCTGGTAGAGCATCAAATACTACATAAACATTGCTAAGAAAAGGGATCAGGAAGAAACAAACTGTGCTTCTTGGGTAAAAAACACATCTGATTTTCTTGCATTTGCTTGATCTCATGTTGTATTTGTATATTGTGTACGTGTGTGTTCACATGTGTAGGTAAGTGTGTGCACCTATGCCTGCACCCATGGAAACCAGAGATCAATGCCAGAGTCTTCCTCCAGCGCTCTTCACTTACTTTTAAATTACATTTATTTATGTATTATTTATATAATAAATTGCATTACTTACTTCTGCATATCTATGTATATCTGTGTGGGTTGAAGGCTGGTGGACAGCTTGAGAGAGTCAGTTCTCTTCTCTCACTGCTTGGAGCCCAGTTGAACTAAGATCACCAGGTTTGGCACCAAGCCCCTTGTGGTTTGAATGAGAATGCCCCTCCTGGGCTCATATGTTTGAATGCTTGGTCTCTAGTTTGGCGGACTTTTTATGAAGGATTAGAAGGAGAGGCTTTGCTGGAGGAAATGTGCCACTGGGGGTGGGCTTTGAGGTTTCAAATGCCCATATCAGGCAGTCTTTCTTTCTACCTCATGCATGTGGATCAGTTGTAAGCTCTCAGCTACTGCTCCAGAACCACTCCTGCCTGCTGATGCCATGTTTCCCACCATGGCGTTCACAAACTAAGCTTCTCAAACAGTAAGTAAGCTCCCAAATAATGCGTTCATTTGGAAAGTTGCCTTGGTCATGGTGTCTCTTCACAGCAGTTGAATAGAAACTGAGATGCACCTTTACCTAATGAGCTATCCTACTGGATAGTTTTGGAGACAGAGTCTGTCACTAAAATTGGATCTTTTCTGTTAGCCTAGACAGAGTGGATAGTAAGACGCAATGACCATCCTGTATCTCTCTCCCAGCAGTGGGTTACAGACACATGCCCCCATGTTTGACTTCTTATATAGATGATAGGGGATTTGAACTCAGATCTTTATACAAGCACTTTATCCACTGAGCTTCTCCCCAGCTCTTATCTCATGTCTTACTGTCATCTTCACCCGCTTCCCTATCCTTCCTATCGGAACCAGCCATGCCCATAGCCCTCTGTCTCCACAGACTGCATAAACAAAGTTAAAAGTCTGTCCTCGCATGCTCTTTTAATTTGTACAGACGCTCAGTTTTCCCGAGACATCCTCTGCCTGACACCGTGGCTAACTTTATTTTCACGCATCTTGGCACAGTGTTTAAACTCCACCCAAATGTGCCTTGTACTTGTTATGGGTATTTTTCCAGCGTAAGCCTTTGACAGGGATGCCGCCTCCTGGAGCCAGACCCCACACTACACCAACACTAACATGACTGCTGGGTATACTTTCATCCTGTGAGGGATTCATCAGAAATCAAGGCAGTAGGAATCAAAGGCAAGGGACTGGGACCCCTTCTGAATGTTAACCTCTCAAGTTCCAGATTCGTCTGAGATCCTGCCGAGAAACTGAAATGTAAGTTGTATGTGATGTGGAAAGGAAGGTGGCAGGGCTGGGAAATGGCTCAGGAAAGGTTTTGCCACACAAGCATGGTGATCTGAGCTTGAGCTGCAGAACATTGGTAAAAACCAAAGGGTGGTGGACAATGCTTGTAAATCCAGTGCTGGGGAGGAGGCAGGAGGATTCCTCTGGCTAGTCAGCCAGACCAAAGCAGGGAATTCTGGGCCAAGTGAGACACCCTGTCTCAAACAAGACAAACAAAGAAGCAAAAAAACAACAACAACAAAACAAAAATCATCCTTGAGGTTGTCCTTTGACCTCTTTATGCATGCACACACACACACACACACACACACACACACACACACACACACACACATATTCACACGAGAGAGAGACAGAGACAGAGAGAGAGAGAGACTGAGAGGAGAGAGTATCCAACAGAAGGTTACTTTGATAAACATTTTTCTTAAAGCAAAACCCTCTACAGATCCCTAATGAATTTAAAGTGCCAACCAGGAGCTGATTGGCAAAGTGTTTCATAATTGGGATGCTCCTTGTCACCTAGCAGGGAGTTAAGGACAGCATTGCTCCCTGAGGCCCAAGTCAGGGTGTTTCCACCATGCCCCTGCACTGTGCCCCTAGGTGGTTCCCAGTTCCTAGGAGGGCCACCCTCTGTGCCCTCCTCACAGAGTAAGGCCTTCTCTGACACTGGACAACAACAGGGAGAAAACAGTAGGCATTTGGGGGATTTGCTATTACTCACGCCAAAGGAATGACATGCCATTCCACGCCAGCTCAAGGACCCACTCTCCAGGCCTCTGCCTCAGGGCAGGAGTGTTGGAAGGGAGAGTCACCAAAGGCTCCAGGCGGCCACAGCTGCCCATGGAGCTCTTGGCTCTGGGTCAGTACATTCACTTGGCCAACTCTGGTGTCCTCAGCCAGAGGCTAAGAAGGCCTAGCTGTGAAGTTCTGAGTGGAAAAACAGAGCAGGCATAGGGCAGGGCATGCGGAGGGGAGCCAGGGCCAGTGGCTGTAGGGGAAACCACTCCCTGAGAAGAAGTACTGTCTGTGACCTTGCCACTCGCCTGGGCCTGGTGCCATGTGACAGGGAGAAACAGTAAGCAGGAATACAGATCTCCCACAGCAAACTGGAGCTCATTAAAAGCAAACCCAAGAGCCGGGCATGGTGGCGCACGCCTTTAATCCCAGCAATCGGGAGGCAGAGGCAGGCAGATCGCTGTGAGTTCGAGGCCAGCCTGGTCTACAAAGCGAATCCGGGACAGCCAAGGCTACACAGAGAGACCTTGTCTTGAAAAAAACAAAAAACAAAACAACCCCCCCCCCCAAGCAAACCCAGGGTGTTTTATCGTGTGAGGCAGAGGTAGTCTAGGAACAGAGTTGGGATAACTACCCAGCCCAAAGGCCAAAGTTAGAAGATGGCCTCTAACAAACACTGTAGCACCTGCAACACCCGGAAAAAGAAATCCAGGGCTCCCAGAAAGAGAGATCTTCGCAGATGGCCAAGGGCTTTGGCATAGCCAAGCCCTTTTCCACAGGAGGTTGTAAAGCAGGGCTGAGTTCCACGTGGGTTAGCCATTTCGGGGGCAGACCTTCATGGCATCCCAGAGGGCAAGCAGATATGAGAGCAAGATTCTACATGGAGGGTCCTCAGGTGAGGACAGCAGGAGTACTGGTGTTTGTCCACCCGGGAGAGCAGCACAGTGAAGTCCCGTTTCTTGGGTTAAGGAGAACAAAGGTGGGTAAGGCAATTGCGTATGAGAGTGCTCCAGCACCCAGCTGCCTGGCACACCACGATCAGCTGTCTCAGTCCTGCAAAATCTCTTTTCTTTCAAAGAGTAACCTTGAAACTGGACATGGCCACACCCCAGACAATGTGTCCTGGCTCGCTCTACCCAGCTTCTTCCTTCTAGAGTTTTCTTGACTGGGGAAAGGAGCACAAACAGATGGCACTTTGGGCTTGCCTGGGTTGAGCATCTCTTTGGGCTCTGCAGCTGTGTCCGCCTATCCTCCTGGCCACCCTCCCATGCTCCTTTGTAGTGAGAGAGCTTTACCTTATAAGGGACCCTAGCAGAGACTCCACCCAGAGGCAAACAAAGCACTCAAGCCCAGGATCCCTCTTTTCAGTGTGGCCTGGGCCTCTTCTCAGGGAGCCTCTAGCTCCCTACATGGCATCCTACACTAGTTACTAGAAACCAGTTACTCCCTTGTCAATATACTCCTAATCCCATTAGAGTTGAACCGTCAAGTAAATTTACCCAACATCATTCTAGAAATGGGCTCAGAGCAGCTGCCCTGGCCTGGCTGCCCTTGCGTCACCTTCCAGGTTAAAAGCCAACTTGGTTAACTGAGCCTTGCCTGCTCCAGCTTCCAAGCTTCCAAACCGTCAAGGAAAGGACACCACCCTTCAGGAGCTATCAATCCCTGCTACCCCAAAAATGGAAAAGAAGCCGAGGCTAAGCAAAGTAGCCAGGATCCTCGTCACTGATCTCTGCCCAGCATTACCCTATCCATTCAGGATGTGCATTTAAATAAAACAAACTGACAAATCACTTGCCGAACAAAGCACACTGTGCTGGAGACACATACCCAGGCTGCTGTTGAGACTCCTTCTGGAAGCAATGTGCTGGGTGGAAAACAACCTCAGAGGATAGGCGGAGCATCATTTAGCCCGAGAAGAACAGATACAGGGCAGACAGAGAGCACAGAGGCCCCAGCATCTCACCCTCAGGTCCTGCTCAAGGATGGACCTTGCCTTTCCTCAGCTGGACACATGTGGGGATTCATTTTCTGAGGTTCAGCAGCATGAACATTGGTTTAGGCTCAGGAAGTAGGGGGTGAGGGAGATGAGGGATCAGTCTATCTAGCTTAGAATGGGAAAGGGACATTGAACCCCTGATCTCTGACATGTGCAATGGGGCCTCAGGCCAGACTTATTTTCGTTAACTTCCACTGGTGACAGGCCCCATCTCTAAATAGGGAGGCGAAGCACATTGCATCCTAAGCGGAGGAAGGCAGGAGGTGACTTAAGCTGTTGGCAAACAGAAAGACTCATACAGAAAAAAAAATCTATTTTTGGTGATGTTAGAACATACGAGGAAAGTTGCTGAGAAAATAACTAGAAAGAAGCAGCTCCTTTCTCTCTCTCTCTCTCTCTCTCTCTCTCTCTCTCTCTCTCTCTCTCTCTCTCTCTTTTTACTTGGTAACAATGCTTTTTCAGGACTGCTTCATCAACATGTAATGAATTCAAACTCATCTGCACAGATGCTGGACCATGTCTATGTTTCATGTCTAGAAACGGTGTGGATGGGCAGGTACCCGGGTCAGGATGGACGGGCAGAGCAAGGATTAAAGATGAACCTAGCTGGCATTGCTGCTGACCACTATGACTCTGGAGGAGGCCTCCGGAGAACTTCCTTTCCCCTGACAGACAGTAGGCCCTGCCTGTTCAGTTCTTTGATCTTGGGAAATGTACACTCATGAGGCCAAAACCTCTTGCCGTGGACTCTCTCCTTGCTCCTGCTGCAAGCTGTCCTGCAAGGTGAGACCAGCCAGAGGGTTGTGGGTGCTGTGACATCCTCATGGCCTTGGCTTCGCAAGCACATCCTTCTTCAAGCCTTCCCCCGAGGTCTCACTCCTACTTCTTCCAGAACTTTCACTGATTCTACACAGATTTCCTCCAATTTCAAAGGAAACTTAAAATGTGGGCTCCTGCAGAGGCTGAAGTCCTGGGATGAAAGATGCTAGGACAAATGAAAATTTCAGATTTGTCCCCCAGAGAGGTCAAAGTTCACCACTAGCAACTTTCATAGCGGCTTTGCTGTGGGAGCAGGCAGACAGCCTGACTCTCAAGAGCCTATGTCTCTGATGTGACAGGTTTTGCTGGATTTTAATAAGATGAACGGGTTAGCTCAGATTTCTGTTAAAGGCTCTTTGCTTCTGTTGCACAGATCCAAACCCTACTCAGGAGCGTCAAGTGCTTCCACTGTGCACCCGGCATCCCACAACTTGGCCTCATCCTTGGCCTTTGAGCCAGTATCTGCTTTAGAGACACCTGGTCATCTCTGGGGAGTGCCTCTGACTGGTGTGATGACAGAGCCTAGGAACTCACCCTGAGCCTTCAGTTTCCCCCAAACTAACCTCTGCTCAGGGTCACAGCTATGGCCATAAGCTCTTTCCCTGATCTCTAGCCACACTACAGGTATGTTCCATCCCACTCAGCTTGTAAAACCACACACGGCACATGCTTTAATTACCAGGTCACCATCCCAGACTAAAATCCACAGGTTTCATGGTAGGGGACGGAGGTCACCCTAGACTCTCAACCCAGCAAAAAGTGAGTGGTCTACAAGCAGAAGGAGCTGGCAACATGCTTCAGAATCTCCAAGGGAGGCACTGGTGTCCCCGTGAGTGCCGAGCACCCAAAGCACTATCTTCCCTATTGTTTCCTCAATGACCCTGCTCCAGCTGCATCTCCAACACCTGCTGTTCCCTGGATAGGAGAGGCCACTTCCCGCTGCTGGGCAAGCATACAGAAGCCTGTCTGTCTGAAAGATTCCACTCCTGTCGGCTGCCAAGAAAACATCCACACCCTAGCCTGCCCTCCTCCACGAAGCCCTTCCGTTCCCACTCCACCTGTCCTGCCCCACCTCTCCATTTGATCCCTCCCTTGGCGTGGTAGCTTCTGTGTCCCTGTGGACCTGGGGCAGCCATAGGACAGGCACTGTCATAACTGCAGTGCTAAGCATGGAGTGTGTGGAGTCTGAGCATTTGATAAAGATTTAAGCGTTCCCTTTGTCTCTCTCTTCTTACAGACTCTCAAACACTGCTAGCATTTGGGGAAAACTCAGAAAGAGCCTTTGAAATATTTCTTGCTTGCAAAGAGCAGCCCTAACTCAGCTCAGCACAATACAAAATTATCGAATTTCTGACTCTTGCACTTTTATATTACATTTGAGTCCAAGTTGGAGCTCTGCTTAAAAAAAAAATTTAAATGAGTAGGCTGATAGCATCACCAACAGAGGCCTGCTATGTTAAAGGCTGCTATGTGGGCAAAATGAAATGTACTGAATTACTGATGCACTGGATCGAGAGCCACTAGGATCTCGGGCAAAGAACAGTAAGTCAATAGCAGCTGGAACTCAAGGACAGGGTGACTGGCTGTGTCAGAGCGACCCCCACCCAGCATTTAAGCATCTGCTCTTCATGAAGGCTGCTTTCAGGCCCAGCAGAACTACTTGCCAGGGAAAGGGTTCGGGGGACAAGGGTTCCTTCCACTTTTAACAGTGCAGGGTAATGTAGCTAGAAACTAAGCAGGGGGTTGATTTTTGTTTTATCAGTGAACTTCACAGTACAGCCAGGGCTGTGGAGCAGTTTTGTCTATGAAAGTAAATATTTTTATGCTCTATGAGAGCACATTTGCAGGCCTTGTGTTCATTAAGGGAAGTACCCTAAAGCAATGACTTGCTGGCCTAGACTGAGCCTCTGTGCATCCTTAAGTGCATCAGAAAGGACGTATACATTCTGACTGTTTATTAAGTCACACTGACTGCCTCCCCTGTAACCGGGAGAGAGCTTCTCCTTTACAGGACCACGGTGTTTGGGCCTGAATTCTACGCCCGATGCAACCACGTGCCACCATGTTTTCTAAACCTGTCTCAGGCCAGGCCCTGCTTCTTATCTTCTGCTCAGACGTGGCCAAGATATAAGACTCCATATTCCCACTGAGAGGGCACGTACAGGTCGCAGGCCTCCCGGCCAGCAGGAGTGGGCTAGCAGAAGCTTGGCTCCTGAGGGTCTAGCTCACTCCTTCACGGCCTCGCTCGATTGCTTCCTCTTCAGTCCCTTCCTTCTCCTCCTTCCCTCTCCTCCCTGTTTGTAGAGGATCAGGGTGAAGGGAGACCATAGCAAAGGGAGGAAGATTGGTGAGAAACTTGGACAAGAAGTACTCTCGGCTGGACTTGTCCCCGCCCCCACTCTGCCCCAAGAGGTCACCATAGGTCCACAGGGAGCCTGGAAGGCAGTCTAGGGCATTCTGTAGAAGGAGGCATTTGGTCCATGACGGAAGCAAGAGGCTTTCCCACTTCTAATGACCCATCCCTTCTCCCCTCAAAACAACTAGCCTGTGACCTATAGTATGCTCTAGAGCACGTGACTGGTCTGTAACTGTTACAGCGGTTTTCAACATGTAGGTTGCATCCTCTTTGGTGAGAGGCAAATGACCCTTTCATAGGGGTCATCTAAGACTACTGAAAATCACAGACACTGACATTAAGATTGATAACAGTAACAAAATTACCCCTATGAAGTAGCAATGAAAATAATTTTATGGATTAGGGGTCACCAGAACATGATGAACTGGATTAAAGGGCTGCAGCATTAGGAAGGGTGGGTGAGAACCACTAGGCTAGAGCAAGGCCAGTTGTGGGTAATTGTGCCATGAGAAAAATGGACGGCTGGTGTCCTCAGAGCCTGATCAGAGAGCCCTTGTTCTTGTCTGCCTTCATGTGCCCTCCACCACCCACAGGGAAGTGGGCTGCCTCCCACTGGAAGATCAGCATCCAGGGAGGAGACACGGGCCTCTCTATGGGTGGAAATCCACCTGCATAGAAAGTCTCAATTACAGAACTAAATAAAAGCTGGTCCCCACGATAGGAATTTCACACAGACACAGTGGGGGAGGGAGGGAAGCCTCCGGGTAGGGACATCAAGTCTTGCAGGTGGGTGTCCAGCTTTGAGGCTGGCCTCTTTGAGCTGGAGAAGAAAGGAAGGTCAAAGCTGGCAGAGCTTCACAAGGTACCCATGGTGGAGAGGGCTCCCCTCTCTCAGGCCCCCCACTGAGGGGGCAGCTTGCTCTCAGCACAGCACTTAGGCTGCCTGGCCTTGAGTCAAGGTCAAAGCCTTGTGCTCAGAGAGCACAGAGCCCTCAGAGCAAACTGATTAGAGGCTGGCAGGAGAGACACAGGCTGGAAACTCTGGGTCCTTGGAGTGGGAGACAAAATAAAATGACACAGTATAAAGGCCACTTACCATAATATACTGCAATCAAATGTCTATCCAAACAGGCATCCGAAAATCCAGACGAGAATAAAAAAAAAAAAGGAACTAATTTTCTTCTCAGTACAAATGGTGACTACTGTCCAGCTGGAAGTATCCAAATAGATCCAAGTCCTAACAGAAATTGTGTCTGTTTCTCAGCACCTGCTCCAAGGACTGTGTGACACAGACACTGATGCTCTCAAGTTCTTCATTCAAGGGCAGAGGCCCTGACCATTCTGTAAGTACAAGGCAAGCCTTGGCTCTTTGTGCCCTCCACTGCACCAGAACCTTCGTACCCATGTCCATCTCCTTTTCTAAAGACTGGAATTACAGGGATGTGGAGATGGCTCAGTAGTCATTTGCTGTGTAAGCCTAACTACCTGAGTTCAGACCCCCAGCAGCCATGTCAAAAGCTAAGTGTGGGAGCTGTACCACACTCGAGTGCCTGTGATGCGAGCACTGGAAGAAAGAGAGACAAGGGCATCCTTGGGGCTCACTAGCCTGTCAATCTAGACAGAACAGAGGCAGGTGGGAGGCTCTGGCTCAATAGATAAGATGGAGAGGGCTAGAGAGATGGCTCAGTGGTTAAGAGCACTTGCTAGTCTTGTAGAAACCTGGGTTCCATTCTCAGCACTCACTTGGCAGCTTACAACCACCTTTAACTCCAGTTCCAGGGGATCAGACCCCAATGGGCATCAGGCACGAATGGGGTACACATACAACAATCACGTGAGCCAAGTCCTCATATACATAATATCAACTTTTAAAAGAAGATGGAGAGAGGACAGCAGACACCCACCAACCTCAGACCTCTACAAGTGCATATGTGGGTAAGTACACCTGTGAGTGTGCACATGCAAGTGTACAAACACACACACACACAGGGGGGGGGGTGGAAGAAGAAAAGAGAGAAAGAGGGGGTAGAAGAATCCCACCTGCTCAGAATCACACCCGAGGATCACATCCTTCTTACCCCCACCATTCCACCTCAAAGTGCTTGCCCAGCACCCCAGTTTGTGCCATCTCCCCTGGGAAACAAAGACCTGTCTGTTCTCTTTGTGGCTATGTTCCAGGCAGGGTGACATGGCTGGAGAGCCCTCTGCACTTGGCCTCCCACACTGTCCCCTTTGCCCATGCATTCCTTCACTTCATCCCACAACCATGCTGAGTCCCGAGCAGATGCAGACTCACACGCCTGCTACAGGACCTCATGGCCGTGCTGTTAGCCCTACACTGGGCACCGCTAGGGAGCAGTCTCTGTGCTGCCCACACCCAGACCTGAGGCCCAAACTTCGCAACCAACACAGCACTCTTCACCCCAGACTACTGACACCCAAACACCTGACTACAGCACAGTAGGGTTCCAGGCCAGTTAAGGGCTGTTTTTTAATTGTTTCTTTCTTCTTGATGGAGTTTTTATCTGTTTGGGGGGCGGGGAGGAAAAAAAAAAGACTTCCTTTGTTATTAATACTCGATACCAATTCCATGACAAACTAGATTAAATGCATTTTTTGGTTTTATTTGAAAGGGATTTTTAAAAAATAGATGCCTATTCTTTTAAAATACCTTATCTAGTCTGGCCTTCATTGGGAATCAATACAAAAGGATATGTTCATTTGTTTTTCTGAATTATATTGCTAAGAGTTTTTATTTCATAAGCTTCACCAAACCCTTTGAAGTATTTATTTACGTAGCTGAAAGAAAGGGACCCATATTTCTGGCAGTGAGCCAGATGCAATGAGCACAGAGGCTGTGCACCACATCAAAAGTCCCTGTGTGGCACACCTGAGTGGGGCGGACCCCAACCAGTGAGATTTGGGGAACAGCAGCAGGAACTGAGAAAAGAAAAAGAGGCTGGGTGGGTAATTCCCAAAGGAGGACCCTGCCAGCAGCAGCTCCCACCACCTGCCTCTCCGGGAGAATTCCTATCACCTTAGGTGTGGTTTCTAAATCCCAAGCAGCTGGTGGGCAGGTGGAAATGATCAGAAAGCCCCTAGAACAGTGGTTCTCAGCCTTCCTACCACTGCGACTCTTTAATACAGTTCTTCATGCTGTGGTGACCTCAACCCTAAGATTATCTCATTGCTACTTTATAATTGTAATTTTTTGACTGTTACGAATCATAGTGTAAGTGTCTGTTATGCAGGATATATAATGTGTGACCCCCAAAGGGGGCACAACCCACAGGTTGAGAAACACTGCCCTAGAGGTTCAGAAATGTCCCAGAGCTGCCCTGTTCTTTGGGGGGGAAGAAGAGGTAAGCTTGGGGGGTTTGGCAGTCATCCACAGCCTCATAGTTTTATCCTACGGTTGCAACGCTGACCTTATGATGCCTTGATTGTGTATGCTTCGTTCTGGGTGACACGTCTTCTGGTGCTGGGATGGCCTCATTTCTACCTGGCTTCATATCCAGCCTGCTTTAACTCAGGCCAGAAGCCCAGGTTACTGTCCACAGCATTTTTGCCATGCAGATCACTAACACCAGAGTCTGTGGCGCAGGACGGAGAATGGATTCACTCCCGGCGCACAGGCAAAGCACTGTGGGATTAGATTCTTGAACCATGCAAATTTTACGTGATCGTTTAGCTCATCGTGCAAAAATTAAAGTTGCCTGGTCTGTCACATTGTATGGATCCGAACTATTCTTTCAGGTAGCACACAAAGAAAGTCTTTATCTACTAACCTGGATTTTGGTCACTCATTGTGCCTAGGTGTGTATGGGGGAGGTGCACACATATGTGTGAAGGCCAGGTGACAACCTTGACTGTCATTTGTCAGATTATCATCTACCTCTTTTGAAATGTTGTTTTGCACTGTCCTGAAACTCACCCAATACCCTAGGCTATCAGAGGAGCACACCCCAGAGATGCACCTGTCTCTGCCTTCCCAGAGCGGGGATTACAAATGTGCAGCACCACACCTGGCATGTTTTATGTAGGTTCTGGGGCTCGAACTCATGTCCTCTTTGTTATAAGGCAAACACTTTTCCTATTGAGCCATCCCCTTGGTCTCACAGTGGTTTTTGCTATATATGATGTATATAGCATTTGGTATTTTAAGAAAACATACCTAGTTTCCTAGGTTTTGGACACATGGTTTCTAATTGATATGCCTTCTCTGAGCCCATTCCTGTAGCCATGTAAAGTAGATGCGGTCAGTCTACTCCTGAGCAGTGAGCAGCAGGGTCTGAACTCGAATCATTTAAAGAAGGCCCCACCAGAGGCAGGATTTGAATCGAAGTCTAAGGTCTGAGAGACACACCCTTCATTGACAGCCTGGTGGAGGAGGAGCTGAAGTGCTAAAACAAATTAACTGGACACCTAAAATGGTCTTTAACAAGTACTTTAGAATAGAGCCCTCTGGCTGGGCATGGTGGCACATGCCTTTAGTCCCAGCACTGGGGAGGGAAAGGCAAGCAGATCACTGTGAGTTCGAGGCCAGCCTGGTCTACAAAGTGAGTCCAGGACAGCCAAGGCTAACACAGAGAGACTCTGTCTCAAAACAAACAAATAATCAAACAAAACAGAATAGAGTCCTCTGGCAGAGGGTCCAGAGAGGCTTTGGGGGAGACTAAGACACTTGAGCAAACTGAGCTAGATGCTTGAAACAGGCTCCATGTCTTGTTGCCTAGAAAGTCAAGGCCTTCAGGGGAGACCAGGCTACAGCTCTGTTTGCTAGGAAATAGCCAAAGATGGCCTCTATTGCACAGGGCTTTCTCAAGCGACACTCTGGTGATGAGGAGGCCCAATGCTCTCCTAACAGCCACAGTCACTTCTGTTTTGAGGCAGGGTCTCCCCAAGTGAGAGGCAAACGTCATAAATGAGAAGTCGCATCACTGAGGGAGGAGGATGCATGTGGTCCCCGCTTGCTAACTGCTCCTACACCTGCCTCCTTGAAAGGTCCTGTAGGGTCTCTTCAGATCGGGATCCCCTCAAGCGCTGGCCCTGCACCTCCTTCTTGGGCTCATCTCTCTCCGAGATCCAATGCACATCAACATACAGAGGAGCAGATGTCTATAGGAGCCCAGAAACTCATCCTCCCGAGCACACATGCTCCAGAGAGCCTTACTTCATTACCTGCCTCTCCACCCAGCAGCAGCCAGCAAGAGACTGCTCGCAGGCCCTGAACTCACGCCAGCTTATGTCCTAACGTAAGCCCCAGTTCAGTAGCTTCTTCAGAAGCAGAAAGGAGGCAAGAGGAGGAGGAGGAGGAGGAGGAGGAGGAGGAGGAGGAGGAGGAGGAGGAGGAGGAAAAAGAGGAGAAAGGTGCAGAAAGAAAGCAAAAACAACAAAAAAAAGCAAAACATTAGGGGAGGTTGGGTGGGGGGTGAGGAGGCGAGGGAGGCAGGCTTTTGGTTAGAGACATGTTAGGGGGTGAGATCGACACCCCCAGAAGAAAGTTTTATCAGGTGCGCTGCAGAATCAGCCCACAGATTTGCCTCCGACCCGCAGGGGCGTGGTTTCAATAAGCAGTCTCAGAGATATAGCCACGAGGACCGTGGAAAGAGTCAGGCACAGAAGCACAGTTTGACCTAGTGAGATGCGTTTGTGCCCCTTCCCATACCTCCCTGCATGCCTCAGGCTTAAAAGATCTGCATGCAGGAATGCCTGGGGCTGAGGAGATCACTCCTAGGACAAAGTTTCAAGCTTCCTCAGAGGTAGGTAGGGCTGGTGACCCAAGAACACTGCTGGCCCAAGTGTACACCCCCCACCCCCCAGCAGAGACAAATGCGTTTCCAGACTGAGAATCAACAGCCAGCCCTGTTCTCACCTTGTGACCCCACAGGGGCTCCAGGAATCATCTGAGGACAGCACCTCCCTCCCTGAAATTTCAGGGCTGATAGGGTTCTGGATTGTCAAATCTAGTTTATCCAGTGACCTGGCTTTCCAGCGGGGTATAGACAGCTGCTACCAACGTTCTAAGCAGGAAACTGTTATGTTGTGTTGAGAGGGTGTGATGGAGGTTCATAGACATAGGCATTAATCCCAAAGAAACAAGGACCTGGGGCCCAAGGTGGTGTCCAGAATGCCAGAGCGTTGCTGCAGGTCCTTCTCCCTGACAGTGTGGACCCTACCTTTTAGGCAAACCAACACACAGCCTTTCGTCTCCCTAGAGCTTTAAACTTGCACTGGGAGACCCCATCCTCTACCTATTGTCAAAAGGAGTTCTGTACACTTTGTCCGTATCCCGAAAGCTGAGGGACCTTGGTACCCACCAGCAACCCACTGTTTCGTGGCCTCCTTCACCTTAGTGCCTCCCTCACCTTTGGAAAAACACTCCCACCCTTACTCCCCAGCTCCACTTTAACTAAGCATAGGTTTTTACTTTGTAGGCAAATGAATGCATAAACATTGTTGCAAAGATGTTCTGGCACCTTGGGTCACGAGGCATTTAGGTGCAAGGACATTACTGACTGGGCATGAGACACAAAAATTTCTAGGACATGAGCATCCTTTGCTGGTCTTCCTTCAAACTCCCGACACAGTCAAGGCCACCCATTTTCTTTCCTTTAGTTTCTGAGGTTTCTAACACTTACAGAGAGTCATAGTAACTCAATATAAACCTGCCGGCATCATGGCATAACCTTTCTAGAAAGATACCTCATGTCTGGAAGGAATTTAGGTCAAGTCCAGTCCTTAGTCCTTGGGCTTGGCTCTACCTTATCACCCTGTGGGTCTCCCCGCCTTCCCCAGATGGTCCTGGGAAACACCAAGATGGGTACCGCTGGCCGTTGGCTCCAGAACCTCCTCAGGTCACCCGATGGACTGCAATTCCTAGCTTCAGACCTGGGCCACCTGCCAGGTTTCCCTGTCGCTACCCTGAATCCCCAACTGACCCCTGCCTAGGAAGGCACCCGGCCCCAGACCCACAGCCAGCATCCCCGCAGCGCCCCCCGCTATGCTGGGAGTTGGCGCAACTCGAATCACTTTCTGGAAATGTTCCAGTCTCTCGAGCCCTGCGTAAACAGCCCCCAACACACCGATTGGCACCCCCTTCCGTTTCCATTGCGTTCACACTCAAACTGGTCGCCGGGTTGCTGTACCTCCCCCATGGTTGCCACCCGCAGACACACGCCCTCCGCAAAGCTGTTCACCGAGAGAGAGCTACTGAGGTGGTAGCCAAGTTGGGACAGCGCCTCGGCAGGTGGCCGGGGTCGCTTGGTCTCCAACAATCGCCAGCACCGGGTGGGTGTCAAAGACCTGGCTCAGACGCAGCACCTGGACACGACCCCCCCCCCCGGGGGGGCAGTGGCCCTAGCTATCTCGGTCTGCTCAAGGTGCACAGGGTGCACCGCCATCTCGGGACTCACTGCCACCCGCCCACATCGCGCCACTCACCTTCCAGAGACCGGTGCTGTCGCGCCGATCGCGCCGCTGCGGCGACTCCGCATCTCCTGGGCGCCCGCCCGCCGCGCTCCTCTCCGGGGGCGCCTGCTGTCCCCGCCGGCGCAAGGGAGGGTCGTGGGGACGAGAATGGGTAGCTAGGTCCCGGAGCCGCCGGCGACTTCTCTGGTAGCCCGCAGCCCACAGCCTGCAGCCCACAGCCCACAGCCCTCAGCCGAGCAGCCCCGCAGCCCTCAGTTCTACAGGAGAGCAGGAAATCTGTCTAGCCGCCTCCAGCGCTGGGCTAGGTCTTGCTCGGGCTCCGGCTCCGGCTCCACAGCGGGGGCGGGGCCCTGATGCTGCAAGGGGCTACGGCGACGCCTGGTGCCTGGCTCTGGGAGCACACCGCGGGCGCCTGCCCTCCTGGGGCGGTCGCCTCCACACTGAGAGGATGCAAATCATGCCCTCTTCAGGGAGCCCCTCTCCAGGCCCTCTGCCTCGACACAAGATATCAGGGAGGGCCCCAAAGGGAGATGACACTCAGACAAGCCAGAAAGAAAACGAAAGGTCTCTCCTGTTTAGCCATGGCCCTGGACACCGGGAAAGTAGCCTGGCTGGGATGCACTTTAGGTCTCACAGCTGATAAAGCTCGGGCACCTGGTAACAGCCCTACTTCAGAGAAGTTGGCAGAGCCGCGAAATGTCCCAGACACTCCCTCCCAGAAAAGAGTGTGCGGGCGCCCCATGGTGGGTGCTGCATGGTATACAATTAGTAAGAAATGTCTGACAAAAATTAAACGCACACGGAGCAGAGCACGGGCCACAGCTCCTGCTCTGGGGACTATAAATAAAATCCAGTTTGACACAACCTAGAATTGAGTCTCAAGGGGAGATGATCTATTTCAGGTTGGGCTTCAGGCATGGCGCGCTCGCTCTCTCTCTCTCTCTCTCTCTCTCTCTCTCTCTCTCTCTCTCTCTCTCTCTCTCTCTCTGTGTGTGTGTGTGTGTGTGTGTGTTTGAATTGTTAATTGATGAAGAAAATCTCAGCCTATTGTGGGCAGCACCATTCCCTAGGGCAGAGGTTGGAGGTTCCTGGACAGAGTCAGAGAGAAGGCTAGATGACAGTAGGCAAGGAAGGATGTGTTTGTGTTCTTTGCTCCTGAAGCTCCTGCCTCGACTTCTCTGAAATAGTGGACTACAACCTAAGTCAGATAAATCTTTTCTCTCCAAATTTAATCAACGCTCCCCCCCACCCCCGCAGGGTATTTTATCCCAGTGACTGAAATGAAGCTATAACAAGGATACTCTGACTGGAAGGCAGAAAGCATAGCAAAGATGTGGTGTCTATCTTGGTTCTGGATCTATTTGGTAGTGCCCTAAGGGTTGGGCCAGGGCACAGCCTCATGCGGATACTGTTTCTGTGTTAGAGACCTTGCTTCTTGAGCTTATAAATGAATGAGTGGATAAACACTGCGTGGCAAGAAAGAGGCATGCATGGGGTGTTACCTCACACTGCATTTTATTGCTCCTAGAGTTGGAGAGCCAAGCTGACTGACTTACAAGGTGACATTTTCAAAAGAGCCAGCAGTCAATTCTTAACTCAGCTGGGGCCTGTTTTGGACAGAGCTGTAGACCGGAAGCCTGACAGAGATGTGGAACCCTCCAGAGAACTAAGAATGCTCTTCCTCTCCCAGGGTGGGCGGACCCAAGGTCAGCCTTCGTTCTCTGCCCCATACCTCAATCCCTGAAGACCTAAGTTGGGTCTGTCTTCCTTGCTTCCTTCCTTCCCTGCCTCACTCACCCCTGCTTCTGGGGGCTTCTCCAGAGCTGTAACAACATCGGGTGTGCACATCACTCAGAAGCATGCTGCTTTCCAGACACCTGCAAGCTCAGTTCCTTCAGAACCTTCTGCCAGGTTGGTCCCAGCTCTTGCTCTTGGTTTCTGGGCTTCCCCTCTGCCTCTAACCCATCTCCACACCTACCTCCTGCCTAGCATCTCTGTGCATCTTGAATTCAGCCCCTTCTCTCCCTCATGGTGCCTGCCTCTCCTATGAAAGTGCTGTCCTCTGATACCAGACCCCCTGCTTAAAATCCTCCACCTTGAGTGAAATCCCAACTGGAGTGAGGCTGTGTCTAACTTGCCCAGTGCTTCCTGAGGCCTCGCTTATCTAATGCAGCCATGGCTCCTCTCTCTCAGTGCTTGAGAAAAGCCACTTCCTGCCTGGGTCCCTCCTCTTTTCCTACATTCCTACCAATTGCCTGCCCAATGCCCTTAGCACCCTTCTTCCCTTCCATAGTCCCAACCACTAGCATCACAGGCTGAAACAGCTCAGGTGTTTTTTGTTTGTTTGTTTTGTTTTCTGAGACAGGGTCTCACTATGTAGTTCTGGCTGACCTGAAACTCACTATGTAGACGAGGTTGGTTTTGAACTCACAGAGATCTTCCCGCCTCTGCCTCTCAAGTACCTCTATTGTTTACTCTTTTGGTATCAGTCATTGCTCCCTTCCTTTGCCCAGGGTTGGAAGTGCCATCAGCCCAAGCTGCGCTTGTCCCGATTCTTGCAACATGAGGCACACTCAACAGCCAGAACATGCAATGAACATGTCGGCTGACAGAGCAAAGGAGGACAGGCCCCAGCAGGCAGCACCAGCCACCCTATTACCTGTCCAGCACCCAGAGGGGCAGATAGCTCCCTCCTGAGTGTGCCCTTGGGGAACAGCCCAGGTTGGGTATAGCCAAGTGACCCAATGACGTCACCCAGCTCTGCATTTTATTGCTGCCAGAGCTGCAGATCCAAGCTAACACTAAAGGCACTGACAGTTTCAAAGCCCTGATAAGCTTGTTAACACTGCAGGGGTGGGGAGACGGAGACTGTTATCCACCAAGAGGGGAGCTTGTTGCCTTGGTCAGATATCTGCTGTTGGAAAGTGACAGCCCTGAGACCATGATGAGGATGCAGATGGCTCTTCTCTCCCAGCAATATCTGCCCTGTTGGACCCCAAATGTTAGTCTAGGAATTAGGTGGTATTCCATAGCATCTTCTGAAGCAGACAGCCATGCTATAACTCAAACACATGTTAGACTGAATTATCTTCCTCATTTGGGCTCCTTATTCCTATCAGCGTCAGATAATTCCCTTCCTCTCATCCTAGACTACGAGGACCTCCAGCCTCATGCCATCCTAAACGCTCCATTGCTTCTGTCTTTTAGCACCTGAGACATGGTCCCTCTATAGCCATAATTTCCCCTGCCTGACTGAGCCTCTCTGAGGCCTGCCACGTACGCCTCTGCCTCCTGAGTTCTCCTTCATATCTGGCTGCACCTTTTCTCCTTTAAAACACAGTTCCATCCAGGCAGGATTCCCAGAATTGTCTCATCACCAGGTCGTGTGTTCTGTCTTCCATTGTACTCAGAGACTTGACCACTGGAATTCTCTTCGGTAACTTAAAAAAAAATATTCTTGTGACTTAAAGAAATTGTGTGTGCATGTGTGTCTATGTGTGAGTGATATGCACTTGAGTGTAAGTGCTTGTGGAGACCAGAAGAGGGCGCTGGATCTCCTGGAGCTAGAGTTATAGGTGGTTGTGAACTACCCCATGTAGGTGCTGAGAGGTGAACTCAGGTCCTCCACCAGAACAGCAAGCATTCTTAACCACTGAACCATCTCTCCAGCCCTGAAGTATCTTTTTTTTTTTTTTTTTTTTTTTTTTTTTTTGGACAAAGAGTCTCCTGTAACCTGAGCTGACTTCAAACTCAATTTGTAACCAAGGATGATCTGGAACTCTTGATCCCCCTAGAGACTGGGTATGTGCCACCATGTCTGTCTTTACACAGTGTCAGTGCTGGGGACCAAACCCAGGGCTTGGCTTTGTGCACGCTGCAAAAGCACTCTACCACTGACGACATCTCGCTCCTTTTCCATAGGATCTTGAGAGTGCTTATCCAGCGTAAAGGCTGCATTCAAGTGTTGAGGCCAGAGATATCCCTTGGAAGATAAACAAATAAGGGGACAATTGATGTTAAGAAAGAAAATAAAATTTGCTTTTGAACAATATGGAGAAACATTAACATAAAATTACCTGACTTAGCCAGGTGGTGGTGGCAGAGGCGCACTCCTTTTCTCCCAGCACTTGGAAGGCAGAGCTAGGCAAATCTCTGTGAGTTCAAGGCCAGCCTGGTCTACAAAGCAAGTTCCAGGACAGCCAGGGTTACACAGAGAAACACTGTCTTGAAAAAAATTTTTTACCCGACTTCAGGAGAAATACCAGGCTTTAGTGATTGGCCACAGGGCACATTGAGCAAGAAAAAGAGAAGAGAAAATCCATTGCTTTGTGGTTTCATGTAGTACCTGTCCATACAAAGAGAGATGGCTCTTAGGACTTCCAGGAGATACCAGAAGTTTTCCTTTTTATCATCACAACATTATTTCCTCTACCCTCTTTTTGAAAGTTAGTCCCAAATACTAACAGTTCTTGCCCACGGAAATCAAAAGGACTGACTCTTTGCAGGAAGCCTGTCTGCTCGCTCAGAAACAAACAAACAATAGCAACAAACCCTGAAAGTTACACCCTAGTCTGGGTCCTCACAATATTTCAATTATTTTTTTTCTTGTGTTTCTTTTTATTGATGAAATATATACATACACCATGCAGAGCCTACGGGCACAGTGCAGTGAGTAGAGACACGTGAATAAGTAATCTGCATGCCCCTAGCAAGATACTGACATTTTGGACACAGGGAGATAGTTCAGCTGGTAAAGTGCCTGTCCAACAAGCATGAGGAACAAGTTGACTCACCACCCATGTAAAAAGTGAAGGTTAGTGTGCAAGCTTATAATCCCAGTACTGACGGGTGGAAGCAAGTGGATCCCTAGAGTTCACTGGCTTGCTAGTTTAGCCAAATCAGTGAGGTTAGGCACTAATGAGAGACTTTGTCTCAATGAACAAGTTGAATGGCTTCTGGGAACCAAACCCCTTTTCACACACACACACACACACACACACCTGCACACAGACACACAGACACACCTGAACACAGACATAGCTGCACACACACACACACACTCGCACACACCTGCACATGCATGCACACACACAAACACACACCTACACACACAGGCACACATATACACCTTCACACACAAATGCACCTGCACACACAGATACACATATACACACACAGCTGCACATATAGACACACCAGCACACACACACACACACATACACACACTCAGAGTGACATTTTGGTCCCCTAAAACACTCCCTCCTGTCCCTTTTCAGAAAGTGGCGCATCCCACAAGGACAGCCATTACTCTGATGTCTGTTACCACAGATAGTGTCGCCTGCTCTTGCTCTTTATAGGACTGTGATTAGAGAGGATGTTATATATAGGCAGATGGCTCTTCTACACACTGTGTTATTCTTAGTTTCTTTCACACAGCAAAATCTTTTTGCGATTTCGCCCTTTATTATCTATTCATGGTTAAATAACATATTTTTCCGCTAGTTTTATTTTCTAATTTCTCTCTTTATCACTGGTTTTAGAAATGTGATTTAAGGACCAGTGATTCTGCTGCAGGAGATGAGATGCCTTCCGCCTGAGGCCCCGCCCCAATAGCCACTGGGCTGCCTCTTCCCACCACGCATGCCCCTGTTGCCTGCTGCACACATCGTGAAGCCACTGTCCACTGCCACGTGTGTGGCACACTGACTACGTACCTTTCCTAATGAACACCTTGAAGGAAGTTACCCAGCTGTTTCTCAGTCCCAGGGCTGGTGGTTGGTTTTGATTTGTGTTGACTGTTGATACATAATTACTGATAAATGTAATTTATCATTTGACTCAAGAAAAAAAGAAATGTGATTTATAATATCTTATTGTGACTTTCTGCTTTATTGGTTTAAAATAAAATAAAAGTATGGGTTTTTTTCCCCTTTAAATCAGAGTTGGGCTGGAGAGGTGACTCAGTGGTTAAGAGCATATTTTGCTTTTGCAGAGGACCTGTGCTCAGCTCTCAGCACCCACATAGCGGTTAACTATTATATAAAACTCTATTTCCAAAGGATCTGATTCCCTCTTTTGGCCTTCACAGGCACTAAGCATTCCTATGATACACAAATGTACATGCGGGCAAAACATGCATGTATGTAACATAAAAGTAATTAACCTTTGAAATTGTTAGTCGAAGTCACAAACTTTTAAGCCTTTACTTCTTCAAAACTTCCTCCTTCCTCCTGAGTCTCCTGACCTGTCTCCTGGGTTGCTAAGCCAATGAATTTGGATGGTTCTTATAGTGATGTGTGTCCTCTCACTGTCTTTCTCCCAAGGTGCTTTGTTTTCTGTTAAATTCATTCAGTGAACTTTTTGTTTCTGATATTATATTTTAGGTCATAGACTTTTCACTTGAATTCTTTAAAAAAATTAATTTTTGTCTCTCTGCAGAGGTTTTCCTACTGTTCTAGTTTGCTTTTCTGTTGCTGTGATAAACATTAAGTTCAAAAGTGGGGGAGGGGCCTTATTTCATCATTGTGGGAAGCGAAGCAGAAACCCAAGACAGGAACTGAGGGAAAAAATGCAGAAGAATTCTACTTACTTTCTGGCTTGCCTTCTCTGCCTTGCTCAGCCACCTTTCTCATGCACAGACCTACTTGTCTAGGGGATGGTGCCACCCCCAGTGGGCTCAGCTCTCCTGCACTGATCAGCAATTAGAAAAATGCCCCACAGACAAGCCCACTGGTCAGTCCAATGGAGGCAATTCCTAAATTGAGGTTCCTTCTCCCCAGGTGTGTCAAGTTGACAACTAAAGTTGACTGACACCTTTATTTGTGCATTATACCATGCTTTCCTTTAAATCCTTGAACATTCCTATAATAACGTTTCTAATTCTTGTCTCCTACTTTAAACACCATTTTTATTCTTGAATGTGCTTCTATCAATGAGGAGTGGGGCTAAGGATCCCTCATTCTTTTCATTTTACTATAATGCTTATGATTTCCTGTTGGCTGAAGACAACGCCCTTGAGTGATCTATATGGCTCTTGGGTTGCTAGGATGTGTCTACAGAAACCCTTTCCCCAAAGAAAAGGCACCCCAAGCTTAAGGCACAGTCATTCTGCTTCCTGACCTGAATGACTGAGGCATCCACCGAGAGTTTTACACCCTAGGTGTCTGGAGCTTTGAAGATTTTTACAACACCGTTCAACATCTGGAATCTTTATGATGCTCACAGCTCTCACTGGACGCTTCACAGCTGGCCTGAGAGAGTCCCACCCTGTTAGTGTGCAGCAGAGTCTTAGGGCTTGAAATTGCTTCTTGAGCCATGTTTGTGCATAACTGGAATGCTGTTCAATATGTTCCAAATGCCCCAGAAGCCACAAGCCTCATTTCAGTTCCTTAGCCAGATACAAAGGTCCCAAGCCAGAGAGAGAGAGAGAGAGAGAGAGAGAGAGAGAGAGAGAGAGACTACCTAATGTGGTGATTTGATATATCTGTTCTATCTATCTATCTATCTATCTATCTATCTATCTATCTATCTATCTGTCTACCTATCTGATGACAAAAGTGTGGCACCCCCATGTCCTGACTATAACTGGATGCCTACCTTGCCTTTCAATATCAATCTAATTAGTCTATGATCATCTGTATGCGTCTTCCCCACAGAAGTGAAGTGGCTGAGCCTAGTGATTTGTGTGTCCTCAGTCCCTTTTCTACCTTTATGAGAGGAGAACCCTCATCCTACAGGCAAGTAGGCTATCTAAGAGAAGCACAGAGTTCTGACATGCATGTTCAATATTGCCCTGTAATCAAAGACCACAATAAAAGGAGAAATGAAAGAACAGTTTGTGAACCTGTTTGTAATCTCATAAAATGAGTAAGCAAGTAGCACCAAGGACTGGAAATGACCACTGAGACTATTAAGTGCTGGGCCAGAAGGACCGGAGTTACAGACTGTGGTGGTGGTTTGAAGGAGAATGGCTCCCATAGGCTCCCTTATTTAAATGTTTGACTCCCAATTGGTGGACTGTTTAGGAAGGATTAGGAGGGGTGGTCTTCTTGGAGGAGCTGCGTCATTGCGGGGTGGGCTTTGAGGTTTCAAAGGCCCAGGAAAGGTCCGGTCTCCTTCTCCCCCTCTCTCTCTTTATGTGCCTTCTGCCTGCAGTTCAGGAAACATGCTCTCAGCTACTCATCCAAGGCCACACTCACTGCCATAATGATCACGGACTAACCCTCTGAAACTAAGCAAGCTTCCAGTTAAATGCTTTGCTTTATACGTTGCCTTAGTCATGGTGTTCCTGCACAGTAATAGAAAAGTTAACTATGACAGAGACCTAAGCAAAAACATTTAGGACCATGTTTAGTAGAGCACTGACAAAGACTGATAAAGATAAATCCTCTGAAGCTATCGTTTAAATAAGCATGCAAATAGGATGCCACTTGGAAGAGGGGATTTGGAAAGCATCCCTCCCTCATAAGGTCTGAAGATGAGGAGGTGTCACCTAGGTGAAGGGTGAACCTTTCTCTCTCCGCTTCACAGGACCCTGACAGAGGCTTGAGGTTTGCTTTGGGAATCGCAGTAAAGGGTAAATCCTTCATATGTGACTCCCCAATGCTCTGGACCTTGTTCTGTCCCTTTGGGGTACATCGCTCTATTCTCGTCATTTGAGAATTCAAATTATGCCCTGACGCTGTAGGTTGACCTGGCTTCCATGGCATGATAAGGATTATAAATAATCATGTGATTGAGGAAGTCCTGGAAGGATTGCCTGGCCCTTCTTCATGCTGGTTGGCTGTAGTCATAACAACCGTTTGTCCTAGACCAAAGGTCAGCTTCTGCACGTCTTAATGGCCTTGTTCACAGTTCAATGTTCAGTAGCATAAAACTTCCTGTGAAGACACACAGGTTTTAATACTCACAACGAAGTACTAGGCTTCCTTTCTAAACACTGGACTCCAAATGATAAGGCCCCCAAATATTCTAAGATTGTCACTGTTTCATCCCAGGGAGCTTTTTTTCCTGAGAAAATGCCAACCACACAGAAAACGTTGATGTTCCTATCTGGCTTTCTCACAAGCCTTGGCTCTGTTGTTGTCATCTGCTCAATACTGGGGACACAGGAGTGGATCGCCAGCAAGATTTTCTTCACAGACGCTATTTCCAATGGTACAATTATTATCACCTATGGTCTTTTCCGTGGAATAAGTACTCAAGATTTGAACGAAGGCCTTCAAGAGCTGGACAAAAACTTTGAAGGTAAAGATCACCTACTTTGTATCTTTCTGCTTCTGGGTTAACTCACTCATTGGGGCATGTCCCATGAAAGTCTTCACTAACCAGGAAACTGGGAAAGAGGGGAGGACATCCTATTGGGACGCTAGATGAGAGAAGCACGGGAAAATGGCAAAGTTGAAGGATCCAGAGGATCCTAGAAACCTACAAGAACATTATGATAGGCAGATTTGGGCCCAGGGGTCCCACTCAAACTATGGCACCAGCCAAGGACAATACAGGCTGAAAACTTCAAACCCCTACCCAGATCTAGCCAATGGACAGTACATTCTCCACAGTTGAGTGGAGAGTGGGGTCTGACTTTCACACGTACTCTGGTGCCTCATATTTGACCACGTCCCCTGAATGGAGAGGCCTGGTGACACTCAGAGGAAGGATAGCAGGCTACCAAGAAGAGACTTGATACCCTATGAGCATATACAGGGGGAGGAAGGCCCCCTCAGTCACAGTCATAGGGGAGGGGAGTAAGGGGAAAATGGGAGGGAGGGAGGAATGGGAGGATACATTGAGACGTAATATGAATAAATTAATACAATAAAATTTAAAAAAAAAGATCACCTACTTTGAATTGGGATAGCAAGACTGGTTAAAATTCCCATGACTCTATAATTGGGCCAAATAGCCATCAAAGCTAATCTCTTCGAAGCCCCAAGCATGGCTATCATTGGATTAATTCATAATTCGGAAAAGTTGTTTATAATGTTTTCAGGCACCTTGGCTCCAGTTATCTTGTTATCTTAAGAGTCTATACCATTCTAGCAGCGGCAGAGCCTGGATGGTACCTATCTAGTTTATTGACAAGTAAATAATTAAGTTAAAGTATGTGGGAGCTTTATGGTATTTAATAGCCATCAGGAGCAGCATTTTAAATGGCACTGGCCATAGGTTTTGACTTGGGGCATCCAGCTGCTTCCAGAAGTTCGTACATAGCGAAAATGTAAAGCGGAAAATGTCAGCATCCAGTTCGTATTTCTCAGCTTCCTGAATGTACACTTTTATATTCAAAGTATCTCATTGTTGGAAGTGATATTTAATTCCTATTAATCCGATTACTTACAGGATTACTTATTTGTCTCTCATTTCTGATATAATAATGTCTTTCAGTAAACACAAAATAAGAAGCTATTGAGGGTAAGTGGATGTAGCTACTTGAGTCTTGGGTTTCAGGATCTAGCATTACTGTTCTTGAAATATAATAACCACATGTATACATTACTTAGCATATAAGTGACTTTGTATTGTGCAGTGCGGGGTCTGTACAGCTGTTTTTGGGTATTTACACTTCAAATTATGTGCTATCTACTGCCTTATGCCAGTGTAATGTTTGGTGCCTGTACTCTAGGACGGAGTTCTAGTGGGTTTATGGTTTTGTTAATGAAATGGTTTCCATAATCCAGGGCAACATGTTTATAAGCTATCAACTTGTCTTTGGGTGGTAGGAAAACCACATCTTTTTTGCGGTTTCAGCTGCTTTCCCTCCTCTCCTGGTGCTGGCCACCGCCTCTCAGGAGGGTGAAAAGACCTGCTTTACAGCAACCAGGAGCTAAGATTTCAAAGCCCTTTTCAGCTTTCAGTAAGATTGTTTTTCGAAACCAAAAAGTATGCTGGTCTGTGAATCCTCTGGCACATTTCAAAGCTTTCGATCTGAGGCAGAGGTCTACAGCGTTGCTTTGGATCAGCTGATTCTATCTAGAGATTAATGGCCTCAATTCAAGCCCTGAGTCCAGCCAGGGGTGGGGCGAGAAAAGGACAGGAAAGGTCAGGCCCTCTGTGAACGGGAGTGAGCACTCTGGTGTTGGCAGAGCAGGGACAGGCACAATCAGGAGGAGCACAGCGTGGGTTTAGTGCCAGCTGAGCCTTTCCCCTCAGTATAGCAACAAAGGCTTGTGTCGCCTGTGCCTGGCTCTCTGTTTTTACCCTTTGCTACTGGAAAGCCACACTCTAACTGACCCCCAAACCTCATGGTCCAACCTCCCATAGTTACAGAGTCAACAACTCCCCAGTGGAGGAAGACAATTGCTGTTTGGTATCTAAAGGCCACTCAGAGACTAATGGGATTTTTCTATACTGTGGTAAGCACTGAACATATACCCAGGTCTCCCCGACAGGAAGTCCTCCCTAGAATTTGTAGATGATGTTAAGGATCTCCTGTTGCTTACCCTGTCAACAAGGCAGGAGATGACCTCCTGCCAGTAAGACAGAGTTGCAGTGCACAGTGTTAGCTGATCATTGGTAGCAAAATTAAATCGGCACAAAATCAAATAGTCACTGTCCTGTTCAGCACTTATAGATCGGTGCTTTCCCTTGAGAAGTCAAGTGTATGGGCTTTCATTCTAGGGCCAGGACACACTGAAATCCTCAGGCAGCAAGGCATATCACCAGGCCCTGCACGGAGTCTAATATATTGTGTATATTTGGACTACAGAGTTTGAAGTGGAAAAAGCAGAATGGGCAGTAGCGTTTGATTAAGTGTCAAAAACATCCAGCCAACAATAGGTCAATGAGCTGAGAGGATGCACGGACAGCCCCCGTCAGGAGACTTTCTGCTGTGGCACTGGGCTGACAATGAGCTCAGGCTGGCTAGGTGGATCCTGCTTTATCTAATATCCAGGTGAGTGGCCTTTAGCTCTGTCCAGCCATAGGTGGATGGTCTTTACCACGCCTAAGGTTCCAGTTATATAACTTCAGCTGGAAATCTCTGCCATGTGAGTGACGTGCTTAGACTTGGATACTGATAGGATCTGTGGCTCCTCTGGTGAAATGCTCCCTAACTAGGGCAAGGGGAAGCTCCACCTCCACTGATGTACAATGTCTCCACAGTGGCTGGAGGTGGGGGTGGAGAACACAGCTCTGCAGACTCCTAGGAGGGGCCGTGCTCACTCTCACCAGCGTTTGCCTCTTGGGTGCCTTCTATTAGCATCCTGAGTGAAGGTATCCCCTTGACTCTGAGAACGCTATCAGGGCCCAAGGGACACGCTGTGTACTATTCCCCCAGGCTAGCAGGAACGAGACAATGTGTCACTTGGTTGTGACATCCCTCTGAATATCATCTCCAGTATGACCCAGCCTACACCCTGACCTGACCAAGTGTCTTTACAGAATCATTTTGGCATCTAAGAGAATGTGGCCTCTCTTCCTATGGCACTAGGTCTCTTTGATCTTGGTCCCAAGAGCATCTTTGTTGGTAGATATGTGACACTTCAAACAGTCTCATGACAGCAGCGCTGACTCTGGCCTGGAGATGCAGTCTCCTGAGTGCTGCAAAGAATCCCTGCACTCCATCTCACCTGCCAATTAGAATAGTTTCAGATTGAGGACCTGTTCCTCTTGTTAAAGAAAAAAAAATCTTACTGGATGCATTATTTTCCACGTAGCTATGACAAAACACCCGAGACAAATAACTTAAAGGAGGGAAGGCTTATTTTTAGTTCATGGTTTCAGGGGAATTCCAGCACATCGTGGTGGGAAAGGCACGGCAGAGCCAGGAGCATGAGGTAGTTTCCTCACATAGTGTGGACCAGATAGCAGAAGGCACAAGTCAGAACCAAGGGGGCACATAACCTTCAAAGACCTGCCCCTCATCATCTGCTTCTAGCTGCCAGTCTGTCTCCAGAAACCCTTAAAACAGTGCCCCAGGCTGGAGTCTGAGCCTTGAAAGCTTGAGGACATTTTAGTCAGTCTATAACACCGGTTATGTTAACATCGGTATCAGCCTGACAGGAAGTAGAGTTACCAAGGAGACAAGCCTCTGTGCATGAGAGAGGGAGTTTCTATACTGGCTTAACTGACGTGGGAAGATCCACCCTAAATGTGGGTGGTGACGTCTCTGGGGCTAGGGTCTCAGAATGCAAAAAATGGAGAAGATGAGCTGATCACCAGCATTCTTCTCTCTCTCTCTCTCTCTCTCTCTCTCTCTCTCTCTCTCTCTCTCTCTCTCTCTCTCCCCCCCCTGCCTGGCCACAGATGCAGTGTGTCTGGTTGTCCTGAGCTCCTGCCACCATGTTTTCCTACTGTGATGAATTGCACTCTCAGACTGTGAGCTAAAAGAAAGCCTTCCTCCACTAGATTGCTGTCGTTAAGCACCTGATTGCAGCCATGAAAAGAAAAAAAAGTGATGAATGCACTAAGTGGTTTTGGGACAAAGGGATTATAGTTTTGACTCAGGGTTGATGGTCAGCGGTCTTGCCTTGGCTGGATACTAGGTTGACACAAACTTAGGACATTGCTTTCAAGCCCCTTGGTGGTAGGCTGCCCAAAGTTGATTTATTACAGACAGCTTAGGACACAGTCTTACAAATGAACCAAGGCTGGAGGCAAGTGTCAGGCTCCATGGTCTCTGAGTGCTGCACTTAGGCCAAGGCCCAACCATCACCAATTGGCTGTCATCTGATCTGGCTTCTCCTCAGCCCTCAAAGTGCCACTGGTTCCTAGTTCTTTTCTCAACACTGCACTATGAAATCAAGCTGAATTGAGAATGTAAATATAGCACAGAAACTAATTGCAAAGTAAAAATAACATGAGGTTGATTTTTGGAGAACATAAGAAGCCCCCCTCCCCCACTCCCACCCCCACCCCACTCTGACTCCATCTCATGTGTCAAGACATGTTTCCTGGAGAAGGACTGTTCATCCTTTTCCCTTCTTGGAGGTGTGGCCACACTGGGAGGAAGAGATGGTGGGAATGGAGGGGGCCACACAGGAGGACTTAGTCACTTTTCTTCAAAGGCAATCTTGGCAACTGTCCAAGAGGCTGTGACAATGGCTGTGACTTTCTAGGAGGGCCAGGCCCTGCTCTACGATCTGTCAGCACTGTGGTGCCCACTAATGTAAATGGTGTGCTTGATCAGGTCTCCAGTGTCCAAGGAGAGAGTGGACTCTGTTCCCACCTGCAGGGACAGTTTTAGCTACTTGTGTCGAAGGTAATTTAAGGAATGAAGTGTTTGTCCTGGATCTCAGTTTGAGTGTGCATCATGGTGGGAAAGCCACTGAGGTAGGAACATGAGGCTGCTGCAAAAATGCCATCTGCAGACATAACAGAGAGAGAGAGAGAGAGAGAGAGAGAGAGAGAGAGAGAGAGAGAGAGAGAGAGAAGGAGGGAGGGAGGGAGGGAGAGACAGACAGACAGCAGAGAAAGAGACAGAGAGACAGAGATAAGAGAGAGACAGAGATAAGAGACAGAGACAAAGAGGTGAATGCTGGCACTCAGCTTGCTTTCTCCTTTTTATTCAGTCCAGCGCTCATGGAGGGCACAGTGAATCCTCCTGCCTCAACCTAATCTAGAAGCTCCCTCAGAGTCACTCAAAGAGGTTTGTTACCCTGGTGATTCTAGAGCCTCTAAGTCCACAGCATCAAGCCTCACACTCACTCACACTCAGCGTCTGTGGACTTACAGAGAACAAGGCCTGGAGCTGGAGGGCAGGTGGCAGGCGGGACGCGAATGGGTGAATCTTATCCTATGGGGAGCTGGGTGTCTGGACGCCCAGCTGAGATGGCTGCTGGCTGGGTGCTCATCTCTGTGGCTGACTGTTCTTGGCCTCTTTCCTAGGCCATAAGAATCATGGCAATTAGCTCCAATTGTGAGGGGACTCTTGATTCAGAAGCTTGTCCCGAGGGGGAGAGAGAGAGAGAGAGAGAGAGAGAGAGAGAGAGAGAGAGAGAGAGAGAGAGAGAGAGAGAGAGAGAGAGAAAGAGAGAGAAAGAGAGAGAGAGAGAGAGAATGCCATTTATCTGCTAATTTCATGGGGAGGAAGCAGCTGTCAGGTGCCTGGAGGGTAATTGTTACTGAATTCTAGCGAACTCTCCCAAAACCTTCAGCTATCATTGTCTGAGTTCTAAGGCAGGAGCTGCTGGAAAGACATAGCTGTCACATCTAGGTGTCAGGGAATTCAGGAATACTTTTTATAATGCAGCAGTTAAAATTAAGATGAATTGTCCCCCAAGTACGTAGGGAAGTATGAGTCAACAGCTCCAAATTAACTCTCTTTGGAAAATGACGTCTGCTAAATCTTACTGAAAGTCAAGGCAGAGCTAAACTTGATTGTCGCTTTCTTTTTCTTTTGGGGTATGTGTGAGTGTCACATGTGTGTGCACACGTGCACGTGTATGTGCAAGTGCTCCTGCATGCATGTGCACACATACATGGAAGCCAGAGATCAACATTATATGTCTACCAGTTATGTCCCTTCTTGTTTTATTTTTTTTTTACTTTTATGTGTATGTGTGTGTGTGTGTGTGTGTGTGTGTGTGTGTGTGTGTGTGTGCGTGCGTTTGTGCTTGTACAAGTTTATGTGTGAATGTAGGAGCTCAAGAATGCCAGAAGCAGGTATTGGCTCCCCTGTCATGGGAGCCTCCTTGTGAATGCTGGAAGCAAGCCGATTCCTCTACAACAATAAGGATTCTTTTTTTGTTTGTTTTGCTTTGTTTTGTTTTTTGAGACAGGATTTCTCTGTGTAGCCTTGGCTGTCCTAGACTCACTTTGTAGACCAGGCTGGCCTCGAACTCACAACGATCCAACTGCCTCTATACCTTGGTTTTTGCCACATTGTTTCTAATGGAACCTGGAGCTCACTGATTCTGCTGGGCCGGCTGGTTAGGAGGCTCCAGGCATTCTCTCCTGTCTGTTCCTCCGGGGCTGGGATTTCAGACACTGTGCCTGGCTTCTTTATTTTTAAACATAAGTCCTGTGGGGAATTGAACTCAGGCCTGTATGCCTTCTGGGCAAGCACTTCACACACCTTTTGTGGTCACTGTTTAACCGAATATCCCATTTGCAAATGAACATTCACTTATAGCTGTGAGGCAGATAGATACTCAGAGAATTCCAGATGTTTGGGACACAGGGCATGTTCTTCACATTCAAGTTTCTGTTTTTGACTTAAATATTCCAGTTATGTCCTTGACTACAGAACTCTGCCAAGGAGAGAGGGGGAGAGGAGCTCTTTTGTCCCCAGCCAACTTCCCTTGAGATGGAAGGAAGTTTCCTTCTGACCTGGCTGCTGGGGATAAGGAAGTGGATCCACAGTGACCTGGACCACCTCCCTCAGGTTTCAAAATCAGCACATTTTGAGTTAGTACAAGCAAAAACATCTCAAACATGGTGTTTCTATAGAACACGGGGAAGCAGGCAAGCCTTTGTTAAGTCAGGGACAAGTGCAGCGCCAGCCCAGATGGCCTTTGAGAGCTTCATTTGGACTACAGGGCAGAGAACATAGGCTAGGAATCAATCCACCCAAGGAGTCACTGACAAGTCACTGAAAAGTCCAGTCACCATAACAACAAGGAGGCGTTGCCTAGGGCAGCTGAGCTTTGCCCGTGTGTGTCAGTGGAGTGGAATGCTCTACAGAGGTGGTGGGCGGGCACTGTCCACTTGGGGAAGAGCCGGTGTTCCTCTTCTCCTGTGGGCTCTGTTCTAGAGCTAGCAAGGCATGCATGTCAATGTTTATGACCAGTTGCAGCCATGCTCCTGTCTCCTGGCCCTCCTTCCTGCGCGTCCCTCTGCCCATCCAGCCAGCGCCCTTCCAGGAGGTGCCTGCTCTGGGGTCAGCCACACACTACTCAATATTTTGGCCACCCCTCTTTCCTGCCTACTTTGTCTAGTAGGAAGACATTGAAGATTTAGAAAAGTAAATATGAGGACTTAAAATTTAAGATGTTTTGTCCACAACATACTGTTTAGCGCCAATCCTCCCAACTTCTGGCTCTTCTAGTCTTTTTTCCTTCTTTTCCCCAGTGAGGAAGAACCTGGCTTTTAAAAAAATGTTTTTATTTATTTATTGTGTGTGTACATGCACAGGTGTGCCGTAGCACACAGAGGACAGAGAAAAACTCACAGAATTCAGTTTTTTTCTTCACTCATTTAGGTCCTAGTGATTGAAATCAGGTGATCCCCTTGGTGGCATAAACTTTACCACATCGCTGGCCCCAAACCTGGTTTTTAATAGTGCCGTTGGATTAATCGGCTTCTTGTGAGACCAACAAATGATTTTATTAATGAAATGATTGCTGGAAACATTTTAAGAGTAAAAACATTTTTTTGTTGTTTAAAAACGAATGAACAAACTTAGGTTGTTTTTACCCAGACTGGAGTTAGTACATACGTATTCTTACACAAGGTAGATGTGGATCGTGGAGTCCTGTGTCAGATCACTCAGAGCTACCATTCAAAGGTAGGGGATGGTGCTATTGTAACTTTTAGCCTCTATACAATCTAACTTAGGTCTAGAATGTTTTCAGCCTCTGAGACTTCCTGCTGAATAACCTCACCCTTTCTAGTTCTTTCTGAGCTCTTAGCTGACTGGCTCAACTCAGCTGTTCTGGCTCAAACTCCTCTCCTAGCTGCTGACTGATTGAATCTGGATTCTCTCAGTCCCTCACTGAATAGCTGTACTTGGCTTCAAACTAACTCCAGCAATCTGTTCTAACCTTCTGGATCCTTCTCGATCTCTGGCTCGTCCGTCTTCCCTGGTGTCCAGCTTGTTCTCTCTGCCACCTGTCTCTGTAAAACCGTCCTGGTAAAATTGCCCCCCCTCCCCCTCTCTCTCTCTCTGTTGCCTCCTTTTAAATAATCTCTCCTTCCTCTCTGTTCTCGAGAGACTTGGACATATACTACTATGTCAAATTTTTCTTCGATTCATCACTTTGTCTGCCTCTCAATTAGCCACTACTATCAAACATGGCTGCTTCCTTCTACCAACTAACTTTACCTTCATTGTTTGGGATTAAAGGTGTGTGTTAATGGCATGTTTGTATTCCAGACACATTAGCCATGTTGCTAGATTACTCTACCCTACTCTATAGGGTAGAATCACCTCAGTGAAGGCCTTTTAAAAAAATATTTTATTTTATTTTATTTTATGTTTTTCCTGCATCTATATGTATATACCACGTGCCCATAGAAGTCAAAAGAAGGCGTTGACTCCTCTGGAACTGGAGTTACAGACGGTTGGTGGTAGGAATCGAACTCATGGTCTCTGCAAGAGCAACCCACGCTCTTACTTCTGAGCCATCTCTCCATCCCCCACCCTACAGCCTAATTCCTTACACAAAGTCTCAATCACATAGGAGGCTCTCATTTTCCTTGAATGTTCAGAAAGGAGACAGGGTGCATGGTGTGCAGTTCCACAGTGAACATCTGAAGCAGGGGTAAAATTACGGGTCCTCAGAGCGGGGCTTGACGCACAGAGAAGGGACGGAGAGAGGTGCCTTGCTAGAGAGGGTGCTGGTGGCCCATGGTAGGACATGGTTCGCGGATGCTTTGTGGTTCCCGCTGCCCCATGGGGGTTTCCAACATACAAGCAGCCCCGGAAACTAAGAATCCACCTCTACCTTGCTAGTTCCTGTTCTTTAAAGCTGTGCCTAGCTAAGGATGTGAACATTTCCACATTCCTGGGGACCAGAGAAACTGGAAGAGGAAGACAGCCCTTGGCTAGTTCTAACTCACCCCCACCCCCCTTTGGCTACAATGGCGTGCAGTTCCCAGTGATTTTGCTAGTGCTGTTATAGTCAGCACCACAATCCCCGCCTCCTGGTCGCCCCACCCCCACCCCCGCAATCGTCTTTTCCTTGGGACTTCACCAACTATCTCTAAACTCTTCAGTGTGGGATCCTGACACACACTGACAACCACTGAAAATTCTCTGTATACCTAGGAAGAGCACATCTGTCACGTCTGGTCTTTTGTGTGGGAGTAGAACCGGAAGCGGAGGGGGTAGGTGCCCTGGAAAACAGCTGCTAAAGCTCAGAGGCTCCTGCGTCTGAGGACTCACAGCCCAGGGCACCTGCATTGCGTGTTCCACAGGTGTTGATCCACTATGGCGCTTCTTTGCATTTTAAGATATATGCCAATGTTGTTTTGTAAAGGGCTCTCAGTTTGGAAGGTAGTCTGAGGGCTAATCAGAGAGTGGTGTTCCCAGCTGACTCCAGTTTTGGAGCCAGGGAGGTGGGAGTCTGGACCCAGGGGAGGCACCCGGATTTGCCACAGCAAGAACCATTTTCCTGTTGCCACGGCTAGCTATTGGCTAGCATGTCTCTGATTATTTCTGCCAGGACTTAGTCTCCTGGTATTGGTTTGTTTATGTTTCTGTCAGCTCATCCTGGCTCAGAATGAGCCTGGCTTAAATTCTACTAAGCCGCAGGGTTTATAGGCTCCTCCTTGCACGTGGCTTTGCACCCTATGGGTTTCTGCCAGAAGCAATTAATTCTCAGAGCTGAAAGGAAGCTATGGTGACAGATTGCCATTATCCTACTAGCAAGGCTTTGAGTGCAGAGCTTGCTGAGGGAGGAAGCTGCAGGTATGAAGGACAGACACCCTCTGCTAGGACTTGAAAACTAAGATCAACATCTAGCCACTGTTTTGTTTTTGTTTGTTTTTTTTTAAACGAAATCCCAAATGTTCAATTTTACCAATAAAGACTCAGGAGCCAGATGCTGGGGAGAAAGCCCACTAGCTCAGAGAGGCAGAGAAAACAGCTAGCTGACCTTCCTACTCAGCTGATGCCCTCGAAGGAAAAAGCCCCTTCTCTTGTTCCCTGCTGTCTTTAAAAAAATCTCTCAAACTGAATATCCCTTCTTTCTACTTCCTGTGCATCTCTCTATCCGTCCACATGACTTCCTCAGTCACTGACTGGCTTGCCACAAGGCCAGTCTCATTCTGCGTGTTTGCGTATGTTCCTGTATACACGTGTGCACGCAATGTGACTATGCAGGGGCACATGCATGTATATATAAGTACATTTGGAGGCAAAAGGTCAGCTTCAGATGTCATTCTTCAGGTGATGCTCATCTTGGTTGTTGAGGCAGGGTCTCTGGTTAAAGTGGGCGGCCACCAGTTCAACTAGACAGGCTCTTCAGGGAGCCCCAGGATTCACCTGCCTCTGGCATCGTCTCCTTAATACTGAGATTGCAAACTCTCACCACCACGCCTGGCTTCTTCAGGTGGGTTCTGGGCATCTACATCAGATACAATTCTGACTGAGCCATTCCCTGAGCCTGTGCAGTCTTGGTTTTGCAGGATGAACAGCATACTGCTTCCTTCTCTGACACCATACCTTCTCTAGCTTGGCTGTATGTAGGATTTGTATTCTGCACTGTGCATTCACCAAACATTGCATTAGTTTTAGGGATATTGGACAATTCTTCGGAGAAGTCTCTGCATTTGGTGGCCATCCTATTCCTGGTCCTGAGTCTGGGAGCTTCCGTGTTGAGCTCGGTGTTCACTTTCTACAACAGTATCAGCAACCCTTACCAGACGTTCCTGGGTCCTATGGGCGTCTACACCTGGAACGGACTCAGTGGTGAGTTTCCTGAGAAGACGCATGTGCACATACATATATACATGCACACACTTGTACACATGCACTCATAGGTGTACACACAGGTACATTGATGCATGCTCATGAACACACAGGCACACACATTAGCTCCCCAGAGTTGCCATGCTTAGGTGGCCAATCCACCGAGCCAGGGGAGAATGCCATCTGGGTCCAACACTCTTCTTGTGGGCTAGGGTGCTGTGTGGTTGCTAGGTGATTTTTGTTATTTTGTGGGTGGATACTGGGGTGGAGGATGGAGTCCAGATGGAGAGTGGATCCTGCTGTGACTCAATCAAAAGATTCTTCATGGGTTTTGTCCATACACTTCAGCTCCGCATCTGCCCAGTGGGACTGAGACTCAGAGGTTAAGGGACTTGGATACAAATCCACATATTGATCTCCAGTGACAATGGCCTCCATTAGTGACCAGACCTCACTCACTGACAGGGTAAACAGTGAATTGATCTTAGTTTCACTCATGCAATTCAGAGCCAACAGACACAGTAGCCTCAGAAATGTCTGAATTTGAAGATTATGTTATAAGAAGTCTGTTTCCCTTCATCATTGTATATGTTGATTTTTCAGTGTGTGCTCTATAGGTTTACAGTTGGTTCGATCCTGTTAAAGATTGGATATTGGGGCTAGAGAGATAGCTCAGTGGTGAAGAGCACTGGATGCTCTTCCAAAGGACCCAGGTTTAAATCTCAGTGCCCACATGACAGTTCAAAACTGTCTGGAATTCCAGTTTCAGGGGCTCTGACACCCTCACACAGACATATATGGAAGCAGAACACCAAAATAATAATAATAATAATAATAATAATAATAATAATAATAATAATAATAATAATGGTCAGATGTACATAACCTGGACTCTGGCAGCTCTAGAGGAAAGGCCTGACATTTCCCAAGAGTTAGGAGAGTGTCCTGGGCCCAGGACTCCCCCACTGACATGACCTGATCATGGGTTGATAAACTGACCCATTAAGCTGACTTAAGGCCACTTGTTCATATTGGAGCTGGGTCCAGGTCATCTGTTTTACAGCTTTAGAGGCACATGGGGGAGGAGGAGCAGGCTCCCAGAGAAGGGGAGATGACAAGAGGCTAAGTTGGGCCTATACTGCCCTGTTTGCAGCACATGGGGCTTCTAGCTGGTCTCCTCAAGGCTGTAGCCTTATTGCTTTTCTTCTGCAGTGGGGGACAGACTGACACATGTCCATGGAGGAAAACAAAAAGAGGTGTCTGGACAGTCTCCCCTCAGCCCTGTCTACATCTAGCCACAAAAGGCTATGTGGTGGGGAGAGAATTCCCACACATTCCCTCTACCTCAGGGCTACATTCTAACACAGAGGGAGAGGCTATGGGGTGGGCAGGAAAACCACCTGTAATGGGCGTGTGAGGGGCAGCATTCTGACCTGGGTCTAGAGGAGGCTTTTTGGCCACCACAGGAGTTGGGAGTAGCCTTTTGTGTCCTGATGCTCAGTAAGCCAGATTCTGTGCTCACATGCCCTCAGAGAGCCTTGATTTTTCTCTCCTTATCTGGAGGGTCACATAGTTTAGCAAAATCTTGTTTGCAAGAGACTGAGCCTGTAAGAAGGCTTCTGCGCAGAACTGACTGGCCTGTGGGGCATAGTGAGAGGAGGGATGACATCAGACTGACTTGCAGGACCAAGGAGCCAATGAGCTGCTACAATCCCCTGTGGCGCTAGGCTCGCCCATGTTCTCTTGGGCTGACAGGGGGTGAGTAGGCCCCGTGGGAGGAGAGGAAGGGGATTCTGTCCTTTGCTTCTGGTGGAAAGAAACAGCAATAACACTGCCTGGGGCTTGCACCCCGACCTCAGCTCCCACTGGCTCAGTGTGACTGGAGTTGGCCACAGGGGATTTTAAGGTAAGTAGAAAGGAGGTTGGATTGAGAGAGACCTTCACAAACCATCTCCACCATACAAATTGTTCCTCAACTGGAGAACACAGAAAGTAGTGAGTGGATACTACGGGCCAGCAGAGACTGGCCCTGCCAGAATTCAAGTCCTCAACCCCTTGAGAACTGGCCCTCCATTCACCACAGCCTCCAGGAGCCCTTCTATCTACAACTCTGGAGAAACTGTACAGCTAACCAGGCCTAGAGATGCAAGCCTATCCTTCCAGTTTTATTGGAAGGCTGAGATGGGAAGATGCCTCTCAAGTTCAAGATCTGTCTGGCTACAGAGGGAGGCTAAGGCCCTGTGCAACATAAGCAGTGAGGAGGGTTGGTGCGGTTCAGGGGTAAAGCATTTGCTTACTGTTTCTGAGGTTCCGTATTTAATTTCCAGTGCTTCAGGAAGGAACGGGAAAGAAAGGGAAGGAGGGAAGAAGAAAGGGAGGGAGGGAGAAAGGAAGAATAGACATTCGGGTAACCAGAAACAACGTGAAGCGCATGGCTCCAAGGCATCTGTCTCTAAGGTGCCCAGGTAGGTGGGTGTCTGTGTGCCTGCCCTTTCCTGTGCAAATCAAAGCTCCAGACAACTCACTTTAGGATAAAGGCACTAGCCTTGTGTTCATTCCACCGCTTTACGATGAATTAATCTTTTTATAAGAAGAAACTTCACAAGAGGAAAATGAAGGATAATGAAGGCGTGAGAGGCGCCCAGTGAGCATCAGAGGCACAGGACTTTTGTTCATGCAGATAATTAAGAAATAAAGCCATTATTTTATGGGTGAGGTGTGTCGTAAAGGGCTGTTCAAACATTCTCTTCATGCAAGGCCCCTAATTAGGTTTTCTCAGAGGACCATTTGGGGAGCTTCTATGGCAATGGGTCAGGACACAGCTTGATGCCTGAGAGTTCACTGAGGTGTACGCCTTCTGTGTGCATCAGCAGATTGAGGATCCCGGATGGGCTTCATCTTGGGGATCCCCCTGATGTATCAGACCCTACCTGGGCATGAGCAACTATCTTTACTCTCATCTTCCCCCAAAGTTTTTTTTTTTTTTTAATTCTAGCGTTACTGGTATATGAATTGCTGCCACATACATAACCCACTTAAGATATGCTGTCCGTTGGGTTTTGTCATGTTCTTAGACACTGCAGAGGTCACTACGCAGAGATCAGCTCGAAGAGAGACCTCATGTCTCCTGGCTACTCCCTGCCTTTCACCTACCTAAGCAACTATAAATCTGCTTTGCTGAAGATACTTCCTGGTTCAAAGCTACACTCGGCTGAGTCATGCGGAGTGAAGTTTCTGTAGCAGCTGTGTAGAGCTTCCCAGAGTCTGTGTCCAACACTCTAGAGCCTCTGGTTCTCTTGGCAGGCCTCACTCCTCACAGTTGGAGATGTGCCTGACCCGCTGTCTTTTTCTGCTCTTGTGGAGGTGGCTTCTTTTACTCGTGATGCTAGTATTTTCCCAAGTCTTGTTTTTCCGTTCGCATCTCCCCATACACTGGCCATATCCACTCTCTATCGCCTGTCACTCACTCACACCTGCTACATATGTGACCTTAAGGCACAAGCTGTGAGGTAAGCCAGTTGCTCAATGATAGGTTTCTGACAGGATCTGAGCCTGCACGTCAGATACTGCTCTGAATAATATTTATTATTTCATGCCTAGAATCTAGTTTATATCTCACATCTTATTTTTACATTCCCCTTCATCCTAAAACACTATAGAACCCTATTCAATAAATGCATTTGGATTATGTGTCCCATAAAGAAAATAAGTGATATTAAAATGCTCCAGGATGTGGGGGAAATGCAGCTGGAGAGTTGACTCAACAGTTAAGAGTGACGACTGTCCAATCGTGAGGACCAGAGTTCAAATCCCACTCCCACCCTGTGGGTGGTTCATAGACACCTATAATACACGTTCTAAGGGATCTTATGTCTTATTCTGACCCCTGGGTATGGACACTTACACATATGTGTGCATATATTCACCCAGACACATTCTCATACACATATAAATAAAATAACCTTAAAATATGCATCACAAGGGTAGGTTGATGGCTCAGTGGTTAAAGTGATTGATTGTTGCAGAGGAATAAGGAGCTGAGTTCAGATCCCCAGCATCCAGGAAAGTGGTGCACATCTGTAACCACATCCCTGGACGGGCAGTGACAGGTGGAGACAGGGGCTCTGGGAGGCTTGCTGCTAAAACAAGGAATTCCAGGTTCAGTGGGTGACTCTGCCTCCACCCTCTGTCTAAAAAAAAAAAAAAAAAAAAAAAAAAAGATGGAGAGCAATAGAGAAAGATACCTGGTGGTCTTTGGCCTCCACATATGCGCACATGCATGTGTGCGTATTCCGACTCATACCACAGAAATGCACGCACGTGCCTGCCTGCATGCATAGACACCATCAACGTTAGGAGCGCCTCGCTGTGTCATTCACCAAGCTCAATCTTATTTTGCAGCATTCTTTGCGTTCCTGGCCATGGTTCTGTTCGTGGGGAATGTGGAGTCCAACCATCTCTCCGAAAAACTGTCCCAGAAGCTTTATCCAGGGACCACTAATGAGCGAACAACCCACACTTACGGATACTCATTTTGGCTCATTCTGCTTGTCATCTTTCTGTGTGTTGTCACTGTGGTCATCATCATTTTCTATCAGAAGGCCCGCTACCAGCAGAAGCAGGAGCAGAGGAAGCCGGTGGAGTATGCGCCCAGGGATGGCATTTTATTCTGAGTCCTGTCTCACATCACATTTGTACTGCCTCTGCTAGTAGTAACTGGAACGCTGCATGGGAGAGTAGCTGTCAGGGGCCATAGCTTCTGTAACCATGGCATCATGTCCTTCTTAGATGACCGCTTGCACATTTCTCCACAGGAATCCCTCTGGAAAGAGTTTTCTCACAAGGCCAAGAAAATGAGTGGGAAAGGCTGTGGTCTAGAGTGCTCCAAGAGGGAGTGATCTGGGGCCTGTGGGCCTTCCCACTCGGCCTTGCTCTCCATAGAAATAAATAAATGTCTGTGGGGAGTTTTTTCTCTTTCCTGTGACCAGCTTAACGGACTGTAGCCCCTGTGAGTGGTCTTCAGGAAGGATCCGGCACTCCACTATAAGAAAAAAAAGGTTCAGAGGCATTTTGATCTTGTTTTTTTCAGTCTTGAATTATATACAGAAGGATAAAGGATGAAATGACCTTGTGTTCTGGTCCCTTGGTGGCTGTCATGGCTTGCAGGCTTAGTTCTGTTGATCAGGGCTAGACACGTGTAGAGCTTAGGCCTCAGGAAGCCCTGTGTAAGCAGGTTAGAGGTACAATATAGCCGTCACGGCCCCTTTCTGCCCCAGTAGGTAGACTGGGAATGGCACAAAAAATTGATTCTACATTTTTCTCCAGTAAGATATTTCCTCTGAAAAAAATCTAACTGAGAACCCTTCGGCCTTGACTGTTGTACAAGTTGCCACAGTGAAAACGGGTAGGACTGGAGAGTGACCCCCACCTTGTCATGTGTTGATGGAGTCATAAAAAAGTAACTCTGTGATAAGCAGTGGATCCTCGAGGACAAATGGCCTTCAACACTCAGACTCAGAGACGTGAACCGGGTTCCCACAACGTGGGCAGGAGCATGCTGAGCCCTCATCCCGGTGGTGTTTCCTGTCAGGCAGATGAGACAGGCATTTAATAAGCATCGACTTAACTCCAGTCAGAACAGTTGCTTAGGGTTGGAGGTCATCCCTCCATTGTAGAACCCCAAAGGGCCTAGCAAGATGTGCAAGGCCCTGGCTGCCATCCCTAGCTCCATAGAAATAAAACAAACACATAGCTACAAAACTGTGCTTGTGGTTTGAAAGGATGGTTCTCTATCACGCCCTACCTTGAAGACCTGTTAATTCAAGATTACTCTTATCTATTAAGTTATTAAAAACTTGTTTTATTTCCTTTGTTGTGTGCACATGTGCACTTGCCATGATGTGTGTGTCTGTGTGTCTCTGTGTGTGGAGGTCGGATGGCAGGCTTCAGGAGTTGTTTCTCTCCTTCCACACTATGAGACCTGGGGATCAAACTCAGGTCGTCAGGCTTGGTGGCAAGCACATTTACCCACTGAGCTATCTTGGGGGCCTACTATTAAATTATTATAAAATTTGAGTTTGGGCAACAGTGGCTTAGTGTGTGAAAGTGCTTGCCACCGAGCCTGATGACTCTAGTCCCTCTCTCAAGACCCACATCACAGAAAGACAGAGCTGCCTCCTGTAAGTTGTTCTCTGCCCTCCATGTGTGTATTCCGGCATGGGCACGCCCATAACCACAATCTCAAGACAATACAGAAAATATATACCTGAATATAAAACAAAATAAAATTTAAAATGATTCATTCTTGTTCATCTACAAATTTTGGATATATTTTAAAAATATGATCTAAAAAATATAAATTCTGAGTCTAAAACATTTATATGATTCAAAGGCCTGAGTTTTCTCTCAGATTTTTAAAAAAAATGTGGCCGTGGAATGAAGAGGACACAGATGTGGGTGCTGGCCCATGCCTGTGACCCCCACCTATCACAAAGCAGAAGATTGCCATTACTTTAGTCAGTCCGATATGTTGGGAGTTCCAGGTTAAGGCTTCATAAAGAGACTGTCACAATTTGAATGAGAAATATGCCACATTTGCTCAGGTATTTGGATACTTGGTCCCCAGGCGGTGGCACTGTCCAATGTTATGGAACCTTTACAGGGTGCAGCCTTGCTGAAGGAAATATATCCCTGGGGTAGGCTTTGAGAGTTCATGGTCTCATCTCACTTCCTGCTTGCTCTCTCAGCTTCCTGTTCCTGGTGTCTTCCCTGCCAGTTGCTGCCACAGCTCACCACCATTGTGGACTCACCTTCTACAAGTATAAGCCCAAATAAAATCTTTCTTGGTAAGTTGCATCAGCCATGGTATTTTATCTCAGCAACAGAAAGTAATGAATACAGATGGCCTTGCCTCAAGCAGGCAAGCATGCAAACACACTACTTTGCCTTGGGATAAGGTGAGTTACAAGGTTCATCCGCATATTCCAAAGAAAGAATGTAAAACACTGTGCTCACCAGGTGTGTATTCTCAGGTAAAAGACTATTCTCAGCTCTTTGGGAAACTGGGGCAGAAAGATAGGGAATTCCAGGCAAGCCTGGGCTGCTTAGCAAGATAGTTGAGGATAAAAAGAAATGGAAAGAAAAATGTAAAATAAAATGAGATATTATGCTCACTGACAATAAGAAGATGGCACTTGGGGTGACACCTTTAGAGAAGTCACCATTATACCAAAAGAACTGGGCCCCCCTTATCAGCCAGGGTTTGCAAAGCACTGGGGGGGGGGGGGGGGTGGCGGATGCAAAAGCCGCCAGCATCAGAATTTGGTTTTATTACCCCAGCAGTGGTAGGAGTTAGGTAGAGCTTGAAGCTGTGTCCTCTTGGACATGACATTGGGTATGTGTGAGGGTGTAGGGTTTAGGGGGGCTTCTAAGTCACAGTCCTACATCCAGCCTGTGTGATTATTCAGTTTTTTGGCATGCTCTAAATGTCACAGTGAAATGACAGGTATACATCTCAGCTCCCTCTTGCATTCTGAAGCCTCTCAAAGGCTTGAGTGCTGGGAAGGGTGGGCTATGTCCCTCGGAGTTGCCTCCCATACCCACCCAGGGCTCCTCAGCACCCTCTTTCTCTCACGTTGGAGCCAGCCCATGGGCGTCTGTGTGGACTTGAAGTCACTTCACCGTTGTCTAATGTCATGTCTTCTACAGTCTAAATAAGCAACTGGCCCAGTGTAAAGAAAACAGGGCTGACACTCCACCTGGGAGAGAAGTGGGCCTCCTTGATCTCTTAGTACCTCTGTCCTCTCTCAGCCTGGCAACTCAGAACCTTAGGGACTTGTCAGGGTGGCGCTGTCTGGGGAGATATGCTCAAACAAGGTCACCAGCTGGTGTGTGGCAGCTGACCCCTCATGCAACTGGAGGAGGTGTCTCTGCTCTCTCTCTCAGTTACATGGCTGGCTAGCTGGAGGAACTTCTGTGAGTAGCTTTGCCACCTCACTGCCAGCTGTGGCAAGTGGCAGAGTCCGGGTCGTTGCTCCTCCCCTAGCTCCTTACTCATGAGTAAAGCATGACTGAGTAGCAGGAGGGACACCCGGGGATAATAGGCGTCAAACGGGGAGCCCTTGGAGCCAGGCTTCCGGGAATCACCAAAGAGATGGGAGGACGGCAGCGGTGTAACGCCCTGGCCTGGTGAGAAGGGCCTGAGAGCACATGCCAAGTACAGTGCTCCACTCCCGGAGCCATGGGCCTGCAGTTTGTGTGGAAGGAGAAGAAGACCCCAACACTGTCGCCCTTGGATTTTACAGGCTACATAGGTCACCCAGCTCTGCAGGGGACTAGGCAATGCACAGAAAACCTAAGCTCCCAGGCCCTCTGCCCCTACCGCCCCCCACATGGGACCTAGTGCTATGAACAGCCAGGGACAGAATGACCAAGCTCCTGGTCCCCAGTTTCTGTCCCAGAGGAAGCGTGAGAGTCCTTATAGAGTGGAGTGCCATGCCCCATCCTATCCAGTGGTGCCTGTCATTCATTGAACTTCTTCAGGTAAAGAGACTGGTTTGAGTGAGCCTTCAGGCAGATGTGGATGCTAATCTGAGCGGGAAAAGGGCCTCTGCCACAGAGCCTCCCACACACCCAGCAACGGAGGAGGGAGGTGCCCATGGCAGGCTTCACACTGCCCAAGGCTCATGCTCTGTAATGTCTAGTTCCTCCTTCTAGTTGTTATTTTTGATGACTTCCTGCTCTTTGATCTCTTCCTGCCAAGCAGAGCGCAGATTTCTGGCTTTGCCTTGGTCACTCGTGGACTGGCCACTCCTCTGCTTCTCTTGAGGCGTGGATGCTCTGACTAACATGGATCTCATGTAGAGCAGTGCGCTGTTCCCAGAGTCCTCCTCTCTCAGGAAAAGCAGAGATGGAGTGAAGTCGGAGTCTTCCCAGGTCCTGGCCCATAATGTTCCATCAGTAAAGACACACACACACACACACACACACACACACACACACACACACACACGCACGCACGCGCACGCGCGCGCGCACACACACACACAGCTCTCACTATTCTCCAGAGGCACACCCAAGCATGCACACCAGAGAGCCTATTGAGTCCTGGCAGCAAAAGCGCACACTGCTTTTATCTTCAGCCCTGGTTATAGCAGAGCTGCTGTGACTCAGGCTGGCTTAGCTGGCTATGGGTCATTTCACAGAGAGCACAGCAGGAGGCTGAGCAGAATTATTAGTCATGCTCTCAGTGAGTCTGACAGTGGCCCCATGGGTATAAACAGTGGCTGTAAAAGTCAGAACTACATGCCCAGGACTAGACTTTGGACTCCACTAGCCCCGCCAGGGATGTGTCATTTTAATTGCTGAGCATGCATTCTTACAATGTTGATATGGGTGGACAGTCGCCTTTTGATTAGAAATAAAACTGGTTTCGTTGGAACACAAATGGCATGTTTTCTTCCCTAGCTTCCCAAAGAGGTCCTGGGTCTAAAACAGACACCTCTTCACGATGCCATCAGAGTGGTGGCCATTCTGCTGGTGGCCGTTGGGTACAGTGGAGAGCGCACACACTGTGGTTCCTGTGCAAGCAAGTATTCACTGAGCAGTCACAGCACAAAGGATGCAGAGGCCAGAACTAAGTGAGGGAGGCATACGCTCAAGCCTGTGCATACAAAGCAGTGCGTGGGGAGTCTACATGACAGGTGGCAGGGGGAATGGAGCTACTGGAGCTGTGGGGACTCTCAAGGGCCACCTAAACAGATGGGAATAATGGCCCGGAGACAGGGGTGGCCTTAGCTCCCCTCCCAGTGCTCTGACCTCAAACAAGGGCTGACGCCAGCCTGAAAAATGATTGGCTGCATAGAGAGTGGCAGGGGAACCTTGGCTTGCTTGTCCCTGCTTCCTCATTTGCAAGATAAAGTTAGTGGAGGGACAGAAAATCTGGGGTGCTTAAAGGTGTTTTTATTCCTTTTAATTTCACTGAGCTTGTTAAAAAGACATCCATGTAAACATTAAACGCAACAGTGCGGAGTTTCCAGGTGTGTGGGTCATGAGGAACATTGCAGAGAACATTCTGAAAGACATTGGTTTTTTTGAGAATTGCTGTTATTCTACTCATATCAACTGTTATACACTGATTTTTGCATCACTGCAGAGTTTGGTGGAAATGTTCTTAGCATTCACCCAGCAAAATACACTGAGTGGATGATGAGGGTGATGATGATAATAGTGGTGGTGATGACAGGTATTATGGTCGTGGTGATGATTGGTAGTGGTGGTGATGATGGTGATGAATATTATTGTGGTGGTGATGATGGTGGCAGTGGTGATGGTGGTGGTGGCGGTAGCAGTGGTGGCATTGGTAGCGGTGGCCATGTGATGGCAGTGGCAGTGGTGGTGGTGATGGTGTTGGGGCAGTGGTGGTGGCTACGGCAGCAGCGGTGGCGGTGGTGGCAGTAGTGATGGTGGGGGGGGGGTGGCGGTAGCAGTTGTGGCTTTGGTAGTGGTGGCGATGTGATGGCGGCGGTGGTGGTGGTGACAAGCTAGATAGGCAGCCCCTCTGGAGAAGTTTCACAGTTGTAATCCAACCAAGTCACAAATACATTGCTGCCACCTCCAATGTTGTGACTGAAGAAGTTACAGGCAGAACTGTGTACTTTATGGTCACCATGAAATCCTGTGGTCAAAAACATACTCAAACAAATAAAAACTTAAAGAAAACTTTAACAGAAAGGTAGCGGGTACATTACTTCAAAATATTTTTTGACTTTTAGGTTCACAGGCGACTTCAGAGGCAGTTACAGGTACCCCTTGTCCCACACATGTGTTAGCAGCATCTGGCACTGGACAGTGTAGGCTCAATTTTCTTATCCAATATATTTTATTAACAACTTATTAACCGAGTATATGTCACTTATAACCCAAATAACCAAAACAATAGGGAAATAGGATTAACGAACACAATAACAAAACCGTAAGGATATCAGCTCCAAGGAACAATTTTCCTGGCGTGATCAGCAGGATTTCTTCTGCTGGAACCTGGAGTAACCAGAACCCAGAACCTCAGCAGGAGCTGGAGCTACAAAGCCTTCCCTTCAGTGGTTCTCTCTTGGAGCATCTCAAAAATGGAGTGATGAAGAGCCAAAACTATCCAAAGTCTCCAAAAGCACTGCCTCCAGTTCTGGGCTCATTTATATATCTCCTCCCAGAGTTTATTCATGGAATCTTTTCAGCTGGCAACAATCAAGCTCCCGCATGAGGTGGTTGGTCGTCTAGTGGATTAACCTCACCTGTTCTCTCACAAGACCGTTCCGATCCCACACTAGGGATCATAACAAAAACAAGTTTATCTCTCCTTCAGGAGAGTGTCTTATTTGTGACACTTGATGAACTGCCATTCACATATTATGCCACCATCTTCAAGGTCTATGGCTCACACTTAGGGTAGATACAGCAAGTTTAAAAAAAAATGATTGAAAAAAATTTCCTGCCTCAAGCCATCTGCTCTTAGGAGCTCTTGGCACTCTTAGAAATGACTAAAGACCCCAAAGAACTTTTGTTTGCCAAAGCAATATATTTTATTGCTACTGGTCACAATAGAAATGCTAATCATGGGGTTGGGGATATAGCTGAGTTGGTAAAGTGTTGATCTGAGGTTGGTCCTCAGAAGCCACATGAAAATCTGGGCCTGGTGGTGTGTGCTTGTGACCCCAGGAAAAGACAGCTAGATCCCTGTGGACCATTGGACAGCCAGGCTAGTCAACTCAGCAAGTTCTGGTCTAGTGAGAAGACACTCTCTCAAAACCCATGGTGGAGCCAATGAGATAGTTAATTGGGTAAAGGAACTTGCTGCCAAGCTTTAATGACCTGAGTTCAAATCTGCAAAGCTAAATGGGAGAAGAAAACCAATTCCTGCAGGTTGTCCTCTGGCCTCCACATTTGCACCATAGATTATATGCACATGAACACACACACACACACACACACACACACACACACACACACACACACACAAGATAGATAGATAGATAGATAGAGAGATAGATAGATGGATGGATGATAAAATTAAAAAGATTTTTTTAAAAGATAAAAACTTAACTGAAAAGTACCTGAGGAGTAAAAGCTAAAATTGACCCTTAGTATCCATGGACACCCATGCATACATGTATACTCCCAAAGGATGCAACATAATGCTCACAATAAAGTGCACTTTTAAAATGAAAAGTCAGTCTTTTTTTAAAAAGCATATAAAAAGAATGCATTCTACAACTTTAAAAAAGTAATATCTAGCTTTACAGAAGATGGTTGAATTCTCCTTTCTGTTTTTTGTTTTTGTTTTTGTTTTGTTTTATGGTTTTTCGAGACAGGGTTTCTCTGTGTAGCCCTGGCTATTCTGGATTCACTTTGTAGACCAGGCTGGCCTTGAACTCACAGAGGTCCACCTGCCTCTGCCTCCTGAGTGCTGGGATTAAAGGTGAGCGTCACCACGCCTGTCTCTCACAGATGCTTTATTGTTGCTCTATCATGATCAGTTATTTGGGGTAAAGAAAATTCAGCGTTGTTTCTAGACAACTAGATGTATTAGAGCAAGGACAATGATCTCAACAGCTTTCTAAAGCATTTGATTACATTAATAATATTTTGTGCGACTGTGGGGGCCACATATACATGTCACTCACTGCTCAAGTATGGAAGGCAGATGACATCTTTCAGGAGTCAAGTGAGTCCCAGGAATTTAACTCAGGTCACTGGACTTGGTGATACGTACCTTTATCTGCTGAGCCATCTCCTGACCCTTGGTTTCTCTGGACGACAGTGAGCTTCTTCCTTGGCAATGCACCAAACCTGACATGTGACTTAAACGACTCCATTTTGTGCTTAGACAGTTCTCAGCCCTCTACCCCTCTCCCCATGCCCCGCCCCCAGTAGTCACACCATCTGCCTTGGCAACATATTTGAGATTTTCATGGCCTTGACCATGGTCCAGACATGTTAAACAAAATAACTGGCAAGTTATGTCTAAAATAACCACTGTATTCTGCCAGGAATGAAAGCTTCAAGGTTAGCTGACCCTCATCCAACTCTGATGCATCATTTGGGTTTTGTCTTTTGAAACGCCGTGTCCCTCAACTTAGCATCAAGAGACTTTTTGGAGGCTCAAGCCTGTTCTTGGTCTGCCCATCAGCAAAAAGGACTTAAAACTTTTAATTGGCTTCATCAGTGTGGGTGCCAATAACCATCTTGTGCGGATCATTACACTCTTACTTAAAAGTCATTTGCACATGGAGGCTGGAAGCATGTGGGTGAATTTTCCCTTCTCTGTTTAAAAAAAAAACTGTTCTACTCCTGTGTTGTGAATGATTTTTAAAAACTCATTCATAATTTTGTAACATTAAACAATGGTGATTTGGAAACAACTGACTCACCCATTTATCCAAATCTTCCAAACATTGATGTAGTCTTCATTAGCATCAAAGATCCACACTAAGGGGCTGGGGAGATGGCTCAGTGGTTAAGTGCACTGCATCCTCTTCCAGAAAGCCTTTAGCTTTCAGTGTCCAGAAAGGACTGCTCACAACTGCCTGTAGCTCCAGCTCCAGATGAGCTGACACATTCTGCTAGCCTCTGAGAGCATGTACATGCGGCATACTACACACACACACACACACACACACACACACACACACACACACACACACACAAGATGGGAGGGACTTAAAAATTCACAGTAATTATTTTACCATCAATTCTCAGGCACTCCTGTAAATACAGGAAGCTGGAAAGCTCACTGTGACAAATAAAAGTTTTCCAAAATTCTTCTTATTATTATTTTTTTGCTTGAAAAACTCTTAAGTTGGCAATAAATACTGTTAGTTGCTTTCCTTGGTGTGCCAGACTTACTGTATTCACTTTTGAGAAAAATGTTGCCAATTGCTCACCGTTGAGAAATGATGCCTTGCCAGTCTTTCAAGTAAACATGAAGCCCCACGAGAAAACCAGTCAGCTTCGTGGACTTGTAACAACCGTGCAAGACTCTACCTGGAGCTATGATGGCAAATAGTGTGTGGCAGGCACACTTGACCCAGAGTTATGTTCTGACCAAAGCAGAAGCAGCTCCTCCCTTCTGAGGCGGGGACACATGACAACCATTTGGTGCCAGTGTCTTGGTTCATGCTAAGGTACAAGTCACATTCCCTAATCCTGATTTTGCATCTCTTCAGTTATCAACCCACAGCAAAGGGACAAGTCCAGGGCTGTCATGATCTGTAAAACTGACAAAGCTAAAAACAAACGAACAAACAAACAAAACAAAACAAAACAAAAAACTGACAAAGCTGCCTGAGGCTTGGGATCCTGGGACTCCTCATGGAGAACTGTTGCTTTCCATGTCTGCCATGATGGCAGAAGCAAGCAGGATGACATTTGTCAAACAGATGTCTCATACCTTGTTTGGTTATTTTCTTTTTTTTTTTTAACTCAGTTATTTTATTTTATGTGCATTGGACTGAGGGTGTCAGATCCCCCAGAACTGGAATTACAGACAGTTGTGAGCTGCTATGTGGTTACTGGGAATTGAACCCGGGTCCTTTGGAAGAACAGACAGTGCTCTTAACTGCTGAGCCATCTCTCCAGCCCCCTGATGGTTATTTTCATCAATCAGGTGCCCAGATAGAATTCCTAGGAGACTGAAGGTGATTTTCCTATTGCTCACCTGATAGCCTTCTGATATTATAATAAATAGCTGAGACAATTCACACCTTTGGGTAAGATTTTTTTTTTGGGTGCAGTTTTGAAAGTTTCAGTCTATGGACAGCTGGGCTTGTTGTACTTAAGTCTGTGGGAAGGTAACACATCACAGCTCAAGAAAGAGAGGAAGAAAGGGGCTGGGGTCCCATCATTTCCTTCAAGAACACACCCCAGTGTCTTAACTTCTTTTTAAGTCAGAACTTCGCAACAGAAAGGAGACCAAGCCTTTACCTCATGAGCCTGTATGAACTTTAGAATCAGAACGTATATGTAGGTCAAAGAGCATCATCAGCCTCTCGTGAAGAGATGAAGAAGTGATTCTTGTTCCTCACCTTCATGCTGCACTGCACCTGGCCTTTAGGAGTGGGAAGGACTGGGCTTGGTGACTACAGAGATGCAAGGAACGAGCTGCATTTACCCTCCGGGTGTAGATGAAGGTTAGGCAAGAAGACAGGACACTGTGGGTATAATCTCTTATGTACTCTATGGACTCTTCACCTGTCAATAAACAGCTGATTAACCTGTAGCTGAGGCAGGAGATAGGAGAGAGGAGTCCTGGTAGAGAGAGCGAATGCCAGGATAGACTGAAGCACCGAAGGGGGTTTGCCCAGGACACTGAGGAGGACAGGCACATGAAACCTGAGCAGCAGTAACCAGACACACGGCAGAACTTAGAATAGAATAAATGGGCTATTAGTTACAAGCAAGTCACGGAACATGCCCGGCTATATTGGCCTAGGCTTTTGCAAATATATTTAAGTCTCAGAGTCTTTATTTCTGGGAACAGAGGATGTGGGTGAAAAACACAGGTTACAGAAGACCCCCTTCTAGAAGACACCCTCCAATGCCCAGCAGCCCGGTCCTTGGCTCACCAGGGTTGCTTAGAAAGTGCCCTTTGCCACTCTGTTACTGCAAAGAAAGCCAGGCAATCTCTGCTCAGGTCAGGAAGAGACCAATGAAGCTGCCTAAGGTTGTGTGTTTGAGATGCTGCACTGTGAGCTAAGCAGTACCTAGCTTGCTGTCTACCTGGGACACAGTGCAGAAACACAACCTGACAACTACATTCAAAATAGACCTGGTAACACAACATTGTGTTAGATGGATTCTCTTTAGGAACAAAACCCATAGAATGAATATATATTAAAGGGGGTTTCTGAGATTGGCATAAAACACATGGTCTGGATCACATCGGAGAGGCAAAGAACTCAGTAGCTGCTTCGTTCATGAGGCTGGATGCCTTAACAGCCCCAGTTGGACACTGAAGGCCTAGAAGACTTTGGAAAGCTGCTGATCTCGAGTCCTAGTCAGAAGCTTGATGCTGGGTTCTTCTGACATCAGTGCATGAACCAACAACTGCAGCAACAGAGTAGATGAACTTGCCACGGTGAGTAAAAGGCAATCAGGCAAAATCAAAGCTTCCTTCTTCTATCTCATTCTTAGCAAAACAAATATTGTTTTGTGTATATGGATTTTCTTGCCTGCATGTACGCCTGTGCACTGTGTGCATGTCTGGTACCTGAGGAGGCCAGAAGAGGTCATTGGATCCCCCGGAACTGGATTTACACAGGCTTGTGAGCCACCATGAGAAATCAAACCCAGGTCCCCAGAAGCCAGTGTTCTTCACCACCGAGCCACCTCTCCAGCTTCTCTTTTATCCAATTAATCTAGGCTGACACCAGAAGGTACCTCCCACATCTAGGTGTGTTTTCCTCTTCCAATGACTGAAGAAAATTTCTTGGGTTTTTTGTTTGTTTTTGTTTGGCCAAGTTGACAAGCAAGGTAAGCCAATGTGCACAAAAAGACAGTCACAGTATTGTAAGGAATGGCAGTGCTGGGTGACAGCAGAGGAAGGGATTTCTGGAGAGGGGAACTGAGCAGCCCTGCAGATAGGGTGCTGACATTCACCTTGGCTCCTGATTGGTGGGAGGGTGGTGTCGACCTGAGGTCAAAGTGCACTTCCAGGACTCCCTGCTCCCGGAAGCAGGTCAGCTTCATTGCTCAGGCCCATAGCTGGGTGAGCAGTTGTCAGTCACACTTGGGCGTGGTCACATCCATATAGTACTGTTGACGCCCTTCAACCAAAGCAACAGAGACCCTGCCTTCAGAGGCAAGACTGACCATTACTATAGGTAGCAGTTAGAGCTTGGGGGTCCAGCCTGATCCTGTAGGCAGGGACAGTGGTCAGTAGCCCTCATGTGCCCCTCCCAAGCTGGCGACTGGAGACGAAGCTAAGAGGATGGACAGAAGATAGGAGAGATGACTAATAAGCATTCTTCTACCAAGTTAAAAAAAAATGTCTGCCTCTACCCAGGCATGAGAAGTGCGGGTTGAAAGCTTTCCCTTTAGCCTCTGATGTTCTCAGCTGGAGCCTGGGCCTGAGGGCTTCCTCACAGGCCTAGCAGAGCAATCTGACCAGAGGAAAGTGGAGAAAGAGGAAGCAGGTCCCTGGTGCACCCGCCACATGGAGCTCTCCTTTCTCTCCGTGGGGCACAGTAGCTGTGGGGAGACCACAGTAGCTGGGGCTAAGGTTCTGCTCCTGACGCTGGGTGGTGGTCAAAAGGCATTCCTTATAGTCTTTGAAGTAGGGAAAGATAACAAAGAAGAACAAGAACAATTTTTGAAGGAATGCTCTTCGGCTTTGATACTACAAACAGGAAGTGGTGCAGAACAGTTCGATTCTGACTCTGTCACTGAAAGTGGTAGGGTAGCCCTCTTCCACAGTTCTGTGGGGTTGGACCTCACCATAACCTGAGGCATCCCAGAAGATGGAGATACATAGTGTGCTGATGATTGAAGCCAAGGTCCCACACCTCGCACATGCTAGGCAAGAGCTCTGCCACTGAGCTAAAAACCCAGCCTCCCCCAGAGGATGCACAAAGATGCTCTTGGGTCTTCCTCTAGTTGCCTCGATTTCCTCTGGTGGCAATGGAGGAAAAGCTGCTACGAGGTCATAGAATGGATCCCTGGGGAGGGCCTGGCCTTGGGACACAAGTGACATGGAAGTTCTCAATCAGCTCAGGCTCGTGTAACAAAATGTCACAAACCGTGTCTTAGCCAACAGCTGTGTTTTTTTCACTGGAGGCTGAAGAAGCCCAAGGTCAAGGTTATTCATAGTCAGTGTTTGCTGGGAGTCCGTTTTCTGGACCATAAATGTGGTGATTTGAATAGGTATGGCCCCATACACTAATGGGTTTGAATGCTTGACGCATAGGAAGTGGCACCAGGAAGAGGTGTGGCCTTGTTGGAGGAAGTGTGTCACTGTTGGGGGCAGGCTTTGAGGTCTCCTATGCTCAAGCTATGCCCAGTGTGGCACACAGTCTCCCTTTGCTGCCTTCAGATCCAGATATAGAGCTCTCGGATCCTTCCTCATCACTGTGTCTGCCTGCACACTGCCATGCTTCTCGCCATGATGATAACAGACTGTTAACCAGCCCCAATTACATGTTTTTCTTTCTAAGAGTTGCTGTGGCCATGGTGTCTTTTCACAGCAATAAAACGCTAACCAAGACAATAAATGTGCTTTCTTGCTGTGTCCTTGGGGTGTAGGAGGCAGCAAGGATGCTTATCCGTGTCCACTCATTCCTACATTCACGGTCTCCATGAGGAGTGCATCTTATACCTTTTCCCACTCCAGGATGTGGGGTTTTCAACCCCAATTTCAAAGGGTGAAAATACCCAATCAGCAAAAGGCACTACCATCTATGAAATCCACTGACCACAGGAACCTCTCAGAAACTCTGTCCCGATTCCAGAAGCATCTCTGTTGGGAGGAAAAAGAAGATAGACAGACGAAGGAGGCAGCCAGATCTATTATTGTCTTGAGCTTGGCTGAGGCCTGGATGGCAAGACATCTTTGAAAATGTGGGAGAGAGAGGTGTATTAGCACAGGACTTTTGATGGGAGACCATAGTGGTGTGCCCCCAATCCCTATTGCTGACCCCCACTGTAAGTAGCCTTGGGCAGACCCTAGGGGTCCACAGGACAAGGGCAGGGGTGCAGCTGGCACATTCTGCATTTTGAAGGGCCCCTCTAATCACCGTTATGTTTGAGAGCCCTCTAGTGGACTTCTCTCATTTTGCTGCAAGGACTTTCGGGGCTGAGCTTAGGTAGCCTTGGCCTTTCCAGCAGAGCCAGGAGGCTGCTTGGGCTGTATGCGTTTGAGCACTGTGAGGTCAGATGCCAGCTCCTCTGTGACCAAAGAACCATTACTGGCTTTGAAGGGCTTACCATGTGGTAAGCATGTTATCAGCAAACTACTATGCCACATATCATGAAACACCATGTGAGCATACAGGAAATAAAGATATGTGGGTCACCCAACATTCCCACCACCCAGAATTTAAATAATTGAGGCTTATTTCTTTTATTATGAATTGTAGAACTGTAAATTAAAACCCCTGGGAAATATAGCTTCACACCAGCTCAAATAACTAAGAATTAAAAAGCCATACAATCTGGTTGTAATGTCAGATTCATGAAACTCCAGCCCTGGGAGCGGCGAACACGCAGGTTCAAGGTCTTTCTCAGCTATGTGGTAGGTTCAAGGCCAACCCGAGGCACATGAGATCCAGTGTCAAAACTCCAGTAAATAAACAAGTGAGTTAAAAAAAAAATCTAGGAGCAGAGCCATGCACTCACAGTTCTAGCACTTGGGAGGTTGAGGCTGGAAGGTGGCTTGGGCCTGCAGATTCAAGACCATGCTGGACAGCATAGCTGTTGGAAGGACCCTGCTGTTTGAGGTTGCAGTCCTCCCAGTCCAGGATAGCCTTTCTGAGCTTGGTGCTAGATGGAAGACTCCCTCTTCCCTCTTCCCAGCAGGGCCTGCCTGGCCTCATCTGGAGAGTGTCTTTAGGCATAGATGCCCCTAACTACATTGACATATGTATAGCCTTTGACACAGTTCCCTGTCAGCTCTCCCCTCCCTGTGTTTGTGTTCCTGTTTCCGTTCATGTGATAGGCGTGTGCTGCCAAATGCAAATTAGGCAGGTATCCTTGGACTGCCTGTTTCCAACCAATTATGTACACCTATCCTTGGACCCCACCCACTCCCCAAGGACTGGATAGCCTTTGTTCTCACTGAATAAAGTTGAACTATCTCCCTGAAGTGGTTCCCGGAAATCATTTCTGTTATGCCTGTGGCCTTCTGAGCCCTGCAAACCGCCTTCTGCTCTTTCTGTCTTTGTGGACTGGTGGCCAATACCCGCCCCAGGGAAGAGGAGACCTACACATAGTAAATCCTGTCTTAAAAACAGACAAACAAGCCTGGTGTGATGGCACACACCTGTAATCCCAGCACTCAGGGAGGCAGAGGCAAGTGGATAGCTGTGAGTTTGAGGTTAGCCTGGTCTACAAAGCAAGTCCAAGATAGCCAAGGCTACACAGAGAAACTCTATCTCAAACAAAACAAACAAAACCTAAAACAAGTACAATAGAACAAACAAACAAAACCAGGCAAGCAAAAAGGATAGTGAAAAAAAGAAGAGAAGACTGTGTCACCGCGGACTCCTGCTGCAGGCTGGCTTACAGATTCAGAGGTTTAGTTCATCGTCATCATGGCAGGAAGCACGGCAGCACAGAGGCAGACATGGTAGCTGGGAGTTCCACATCCAGATCCTAATGCAACTAGAAGAGAGAGAGAGAGAGAGAGAGAGAGAGAGAGAGAGAGAGAGAGAGAGAGAGAGAGAGAGAGACGGACTCTGGGCTTGGCTTGGGCTTCTGAAACCTCAAAGCCCACCCCCAGTGACACATTTCCTCAGACAAGGCCACACCTACTAATCCTTCCAAACAGTGCCACTCCCTAAGCATTCAAATATATGAGTCTATGGGGGCATTCTTATTCAAACTACCACAAGCAGCATTGTCCATAGCAGCAAAAAAGTAGAAACCACTTAAAGGGAAAAACAAAGCCGGGCCTGTTCCAGAACTGGAATATTGCTTCCTGCAGCCATGAAAAGGATGCATGGCGCAATAGGAACGAGCCCTTGACAATTGACTCTATTTTGTAGCTGATTAGCATACTCTATCCTAGGACTCCAAGGAGGAGAATCAGGAGTGACCGAGAGTAGATGGCAGTAAAGCTGGGAGTGACAGCTGTGGCTGCAGAGTTCTTTGGTTATAGCTGCATAGCTATGAAAATGCTAGACTCATCACCAAGCCACACATTCTCAACAGGTGGACCGTGTGCAGGTTAATTATAACATGGCAAAACAGGGCCGTTGTTGATTTGTTTTGCTTTCTTGGTGGTTTGCCTATTATCGTTTTGTTTTTTCTTTTTCTTTTCTTTTCTTTTTCTTTCTTACCCCCCCTTCCCCCCCCCCCCCCATAGTGTGATCTTTGGCCTGTTGAAGCTGGGACTCATTCTGTAGCCCAAGCTCGCTTGATCTTATGGAGGCATCTTCTCAACCAAGGCTCCTTCCTCTCTGATGACTCTAGCTTGTGTCAAGTTGACAGAAAACCAGCCTCTGGACAGGGCTGTCCCAGAGGCTTCTGGGAGGCTGCCTTATGTTTCTTTGCTAGCCACCAGGTGATTATTTTCCAGGCTGCAGTGTTACTACAGCAGATGAGCTAATCCAAGTACAGAAAGGGTCATAATTGATTCACCCAAGGTTTCAAAGCCAAGTTAAGTCCAGCACCCTAGCTGGATGCTGCTGTTTCACCATTCTAAGTTCACGTTTTCATTTCCTGTTTTTCTGCAAGCCTCTTTGGCTAAGCCTCATGAATAACCCCATTAATCTGTTTCTAAGAAGATACACTGTGGGTGACACAAACAGTGAGTAGTTGACCTGCAGAAATCTATAAGCCTCATATTTTCCAGGAGATGTTTTCATAGTCCTGACGTAATTTTATAATTCCCTTTCTCAGCGGTAAAGTCTTAAAATCTGGACCCACACAACGAGATGACCCAGATTGTTCACAGAGAACCCAGCTGTTTCTCACCTCCGAGGCCTGCAGGTGTCACCCGTCCTCCACCAAGCCTTGAGCAGTTAGTTGCTGCTCTGCTGGCAAAGGACAGACACCAGAGAGAGCCTGAGAGGTCCCGGTACTCCATCATGGGAGGAAATAGACATGACACAGAGATAAAACGTTTGCCACAAATACAAAGATGAGTAAAAACAGACTGATGGATTATTCTAAAGGTCCACTATTGGGGGGGGTCTCAGGTCCCTCCCACCCTCCTCCTCTTGTTCATCCTAAAGATTTCACTGCTGACTCCTAGGACAAGCAGCTATGTATGACATTGGGTCCTCTGGAGAGAGCCCCGGTGTCTTTGAGACACTTGGAAACGCAGTCTCGGAAGCATAGCAGCCATTATTGTTTTCATCATAAGCAGCTGTGACTACTCAGGGTATGCCAAGGATGGAGGGAGGAGGAACCCCAGGTCCTCCTCGGAGACCCTAGTCACCTCTCTCTACCCTACCCTGCCACTCGCATACAATTCTGCCCAAATCGCATGTGGCCCCATGGGCTCAGGAGATGCTGGAGTATAACGAGAGAGTCAAGTTGGCTGAAGAGGGGGGTGGGCACCCCATCTACACAGCAGTAGAGAAGTCAGTGTCCAAGCCAGGGGGAGACTTACCAGCAATGCAGCTGCTTTGGGGGTTACCTACACTCCTGTAGTTAGCTCCTCACCCAGCCCCTGCCTCCAGATTCCTGCCTTGAGTTCCTGCCCTCGCTTCCCTTCATGACAGAATATACCTGGAAGAGGAAGTAAAGCCTTTCCTCTCCAAGTTGCTTTTAGTCACAGTGTTTTATCACAGTGACAGAAAAGCAAACTTGGGAATTGCCCTGTTCTGGTGTGTGGATTTTTGTTCACACTTCCCCAGGAAAACTTCACTTCATAGATCCCATGGGGAATCCAGAGGTGGAGGTGACTAGCCCTAGCCTTTACCCTAAGGTTACTTATTGTCTGATGTTAACCTGGTAATTGCTGGAAGTCTGAGAATTAACTGACATTAGGGAACTGTGGCATCTCCTCCAAGGATCGATTTGAGATTTAGTGAGTGTCCGTACTTGGCAGATGTGCTAAGGACCATGGGCCCCAAACTCCTCTGGCCTCAGTTTCCTTATTTGTAAAAGACTCCTGTTGTAGCCTAGAGGTCAATACACAGTGCTCTCAGGCAGCCACCGTCCTCTGTGTTCTGCTGTAGCCAGTCTTGCTCAGCCAAGTCTACAATGCCCATGGTCATTTCCGTGTGTCAGGGAGGCTGAGGTAGACGCCTGGTCCTGAGAGAGCTGATGGTTCAAGAGTGGCCCAGGGTGCCCAGGAGTACTGCCTCCTGGTGGCCACTTCAGGAACTGAGGTCTGGTGAATGAAGGCAGCCATTCATTACTTAAGGAAATACAGTGTGCCTGGGCTGAGGCCTGAGACCTGGAATGGCCCCCAAACACTGTGTAATACAATGATTGGCCTTATGCTGCCTGCAGCACACTTTAGCAGAATCAGTCTGCTCTACTCCCTGTGCCCTGGAAGGCCCTCCCACCCTTATTACTTACCTGAACACAAGCTCTGAAGTACCACAGCAGCCCATCTGATCACCAACTATCAGGTGAGTAACACATACTGTGCAGATACACAGGCTAGAGGAACGATTGGATTTCATCCTGCTATTTGAGAAAATGTGCGATTTAAAACGCATGAGTTGCTTATTCCTGTAGCTTTCCATTCGATATTTAAAGCACAAATGAGTGAGGTAACTGAACTGTGGAAAGCTAACCCACTATGGATAAGGTTTGCATGTTGATTCTGGCAGGAGAGGACGCCCCTGGAGAACACACAGGGCCTTAATTCTGCTTGAAGAAAAAAGTGTGTTTCCAGAGGCTACCAGTAGAGGGCAGCAGAGGCCGATAAATGCTTTGCTGCAGTTGGCAGAGGGCTCTAGTTAAGTGGGTGTGTTTGGAGGTGCACTTCTCCAAGAAGCTTTGCTCACGGGGTGCTCTGCATCCTCACAGTCACACTCACATATGCATGTCAGAAATTGCCAAGTTAAAGGAGGTCTAGCCCCATGCATTTGAGCGTTTTATGTGTACTTATGATGTCTGACACTTGGCCCTCTTGATGGTAGTCCCTATAGCTCCGTGTATTTTTGCTGAAATCCTTTTTTTTTTTTTTAAATCAAAGTCAGTATGTCTTCATGGCTCCTGAGAATAGCAATCCTTAGCCTCATCTGTCTTCCCATGCCCCCCTGGGTAATAGGCTAGCTCTCATGAAGGCCTCTAGGGGCCCTCCACTGCTCGCCCTTGGCATTCTGCCTACATGCCCAGAGCATAATTGGCCCCGCTATACTGACAAGCTAGAAGCTCCTGGCGCCGGAGCCTTATTGCAGAGCATAGTGGATGCACTGAAGTCATTGCTTTCCGTGAAGCTGCATCACCCTAGACTGGGACACACTCGTCCGTGAGTCTTAGAGACTCGCTTTAAACCAGCTGCTCCTGACTTCTGTGCACTTAGCACTGCAGCCCCAGCTAGTCTTCTGTTGTACGGGCTGGATCAGTGCCTGATCAGCCGCTGCTGTTGGTGGCTCATCCTGTGGGTGCTACCCATCCTATAGCCCCATTCCAACGGGATATCCACCTTTCTCCCCAGCTAAGGAGAAGAAAGGGAGGCCTATTTTCTTTACTGCAGTGTGGTGTCTTCTGCCAGACACAGCTTCCTTCCACCTTCCTGCAGGATCTTAGACATCCTCAAAGAGACCGACATCAGCCCTCCTGCTGTTGGAATGATCCACAGCTTCGAGAGAGAACTGTGCCAGGACCTTCATAAGGTCTGCTGAGAAAAGTTTGAGGAGGATAAGCCGTCCCTCTTCTCTCACGTCAGCTGGACGCCAATCACTTTTTTTTGAAGCCTCCTCGTTTTCTGAAGCCACTCCCTCACAGTACCCCACAACTGCTTCTCCCTTCCTGAGACCAGGTTGGCCTCCCTTCGGACCCTGTTGCTCCAAATGCCCCAGGATCACTGTCATTGTCATTATCTTGGCCTTGTGTGCCAGACTTCTGACTTCTCAGCCCGGTTTCTCTCCTTGGGGTCTTGAGTCTCTCTCTTTCCAATCCTTCCCTCCTCCCCCCCATCTTCCTGTCTGGCCTCTCCTGATTTCCCAGGCTTCCTTTCTGTCTGTAGCTCATGGGTGCTGTGGTGATGACTATCTTTCACAATCACCTAACCACCAGCCAGCCCACCCATCAGCTCTCAGGAAGCTGGTTCCCCTTGCCAAGGCCTCGTGCACAATACCTGTTCTATCCAAACAGACAGAAGACAGGAAGTGGTCTCAACTCAGCCACGTTTCGTTTCGTAGACGGCGTTACAGGTTCTTGGCAAACAGTCTATGCTCTGAATGCTTAGCAGTGAGTTCCTGCTGGGTTTGGGGTACTCCCTCGGTCCATCTCAGATGATGACAATCATAAATACCACTTTCTCTGCATCCTTTGTAACAGACAGCCACAGCGGTCCCATGAGATCTGCCACCTCACCTCACAGTGCTTACCAAGCCTTCTGCGCACAGGTCTCAGAGCCCTTTGAGTGGCAGCTGCCTTGGCCTCTGGTTGTCTCTGCTATTTGGATGGGTGGATTCCCTGCTCTCCCTATACAAAGAGTTTCCAGCCAGAGCTCCCCTGCCCCCAAGGCAGCCGCTTCTAAACAGAGACATAAAAGTTAATTGTTTTATTGGACTAAAAAAGAAAAGAGCAGCGGCAGCAGCCAGCAGGAAGGGTTCTGAGCTGCTGTTTGCTAATTTATTTTAAAGCTAGTTTTAATTTGGTATTGACTGTCCTGTCCCAGGCCCTGAGGGACATCTGTTTGGGCTCTTTGAAGCGGATGGTCTAGAGGCAGCAGGCTCCTTTGGTTTGAAACGAGTAGGTCTTAGAAAGGAAGCAATGAGCAGGGCACTCAAGTTTCTAGAGCAAAAGGTTTTGAAAGCAGGTCAGGTCTTTGCAGCTCTGAAAGGAAATGCTGCAGGGGTGAGGGTGTGCGACCTGTCCTCTCCTCCCTGGAATGGAGACAGCTCCCATTTCCACCAGCAGCTTCCTTCCTGGACCTGGGGAGAGACCCCCTGGTTCCTCCCTTTGATGGGATTACGATGTCCCCAGGTACAGCTCCCGCCCTTTGATGGGATTAAGGCGGTTTGGAAAGGATTCATTTCACCTAATGAGCGCCAGCCTTCCCAGCCCTTGGCAGACATTGTGTAGCTGCTCCTAGGGCAAACATCTTTTGGAAATAATCTTCCTGTTTCTAGTCCTTGCCTTGATTGGCACTGTCTCCAGCAAGACACACACACACACACACACACACACACACACACACACACACACACCTGATTAATGTAAAGTACCATGGCACCAGAGACTTTAGGACAAAGCTTGGGCTTTGGAGCCCCACAAAGCGAGACTCATCCATGCACCCCAATACGTTAAAGAAACTAATGGGGGGGGGGGGAAGAGAGAAGACATTTATTCACTCACTGTGGCCATCCTGGGAAGAGCAACAGATAAAGGGACCGAGCAACCTCACGTCTCTCTTTGGGGTACTGACATGAACCTAACGCTCAGATAAAGAAATAACTGGTGGGGGAGGGGGAACAAGAGACGTGCTTTATTAAGCCACCCTGATGAGGGTGTGGGCTGCTTGATCATTGTCTTTGTTGGTGATCCTGTCACACTACCACAACTCCTTCTGCTGCGATTGCTTAACGTCTAATCTTTAGGAGACAGTCTCTTCCGCTGAAGGTGTAGCCATGCCACCACGGAGAGTTTCGCTCATCTGAGGACATGACCCCTGAAATCAAAGGTGGCCTCAGACTCAGAGCAGTGGCTTATCTCCTCGTCTTCAGCCTCGAAGAGGATTGTGAGACTGGCTTGGATGGACTTCTGTACTTCCAAATGTCAGATGGCCCAGATCTGAGCCCACTGTGGAAGGCCCACTGCAGATTGATGCAGCAAGAGTAGGTATTATCCACTGCCCTTTAGGATAAAAAAACAAAAAAACAAAAAACAAACAAAAAAACCCAACAACAAACGAATAAATACTCTGTGTCTCTGTGTTGATGGTATAGGTGGGGCAGGATGAGGTGGCATTGCCTTCCCAAGTGTTGTTCAGTTAGATCAGGCAAAGCCACCAGTCACCTGTTTGTACTGAGACCCTAAGCCTTGCATATATATAGAGGGTGACAAGGAGGGGCAGGCTCAGCCTTGTTCCAGCCACCTGAGCATCTTTGCCCCCTTCTTCCCCCCCCCCCAAGGACTTTCCCAGGGCCAGCAGCTCCTTTGCACTTAAAAAATTGTGGGAAGAGAGATGGCCACAGATCTCCCAGGATCAGTTTTCTAGTAAATACATCCCACAAGGACCTAATCTCTCCCTCGGGTGCTCCTCAAGGAGAAGACTGCAGATCAGAAGCTACCCAGAGCCTGCCCTTTGACCTCAACAGCCTGGAAACCCATTTCCCTTCCCTGCACACCTGGCTGCCAGGCCAGGCTGAGAGCTGTGACTGCAGAAACCAAGCTGTTCAGAGAACCGCAAAGCCATGGCCAAGCTCAAGCTGTCTGTGCAGGAGAAGTAATCAAATAATTGGCAAAAAGGAAAGTGAAAAAAAAAAACACTGGGGAAATTTGAAGAGGAGAAACTGGTACTCTTAGGGTCTTAGGCTTGGAGACATTCTATGGAGGGTAGGTGAGGGTGTCTAGGCTCCTGGGTTGTTTCTTATTGCTAGAGGTATGAGCTGGGGTTCACTTTCCCCTCCCTCCCTCCCTCTCTCCCTCCCTTCCTTCCTTCCTTCCTTCTTTCCTTCCTTCCTGTCTGTCTTTTTTTTTTTTTAAGATGTATTTTTATTTTGTATAATGTTCTGCCTGCATGTATGCCTGCATGCCAGAAGAGGGCACCAGATCTCATTATAGATGGTCATGAGGCACCCTGTGGTTGCTGGGAATTGAACTCGGGAACCTCTGGAAGAACAGCCAGTGCTCTTAAGGCCCTCACAAATTCTCTTTTAACCTCAAGACATGGCTTGGCTTATTCCAAGTTGACTGTGAGTGAGGGTCACCTTATACAAGCGCTTCTTGTCCAGGTTTCAAGATTTTCTTAAGACCCCTGGATGTGAGGCTGGTGTTGGTGGCTAAGCCTGCCCTCTGGTGGGCTGATGTTCAGGAGCCAACATGATGCCCACAGGAAACCCATAGGCTTGGAATCAGTGGCATTTGTCCAAAGATGCTACTCCCACCTGGAACCTGGGGATGAAGGCTTTGAGGTGGAGAAGGAAGGCTGTGCAGACAAGGCCCTCAGAGGGCATGTGAGCTTGCCAGTGCTGTGACCCCAAGCAGGTCCATTCTTGCCCTGCTCAGCCCCTCTGCCATCCCTCTTGTCTGATTAGAGCCACTGGGCACTGTAAAAAAAAGTGTCAACCATTGATCGATACACCACCCTGCTGTGTGACATGGAGTGTCTCATTAGACACTCAGATTGAAATCTGTCCCAGCTACGGTCATGGTAGAAGACCTCATGGGAAGCACTTGGGCCACAGGGACAGAACCCCGTGATGGTACTGATGTTCTGCATATAGGACTGCACTAATGTTTGTGGGAGGGGTCCATTGCCATGAGAGTGAGTTGTCATGGGTGTATGTGTGTGTGTGTGTGTGTGTGTGTGTGTGTGTGTGTGTGTCCTGTGTTCTGACTTTCTCTGTGTACATTCTTGTGTGTGGCTCCATATGAGCTAAAGGCTATCGAGAGGTTTCCTGCCTTTGTTCTAGAACCCTCAGCTGGAAACCAATCTGTTTTCCAGGTGACCCAGTTTCATGCATCCTGCTATAGCAACAGAGTGGGGGCAGAGATAAGTACCCAGCTGGTGTCAGCACCGCTCTGGGCACTTTGTTTAGGTTTCATCCTCATGGTGACTGGATGCAGGAGGGGCGGTCATTACCTCCACTTCCACTTGGGTAAACTGAGGTCTGAATCCGTGAGATGATTCTCAGAAGGCTGCACAGGTCATATTTGAATTTGCATCCTCTCTCTCTCTCTCTCTCTCTCTCTCTCTCTCTCTCTCCATTTACTCTTTTCCATTGCTCTCTCAAGGGTTCATGTTCAGCACATGCCCACTGCACAGACCCCCAGGGTGTGCGTCTCACTCCCACCTGCCCTTAGCTTGAAAGCCTCTGGCCTTTGTTGGCACCAGTCTCACAAGACGTGAACTTTGCCTTTTGCAAAATGCCTGCCACAAGTGCAGTATTCTCTGGTCTCTTCTGAGGGCAATGTGCCTGAACACAGTCACTCAGCAGGTCAGCTGAGCCCAAACTCAGGTACATTACGGAGAAGGCAGAGACTTCAGTCTACGGAATAGCAAGGTACTGGTGAGACCCCCAGAAGTGGAAAGGACAGTTTTCCTGGAGACTGTTTTGGCTCCGGCCACGTGTCTTTGCAGAACACAGCCACAATGCAGGCATGAGCCCTGAGGAGTGTGTGGGCCCCTCATAACCAAGCATGGTCCACAGGAGTAGCAAAGCGCTTGCCTATTGCTCAATGCAGAGTGGAATCTCACCTTGGGCCTGCAATTGGCTCAAATGTCCTTCTCTGCGGGCCTCTGACACTTTTGTCACTTGTTTTCTCCCAATTGCTTCTCTGAATCCCTTGTTCTTGCAACAGATACCAGGTGAAGGAGGTTTTAGCCACCTGTGCCATCCTCAGCCTCATGCTTTCAATCATCTTCCACCCCGGGGACCCTCTGACAAGCTGGGTAAATCTCACCCTCCACACCTGGGCTCCCCGATGCTGCAAGGCTGAATCATAGGTGTTGAGGAATGTTTGCTGGAGAGCAGGGCAGCGCCTTAGCCAGTCAAGGGCTTGTCATGCAAACATGATGACCAGAGTTCCCTTGGTCTCCAGTACCCATGTGAAAAAGATGGACATGGTAGCAGACGCCCGTGAGCCCAACACTAGGGAGGCAGACGTTGGTGGACCCCAGGCTAGTCAGTTGGAAAGCTCCAGGCTAATGAAAGACCCTATCACAAAATTCAAGGTGCATAGAACTTTGATTCCTCACCTTAGGATGAGCACAGGCCCGCCAATGTCCACACACATGTGCGTCCATACCTGCACACACCTGTACCTCACACAAACATCTACCCATACCTACATATGCACACACAAAGACACTTGTTCGCATCAGATTATGTCTTCTACCAAAGCAACCTGCCTCCCAGTGCCACCCTACACCCTCCAGGCTACATACAAACATCCTCTCCAGCTAATCCTGCGGGAGAACATTTAGTTACACACACTAAGGGTACGAAACACTCTCAGGCGAGTCTGTGAAATGACTTCTGCCCCCAGACCCTGATGAACAGCTGCACTTAAGAGACAGATGGCTCCAGAGGAAGGCTGGGGGATCCCTCCCACAACCCTATCGACCTGTGCTAGTTGATTTACCCGGCCGCTTGGTGAAAGGCCACACTGTCAGACCTTAAATCAGCTTGACAGTGACACCTGCCAGCCCCCCTCATCCGTCTTCATCTGTCACTGCTGAGCCTGGGAGCAGGCACTCACGGTGCTGGCCCCACCAGGTGCTTCTTTGAAGCCTTAACACAGCTCTGTGGTGCTCATTTCTCACACTGTTACCTGGCTGACCAGAAATCGACTTCTCTTTGCTGTGTGGGTTGTTGACCCGGTGAGATGAAAGCGATGCTGTTTGCTCCTAAAAGCTGTCCTTCCTCACTTCTAATATTTAGGGGGCAAACCGCCATTGCTGCTGCCACAAAGTAAAAGGCTGGGGACATTTAAAAAAACACATTTTAACTTAGCCAGGTGTGGTGGCACACACCTTTAATCCCAGAGTTCAGGGAGGTTCTCTGTGAGTTCAAGGCCAGCCTGGTCCACAAAATAAGTCCAGGACAGACACAGAGAAACCTTATCATGAAAAAAACCTTTTATTTGAGGCTAACACAGCTAATTTGTTTTAAAAGAAAGGTATGAAGAGCAAATTGTTATTTGTTCTCTGTTTCTCTGTGTTTATTTTTGTCTCTTTGCCTTTGTCTGTCTGTCTTTATGCCTAATATTCTCTCTCTCTCTCTCTCTCTCTCTCTCTCTCTCTCTCTGTAGTAGTGTGGTGTGTGTGTGTGTGTGTGTGTGTGTGTGTGTGTATGTGTGTGTGTATAGAGAGAGAGAGAGCAGAAGTTGATATCGAATGTCTTCCTTAACCATTTCTCCACATTAATTTTGTGAGACAAGGTCTCTCACTGAACTTAGTGCTCACTGACTGACTAAGCAGCCTCACCAACAAGCCATAAGACACACATGGCTCTGCCTCTCCAGCCCCAGGATTTAGATGTGCTCCAGTTGTACTGAGATTTTTTTTCTTTTTTCAAAACAAGCAAGTTACCACTGAAGTCATCTCTCCGGCCCCGAGAAGCAAACACTTAAAATCTCATGTTCTCCAGACAATAACCTTAATCTTCTGAAGCATTGCGTTAGTAAAGTACTTAGCACAGACTCAGTTCTTGCAGCCTCCTTTCCCAGCGGAGGTGCCTTGAGGACAGTGGCAGGGTACTTAGCAGGTAAAAGCAAGCACTGTAATGTCTTTTCTTTCAGTATGATGGGGTCATGTTTTTAGCGTTAGGAAAGGAATGCAAAACCTTTGAAGCTAACAGCTCATGAGCTGAGTAAAGCTTTAGGCAGACCAGAGGCAATGCCCTGTGTGTGTACTGTTCTCAGAGAGGCTGCTGAGATGGGCAGAGAGCTTGTGAACGTTTTAGGGGAGGTGCTGGAGAGGTGCAGACCTCTGTCCCTGTCCCTGGGTCACTGCTTCTGTTCCTATGAGATGTCAACTGGGGAGACCTTGGGGCTTCCGTCAGGGTTGTGTTTTCCAACCAGAGGCCGGGACAGCTCTTTCAAGAGACTGTCACCACCAAGGACACCAGTCCATTTCCTTTTTGATGAAGTCACACACCCTCCTTTAGGAACCCCACTCTACCTTTTCCCTAATGTGACAGTGACCTCACTGAAGCACATTGACATACACTACCAAAAGAGATTTCCTTGGATGTCTGCCCTCTAAGAGAAGAGACTGTGAAGGAAGGAGCCAACTCTGCCTTAGAAGGACCCTCTTGGCACGTGCCCAAAGGACAGCTCTGCCTGTCACTTCAGCAGTATGACTTCATCAGCACTTCTTCACCACAGCTTTGAGGATTTGAAAAGCTTGTTAACAAAGGGAGAGGAGAAGAAAGGGAGGGAGGGTGGAGGTCTTTTCTGTTGTATCACTTTAAACAGAAAAACAGCATTCTGCAGGCGTGGTGGTACACATCTATAGTGCCAGCACCCCTGGCGGGGAGAGAGGCAGGAGGATCACTAATTTGAAACATGGTTTGGTTACTTAGCAAGACTCTGTCTCAAAACACCAGACAAACAAAAATAAGGTCTGAGAAGATGATCAGTAAAGTGCTTCCAGTGGGAGCCTGAGGACCTTGACCTGATCCCACAACCCATACACAGAAACTGGGGGTGGTGGCCATTGCTCTTAACCCTAGTGCTGGGGACCTGAAGACAGGCAGACCCCTGAGACTCACTGGCTCACCAGCCTAGCCTACTTGGCAAGCATCAGGCCAGTGAGAGATTCTGAGAGACTCTGTCTCGAAAGTAAGGGTGATCTCTGGGGAAGACTGACGTCGAGCTCATCCTCTAAGCCTGGAAATGTGCCCTGAAACACACACACACACACACACACACACACACACACACACACACACACACACGCACACACACACACACACACCCCGCGCATGCATGCACACGGGTAGCACATGCATGCACACTGGTAAACATGACCATCCATACACATACAGAGAAGAAAAACAAGGCACCAAATCAAGTCAGACCAGCTGTGTTGTCATCAATAACAGTGCATACCACCTGCCAGGCTGCGGAGCCCAGGAGGAACTGAGGTTCTCCAAACTTTCTAATATTAGAGAAAATTAAATGATTACGTCAGCTATGTTTAAAATAACCTTGTCACTCCTGTGAGGGAAATGACATCTCTCTCCCTACTTGTTTTTCTGGGTACTTGCAGATGTATATGTGAGAAAGAGCTCCTAAATAAGATAGGGACATGTCATCTGACGCACAGACATTGTTTCATGACTTTCTTTGTGCTGGGTGCTTGGGCATCCTGTAATACTCACCTTGTCAGAGAGGTATGGCTGCAAGGAAAAATTAATCTAAATTGGTAAGAGGACACATTTTCCATCCGCCAAAGGACATTTCATCTTACATCGTGGTCAGTCTTCTAGAGTTTCAGTGTCTCAGCAAAGCGAAGGCGTGAAGACCAAACAAGACAACAGAGACTTGGCATGTCTGCTCTCATCCAGCACATGAGAGCAGAGGGCAGCCTCCCCTCTGACCTCATCACTGTGTCCCGGGAGCATCTCTAGCCTCCTTGACTCCTGCTAATTTTTAAGGACTCTGAATGTCTTCATAGCCCTTTCTGGCATCACTCAAAAGAGCTTGTCTCGGGGTTCCTACTGAGAAATTAGCTGTGAGTGATCAGATGGTGTGTGTGTGTGTGTGTGTGTGTGTGTGTGTGTGTGTTCACATGGACGTGTGACATCCCTGCAGCATTTTCACTAATAAAGCCATTGAAATGAGAGACTACGTTGCCAGATCCTTCGGCCTTCTGCAGTCATCTTTGTAGTCAATGGCAGCTGTGCATGTCTGGTTTACAGAGGCTCCCAGTGGTGGCCAGGGAGGCTGGCAAAAGTCTATAGGCAGCTTCATAGCTGGATTCTAAGCCTTGGTATCTGTGGCCAGATCATTCTCTGTTGTGAGGCCATCTCAAGCACAGCAGGCTGGTGAGCTTCATGCATGACCTCTGTCCACTCACCCCCTGTATTCTGCTCCCTGCTTTAGCTGTGGTGAGTAAAACCTGTCTCCAGCCATTGCCAGGTGAACTGACCCTGAGTGAGGTTTGTGGTTGTGGCTGTATATTTGTGTGCATATGTGTGCACCCACATGTGTTGCCGGTGATGAGAGGTCAGATTTAAAGTGGCCACTGGTATCCTAACTTCTCTTCTAAGATTTGTTGAGTCTCCATAGAGAAGTCTCCCTTTCCTGCAGCATCCTTAGGAAGGTCCATCTTGTGCCCCTTGAAGCCACAGGACTCACCCTGCCTGCACAGCTGCACCTTTTGCATCTGACGCCCCTCCCCCAACTTGCACTGCCCAGGGCGACTCAAACAATGGTGATGGGTGTTGATGGGAGAAGATACTGGAGCCCTGGAATCCAGAGGGACATTCCCAGGACCCTGGGTCTGCACCTGGGGCCCTGTCCCTGACTCATCCGGCCCTTTCCTGATCATTGAAGAATGCGCCTGGGGACACTGGCTTCTTCCTGTGCATTCTCTGGAAATCGAGTGAGTGCCTCCCACATTCCTCAGGAAAGGGGCAGCCTGCTCCTAATTACAGACTTAGCAAGGGGGCCAAGAGCAGCTTTCTTTAGTCAGAGGCAGAGACCCTAGGGGCTCCAGGCTCTAAGAGCCACACGGGCTCACAAGATGTGTATCACAGAGTCTGCAGCAGTCTCCACCTCCATGCTCCTGAGGCAGCCCTGGAAGCTACAGGGAAGCAAGTCAGTGTTTCACTCAGCATTTCAGCTCTCCGCAGACTGGATGGGACGTCTGGCTCATCTCTCTTCCTACTGTTAATTCCCTACTGGCCAGTGGTCTTGACCTCCCCTAGATCTCCTGCCCTTCACCTTGGCCTAGAGTCATGAGCAGGCTTGTTCACCCCAAGGAGAGTACCTCAGAGGAAAAAAAAGAGCCATGGCATCTGCCTACACCGGGCCTGGCCCTTCCCTCCCACAAACTCAAAAATCAGAACCATCTACAGTTAAAGAAAGAGGGCATTGAAGGAAGCAAGATGGATCATCAGGTAAAGGCACTTGCTACAAAGTCTGAGGACCTAGGTTCAATCACCAGAGTCCACGCTCCGTACAGAGAGAATAGGTTCCCACAAGATTCTCTCTCTCTTTCTCTCTCTCTCTCTCTCTCTCTCTCTCTCTCTCTCTCTGTGTGTGTGTGTGTGTGTGTGTGTGTGGTCTCTCTCTCTCTCTCTCTCTCTCTCTCTGTGTGTGTGTGTGTGTGTGTGTGTGTGTGTGTGTGTGAAAGAGGGAGAGAGAAAAAGAAAGAGAGAGAGAGAGAGAGAGACAGACAGACAGACAGACAGACAGACAGACAGAGAGACACAAGCACATAACCTAAGTAAGTGTAATACACTTTTGAAGTGGAGTGGGGAGTTCCTGAGCAGTTTGCATGCAGTATCTGCTCAGTGGGGTGAGACTTAGCTTTGAGGGCCAGTGTCACAGACTCAGTAGGGACTCGGTAAGGCTGATGATGCACAGCTGGGGGTGGGGCGTGGGAGGAAGTGAGCTGTCAGGCTCAGCTATATCTCAGGCCTTCTCCGATTGTTCTCCACAGCATAGCTGGGCAGAACTCAGCTTGTTAGGAAAAGGGAGTAAAAGGAGCTATGTTTCCACAGGTTGGTCCTACAGGGCCTGTCGTCTCACTGTGGGGTCAGAGTGGCTGTAAGGAGTCCCAGGGCTCAAGGCCAGGGTGAGACTCATGAGAACAAAAAAAGTGGGAGAACACAAACACTGTCGTGGGACGTATCCTCTCTGCTGTCTATGCCCAGGTCTGCCCTTACTGCTGCCTGAGTTTGTTCAGGGTACAAAGGACAAGCGGAGACTTGACACCCCTAATCGGGAGACAGCAGCAGGGCAGGTTCTGGTTTAGGATTCAGGAACAGCACATGAGACAACGCATATAAAACTCCAGGCGTTTCCGTTCGATGTGAGCTGTAAACAAATGACAAACAGGACACATTCCTATAAAAAACCAACCTGCTGTTTGAGAGTGACTCTTCCCTGGGTGGCTGGCATTTTATCTCGCCCTCTGCCAGGAATGATGGGTCAGCAGATCCTAGCAAGCCTCTCATGGAGCCTACCAATAGCAGAGGATCTTGGGATGATTGGCAGCTCTGCCCCACACTAACCACAAAGGGAAGGCGAGTGGATGAGTGGATCGGGCTGACCCAGCTTCTGCTCTCAGAGAGGGGTGGGGTGGGATAGGTGGAGTCGGGTGGGGGTGGGGGGGGGAGGAGTCTTTTTCTTGGAGATGTTGTTCTAGAATCCAAGCATCCTTAACTTCCTCATGTTGGAATCCAAGCTGACAGAATCTACACGATGATCAGTGTCAGATCTTCAAAGATGCTGCCAAGATTGGGTACCAGTCACAGTTATTTCTTAAGTTGTTCTTCCAGGAAAAAAAACCTTTCAAGGTCAGGCAACATTATGAATGGCCAAGAGGAACGTGGAAATATTCTACTCATTTCCTTTTAAAGAAAAATTGCCCATTGGCCTTAAACGATTCATAAAAATGGTTAAGTCCCACATCCAAACATGCAATAAACATTAGTTGTAATTGTTATTGTGGCCAAGTCCTCTCTCTTCCTCCCTGGTTTTGCATGGTTTGGGTTTCAGTTAACCCAGGGTACATAGCAGTGTGGAATGGTAAATGGCGAATTCCAGCAATTCCAGCAATTTATGAGTTCTACATCGCACAGCATTCTGAGTAGTATAGTGAAAGCTTAATGTCCTGTTCTGTCCCCCTGGGATGTGTCATTGATGTACAGCGTGTCTACCTTGTATTTGCTACCTGCTTGCCAGTCACTCATCAGCCATCTGAGTCATCACAGCACTTGTATTCAGGTAACTCTTATTTTAATTGGTGATGCCTCCAAAGCCCGAGAGCTATTGAGGTTGGCAATTCTACTTTAATATATTGTGATACTTTTATTACTGTTATCATTGTGAATCTCTTAATGTGCCCGGCTTACAAATTAAACTTTATTACAAGGATATATAGAACATAGTTGTATAGGGTTTGGTATTGTCTACCTGAAGTTTCAAGCATCTACTAGGAGTCTTTGAGCAGATGCTCCATAGGTGATAGGGAGCTATTACATTCTGATTCTTTCGGCTATGGTTGGCTATGAAGCGTCTCCCACAGGCTTGCCGTGCCGAGGGCTGGCCCTGCAGTTTGTAGAGCTGTTTTGGGAGGTTATGGAAGCCTTAATAGGTAGGGCTGGATTGGAGGAAGTAAGTCTCTTGGGACATGGCCTGAAAAGATGTATCCTGTCCCCTTTCTTTCTTTCTCTGCTTCCTGACCTCTGTGAAGTGAGCAGCTTCCACCACACGTTCCAGTCACCACAGTGCTATGCAACAGCTCAGATCCAAAGCAACAGACCCAGGCTGCCATGGTTGGAAGCCTCAAAAACTTTAGATTAAGTCCAGAGCCTTATACATACTGGGAAGGGCCCTACTGCTGAGCTACATTCCCAGCCTTTGGTTTTGGAGACAGGCTCTTGCTACGTAGCCCAGCTGGCTTCAGACTTAAATTCTTCTTGCCTCCCTCTCCTAGTATTGGGATTACAGGTGTGTAAACCCATACCCAGTAGTTTTTTTTTTTTAATGAAACAGAAATCAGCATGGAGAAAAGGCCAATTTGGGCAAACTTGGTATAATTTATATAATATATAAAATTACACAAAAGTAAGATTCCAATCTCCTCTCCTCTCATTCTATGGAAAACCCAAGCCATTCAGTCCTATTTGTTTTTGGGATGCTGTGTCTGGGATGCTCTTTCAGAGCTCTGGGTAGCTTTTCCCTGGAGTTCCTGATTAGGGGCCATCTTGTAAATGAGCTTGTGTTGTGCATAACTCTTCTGAGTCTGCCCTGGCCTCTCCTCCCTCATTTCACAGTCCTGACAGCCCTCGTGCCCTCGTAAAAATGCCAATCCCAGCTCCCAGCCGCCATCCAGGAATCCTGAATAACGAAACACTTCCTTCCTTGATGGGGTCGCTCTCATTGTTGAAGCCTGAAAGCTAGGAAAGTCTCAGTCACTCCCTTCGCCAGCACAGAGATCACTGGTGGGAGGTCTGAGCTAAACTTTTTATAAAACCTCCAGAATCAGGGAATGTTTCGTTCCATGGAATAGAGCAGGCGCTGTGGGCCAGGTGAGGATGTATGTGTGATTCCAGACAGGGAAGGGTTGAAGAATGCTGAAACAAGCAACACAAAGATCAACCACTCCAAGGTCGCTATCTTTGTAAGGTTAGAAAGGGACAACAACAGAAGAGCCGAATTGCCAATGCTGGATGGACCAGGATGAAGGCCTAGGGACTTCCGTTGCATGCCAACTGATGCTGGCCTATAGGAGAAGACAGGCTCTCATAGTAGCAACCCTGATTTCTTAGGAGGTCGGATAACCACCCGGGATTTGGTTTAATGACCATAGTGCTTCATCGAGTTTCCTCTTGTAACATATACTTAGTTCCTTTGAATAAAGATCCATTCTTTCACTCTTCAAAACTGAGAAAATACTAAACATGTTTATGAACATTCAGAGGCCCAACCAGGGGCTCTTGAGGACACAGGGTGATCACAGTTTAGTTTATGTGAACCCTCCCCCCCCCCCACCTCCGCATGCATTCATTTCTACCCTCTGTCCTTGATGTCCACCCTAGAACTGACCTCCCTGGGTCTCCCTGTTCCCTCTGCTTTTCAGGCTGGCAGGGGAGGTTGAGATGAAAGGACACAATGGTGTTTCCTCCTGCTCTTCCGGTTTTCTGGAGGTACCTGCTTCCCACTGTGGCCACTACTTCAAATGGCAGAGACACAAACACATGTAAGCATGAAGGAAGGTGTGGTGCCTCTGTACCATGTACAGGGCACGGAATCCACCACCCCAGATATGCCACTTTGGCATATGAATTATTTATTTTCAGTGGTGGGTACTGGTGTTTTGTCTGCATGTTTTGTCTGCAAACCACATTCATGCATTTCTTGAGGATTTCAGAGGATAGTGTTGGATTCCCCTGGTGCCAGAATCATTCACGATTGTCAGCTGTGGCGTGGGTGCTAAGACTTGAACCCCAGTTTTCTGCAAGGGCAGCCAGTGTTCTTAACTGCGGATCCATCCCTCCTGCTGAGCTCTGACATGAGGATGGGGGTTATGCCAAAGTCAGTGACAGTCAGCCAGTCAGCAGATGCAGGAGACTTCTCACTAAAATGCAAATGCCCATTTCTCTCTTGTGAAGGACATTTACATCTGTAAGAGGAAATTCTCACTTGGGATTTATGTTAAACCGCTTCAATTTAAATCATAACCTATGGGTTTTGTTCTTGGATTTTTTGTTTTGTTTTTGTTTTTTTGCCAAAATGAAGGCATCCAAACACATTTTGTGGACTAAATCTGTAAGAATGTGTGTGACCAGTTGGCCATAGTGGCTCATTCCTACAATCCCAGCAAGCAGAAAGGCAGAAGCAAGAGGGTGGCTGTCCCAGTCAGGGTTACTATTTCTGCAACAAAATGTCCTGTCGAAAGTTGAGGACCAAAGGGTTTATTTTACTTACACTTCCACATCATCACTGAAGGAAGCTGAGACAGCAACTCAGCCAGAGTAAGAACCTGGAGGTGGGAGCTGATGCAGAGGCCATGGAGGGATGCTGCTTACAGGCTTGCTCCTCACGGCTTGCTCAGCCTGCTTTCATATAGAACCCAGGACCACCAGGCTAGACATAGCACCACCCGCTATGCACTGGGCCCTCTGGGTGGGGTCTCCCTCACCAATCACTAACTAAAAAGAATGCCCTACAGCTGGGTCTTATGGAGGCATTTTCTCAGTTGTGGTTCCCTCTTTTCAGATGACTTTAGCTTATCAAGTTGACACAAAACTACCCAGGACAACTGTAGAAATTTTCGAGGTTATGTGGTGAGTTCTAGAATAGACAAAGCTACAGTGTGAGATCCTGTTTCAAAAACGATGTATGGATTATATCAGCACCTTATTCTGATCTCAGCACCACAGACTACTTAGAGATGTGCAGCGATAGTAAACTTGCTTTTCTTTGCCATTCTACTGCTTCCAGATGGTTGACGTATCTGAGCTCCAGAGAGCTCCAGACTCACGCCAGAGGGAATGGCATAGCAGTGGGAATGTGTAGGCAGCCTGAAACAATGAGTGCGCTTCAGAGGCCAAGGCAAACATGGCTAAAGGGAAAACAAAGAGGAGTGTATAAATGGTTTTGACAAAACTTTCCTGACCAAGGCCATTAGGGCTAACATAGGCCGTACCAGGCTGAGGCTGAAGAAGCAGTTCTGGGCAGATGTTTTTCTTGCAGAAGTGTTCTTGGTGTAAGTCTGTGGTGCTGGCAGAGCGCTTCATGGGGTCCTGTTGCCAGGACCTTGCATAAGCCCTGCTTTTTGAGAGCTTCTTGGATTAATAATCAGTGACCAGTTAATGAATTGTTACCAAGGTTTGACAAAGGTAACTCCATTTTGATTCTGACAAAGTTCACACGATTTACAAGACATGTGCAACTACTATTTTGCATATATTTTATTGTTTTTTTTCTTTTCTTTTCTTTTTGTCATCGTGAAGACATACTTACCAAGGCAGAGGGATAGAACAAATTTTATTTAACAACACCAACTGATCCATGACTTGTAGGCATTTAGGCTGGCATCATGTGCACCTCACTTGCTCTGGTCCTGGTCTCAGTGTCTCTCTTCCATTCTGCAGGCTCATCTGGCTTTCTCTATATTATGCTCTGGCTCCTCCAGGCCCAGGCAGTCATGGCCTTCTATTGTGGCCACCCGCTATAAAGGCACGATGCAACCCTGGAAGTTCCTTAGCCCAATTCATCCTAACCCCCATAGGGCCCTTTGTTAAGTCTTTATGTTCTTTCTAGATCCCAGGCTGACACTGTAGATGAATGAGGATGTTCAAGCACATTCTTGCTTCTAATGAAGAGCCTGGTCCCTCTGTGGATACCCTGAGGTTATCCAACATCTGAGTCACACTCCCAGAGCTGGTTCTCCTGAAGGACCTGCCTGGGTGCTGTGGTCTATTCTCTTCCCGTGCATGAACTTCCTGAGTGAGGAGGCTCATTCCCCACAGGAGCCGGAGCTGGGCACACTGCCCACCCCATCAAAGGCAATCAATAAACACTGTGAAATGAACGCAGGAGCAGAGACAGAAGAAGAGAACTCAAAAGGAAGGCAAGCAGGAGCAGAAACCTCTGAACTTGCCCCAAACCAGAACATAAAGACCTTTTTATTACTACTGCATGAGGTGTGACTGAGAACAGTAAACACTTTCTACAGGACCCGGATGCCCACTCCCACAGCTGTGGCAAGAGATAGATGGCTCAGGCAGGTCAGCCCCTCATGACACTTGCCCACCCCTTACCAAGGAAACGGATGGGATGCCAGGGACTGGTTCTTAGCTCAAGTGGGAGACGAAATGGCAAGCAGTACTTTGAAATCAGAGAGTGAATAATTATAATCCCAAATTGGGGAACTGGAGAGGTTTAGTCCGGAGTTCTCAGTGTGGCACATAAAAAATAAAGGCTTGCCTTGAGTTGCATTCACCCAGATGTGGAGGGGTTTTGCTCCCGTAGCAAGCTGCCAAAGACACTGATGTACAACCACACAGCAATTATCTGGAACCTGAGGCCCAGAGAACAGTTCTCTAGTTGAAAGGATTGTTGAAGAAAAAAACAAAACAAAACAAAACAAAAACAAACACAAAGATCAGATTCTTCAAGGGTCAGGTTGCCTGCTGGGAGGAGCAGCTGATCCCTGTCACTTAAAGGGAAGTGGGAAGGGGGGAGGGTCAAAGGCCTCAGCTTGGGGGATTGCTGCTCAGTGAGTTGGGGTGACAGCCACACTCTTCAGGGCTGTCAAGAACAGCATGGGAAATGAATGAGTGTCATCCGAGGGTGTCAGGAGGTAATTAGCACCCCGTCAGCTGTCTGTAAACAAACATTTTTGATACATGCCATGAGCTATTTTGGTGATCAATTTTGTACTCTCAGAGAGCTGTATTTAATTACTTGTCTGGTCTGTCATTGAGCCTGGCATCACACCAGTACCAACCATCGGTGGAAGCAGGCCCCCACCTGTGCAGAGGTGGCTGCGCTCGATGCCAGAGACTTATTTCAGGGTTCACTCTCTTACAACAAGCTATCATTTTTCACTGGGCTGTATTAAGGGGCATTGGTTTAAAGTCTGTCGATAGGCCCCTAATGTCCACCGGAATGGCTTCTAGGAACCATTCTAGCAGTAACAGTAACAGTGTGTGCCACCCCTGGCCCTATGCAGGTGGCTGTAAAGACCGAGCTGCCTTGGGCTTACTGATCCCCCCATCCAAGGATGGAAGGTGGGCTTAACGGTATGGATGTGCACAGTGTGAGCTGGGAGTGGAGGAGCACACTAGGCCTGTCTGGGGATGAGGGGGAGTGAGGGAAGGGCTAAGGGCGTGAGATACCGGGACTGAAGTCAGAGCTTTGGAACTCTCCCTTCTGAGCTGGGTTCTAGGCAAGCTGCTGATACCAAAGGAACAAAAAGAAAAACACAGACCCTCCAGCTTAGCTACGAATAACAGTGAAAACCAAATAAAAGGAACGGCAAACCCTTAGAACTTATCATCCCATAGGAAATGGGCTGACGCTCCTCTCACTGTACCAGCCCATACCACAAAGGGCTTCCTGCTTGTGATGTTCCCTGAGAACTGAGCTAAGTCCTACTAGTTAGTGGCCATGACTACCACTGACACAGATAGCTGCTTGGGACTGGTACTAGTTACTACTTTATTACTGCAGGTAAACTACAATTTAAATAGGGGCCTCCTCAGCCTCTAGCCGCTACTACCACATTTTTTTTTTCTACAAGTGAAGTTAAACACCCTGCTTCTTAAGCTGCTGGGCTAACCTGTCAGGCCCACCCTTACCTGATTTTTGTGTGTGTCTGTGTGGTACCAGAGAGTTTGACACAGACCAGGAACCTCCTCTAGGAGCATCAAAGGGCAGATCAGATCCATGGCTGGTTGGATAAGCCAACTAGTGGGACCAGGCTCCCCAAGAACGTTACTGGCCAGCAGAACATAATTTGCTCAAAGTGCAGAGAGTCCCCCGATGCCCACTTTGACCACTGGCCAGGACATGCTTGAAATTGTTTGCTCCAACTAAGCCATTTGTAAATGGACCACAACTCCAGGGTGCTGTTTCTGTGCTGTGCCCTCCTAATAAAGCACTGCTGGGGAGCTGCTGCTCAGCCTCAGGTGGGACAAAACTACACTCATCTTCTCCCTGTTAAGAATCTGCAGGGTGCTGGTTAACCTTCCCACCTGTACATCTGTCACTTTAAAATTAAACCCTAGCTGGGATGAGAGAAAAAAAATACACTAAAAATATGAAACAAAAAATGGGCTGGGTGATAGCTTAGATGCCATGCGAGCATGAAGACCCAAGTTTGGATTCCCAGCACTTAGGTAAAAAGCCTAGTGTGGTACACACAGCCACGATCTCACTGCTAAGGAAGCAGAGACAGGAAGATCCCACAGGCTGCTGGCACCAGTGAGCACAAGGTTCAGTGAGAGACTTCAACTAAAAAAAACATAATAAATATAGTAACAACAACAACAACAATAATAATGCTTGTGAAAGACAACCAGTTTCAACCTCTGGTCTTTACACACAGGGGCATGCACACATTCACATGATTCTTTCCATCATACACACAAACACACACACATACACTCATGCACGCACACACCACACAAGGTTTAGAGTTAGGTAGCCTATATCTGTAAAGAGAGATCTCAGGACACAAAGATCTAGTTTCCTGTGGTTCATTCCATCATCTTTACACAGCATGTGGCAGCCATTCTGAAGTTCAGCTAATGGTCCACAG